>NC_052091.1:14168712-14479962 GCF_015852505.1 Tachyglossus aculeatus
TCATAATCCCCCAGCTAGCCTGGGGACTAGCAGATCTGGTCTAGGACATCACAGTCCCCCGAGACAGCATCATAGACTAGCAGACCTGCTCTATGGCATAACAGTCCCTCAGCCAGTCTCGAGGACTAGCAGACTGCTCCAAGACAGTACAGTCCCCCAGCAAGCCCAGGGACTTGCAGACCTGGTCTATGACATCACAGTCCCCTCATTCATCGTCATTGATTAACAGACCTGGTCTATGACATTACAGTCCTCCCAGCCAGCCTCAGGGCCTAGCAGATCTGCTCTATGACATCATAGTTCTCCTAGCCCTCCCCCAAGATTAGGAAACCTACTCTATGACATCAGAGTCTAACAGCCAGCCAAGGACACTAGCAGGCCTGTTCTAAGCATCAAAGTCCCCCCAGTCATCCTCAGGGATTAGTAGACTTGGTCTGTGACATCACGATTCCCCAACCCTCCCCAGTGACTAGCAGACCTATTCTATAACATCACAGTCCTCCAGTCATCCTCAGGAATGAGAAGACCAGCTTTGTGACATCACAGTCCCCCAGCCATCCTCAGGGACAAGCAGACCAGCTCCATGACATCACAGTCCTTCCAGCTGGTTCCAGGGACTAGCAGACCTGCTCTACAACATCACCATCTCCCAGCCAGCCCTGGGGACTGGCAGGCCTGTTCTTTGACATCACATCCCTTAGTCTTCCTCAGGGACTAGCAGACCTATTCCATGACAACTCAGCACCCCCCCCGCACCCCCCTCGAACCAGGCCCAGGGACTAACAGACCTGCTTTATGATGTCATGGTCTCCCAGGCAGCCCAAGTTCCTTATAGGTGGCAGACCTGCACTACTCATTCATTCAATCATATTTATTGATTGCTTACTGTGTGCAGAGCACTGTACTAAGTGCTTGGGAAGTACATCATGCCATGCTCACCTGTGTTTTTATTCCAGCCCTGTGGCTTTCTCCCCACCAAGGTGACTAGACATAGGCCTGGTGTCCTATTGCATTAGGGGTGGACAGTGAGGGTGGGATGACCTTCGGGATCCCAGAATAACAAGGGGTGCAGTCAGGAGAAGCAGCCTATGCCTGTCACATCAGAAATGGGAGCTGTGGCCACAGGCCTGGCCAGAGGGAGATGTGACACAGCCTGTCTCCAAATCACATAACTGCAGGGTTGGAAATTACAGGGGGGTGGGGGCACTGCCGTTACACAGATCTCCAAGGGATTGGGCAGGGTTGTTTGGGTTCCCTGGGAGAACCTAAGAAGGAGAGACCCCAGGACCGGCTGGAAGGACTGCGATAACTGAGGATGGACTGAGGATGGCTGGGGTGACTGTGATGTCATAGAGCAGGTTCGCTCATTTCCAAGGATGACTGGAGGGTTGCAATGCCATAGAATAGGTCTGCTAGTCCCCAGGTAGGGGAGCTGGGGAACTGTGATGTCATAGACCAAGTCTGCTAGTCCCTGAGGATGTTTGGGGGGACTGTGATGTCATAGAACAGGTCTGCTAGACTCCAGGGATGGCTGCTAGACTATGATGTCATAGAGCAGGTTTTCTTGTCCCAGGGAATGGCTGCTGAGCCCTGGCATGTGACATGGTGTAATGTGATGTCATGACACAAGTCACTTTGTGTAGGATTCTTCTGTGGGGATCCAGCACACTGCCCCCACTCCAGAACTATCACGTCCCCAACCCAGGCCCCTCTGGACATTGGCACCACATCTGAGTCATGGAATTTGGTGGCAGGAGACTGGATGCAAAGAATAAGAGACCAGACAAAATGGCTTTCAGTGGCATATACGTACTGGACAGGGACTGAACCAGATGAAAACTGGGCAGTCGAACACTCTCTGAGGGTCAGAGGGCACTGGACCTGCTCCTGCAGGAGACAGGAGATATGTGCAGACCACCTTAAAGGAAGGGGAAAGGACTAACTGAACCTTCAAATTTCCTTCCTGGCTTATGAATAGACTAAAGCTGAAGACCCAGAGGGCTGCTTCAGGCCTGGAATGTCTCAGCGACCTCTGTGAGACCCTAGAGGTGAGCCCAGGTCAGCAGTCCACCTTAGGTGTGTGACCACAGAGCCCCCACCCCACTAGGTCCCCATCCTCACAGGCCCCCTTAGATGGAAGGCAGTGATTTGGAATTGGGGTCTCAAAGGTGACACAATCAGTTTTCAAGAAACCGAGGGAAAATCCACCTCTGCAGTATCTCTCCCATTTCAAAACATGTCTCTTCCAAGGCAGATACTCATCTCGCTGCAGGGTGTTAGGAAGTTAGCCTGACTTAATAAAATATGCTGCCAGAGAAATGACAGGCGATGCAGAGAGAAAGATGGAGGGAATGAGGAAAGGATGCAAAGGTAACACGTGTTGGGGGATGTGGGGAGGAAGGGTGGGGAGATGAGGAAGGAGAAAAGGGGAAGCAGTATGACCTACTGCGTGCGTCTAGAGCATGGGCTTGGGAGTCGGAGGACCTGGGTTCTAATCTGGGATCTGTCAATTGCTTGCTGTGTGACCTTGGGCAAGTCACTTCACTTCTCTGTGCCTTAGTTTCTTCCACGGTAAAAAAAATTGGGATTCTATATCTGTTCTCCCTCTTACTTAGACTGTGAGCCTCATGAGGGGCAGGGACTGTGTGTCTGATCTGATTAACTTCTATATACTCCAGGGCTTAGAAACTGTTTGACACTTAGTAAATGCTTAACAAATACCATAATAATGAGTAAGTGGGAACGGGAGAAAATGCAACAGTTACAGACATAAGAGCACTACTAGAACTCAGAATTCTCCCCTTCCAGCCGGAAACAGTCCCCGGAGAGACAACATTCCAAGATCCCAAAGGGAAACAAACCCTAAGTTTTGGCCTAAAGGTGAAGAAGAAGGGATGAGTTGGGGGAGAGAGGGAGAAGGCAAGGAAAGGGGGAACTTCTTGTCTCGACGTATTAATGCTGCTTGTTTATGTCTAATTATTCTTCCTGTCCTTATTCTCCTGCTTGTCCGATTTTGCATTATTTGTACCTCGGCTTTAGGGCACATATTTTCCATTATTGTTTCGGGAACTAATAAAACCAGTTTCTCGCCAGAAGAAATGTGAGCCAGGGGCTGAGTGCAGGCGGCCAGCTCCTGCCTGCCACTCTGGTGGCCCTAAGAGAGGCGGAGAGCACAGACTGGGCCTCAGCCCTATAGGGGTTTCTAACTCTGGGACTCTTGATTGGTTTCTCGCCTGTCTCTGCTGGCTGCAGATCCCTTCAGATGCCCCTCATCACCTCCGTGCTGGGCCCCGAGCAGAGGAGGAGCACCAGTACAGTGGAGGTGGAGGGGCCCCGAGCGCCCTACTTTGCTGGTTCCTGCTGGGAGCCGTGGCGGCCGCAACAGCTGCCTGCCACCTCCAGACTGTGAAAACGAAGGGGCCTGGGAATGTGGGAGGATTTGGGGCCAAGGGGAGGAGGATGGCTTGAATAGAGAAACATGGCCCAGAAAGGCCCCAGGAGGGCATCCATTGCCTGGGCAGGGACCCAGAGAGCTAGGGATGAGGGCAGGGATGCCAGAAAAGAAGCACAGGCCCACAGCCTGCCCCAGCCACTCCATCCCTAATGCCTCATGCCCCCATCTCCCCATCCCATCACAGCAGCGCCCTGAGGACTTTCCCGATCCAAGGCAAGCCGGGCCAGCCCAACTGGAGAACAGCTCCCTCGTGTCTACCCTAGGCCCTCCTCCAGACCCACGCTGAGAAGAAGCATCCCCGATATGTCGGGCTCCAGCTTCTGCTCAGGTCTTGCCCACTCTCCCTGGGCAATGGGATAATTGTTGGCAGGCATGACCGGCACCCTCAGAGAAGCCCCTGCTGGGAGGGTGTTCGGCCATCCAGAGTTCCCAACAGTCAGCCACCATTTCTCATCACCCAGGAGACTAAAATCTCTTCCTCAGTCCAGACTGGGTGGATGCCTCCTCTGGCAACTTTTTTTTCAATTGCATTTGTTAAGCGCTTGCTATGTGCCAAGCACTTTACTAAGCACTGGGGTAGATACAAGCTAATCAGTTTGGACACTGTCCATGTCCCACAGACATGGACATGTGCCATTTTACAGATAAGGCACAGAGCAGTTAAGTGACTTGCCCAAGGTCACACAGAAAATGAGTGGCAAAGCCGGGATTACAACCCAGGTCCTTTTGACTCTCAGGCCCAGACTGTATCTACTAGACAATGCTGCTTCTTAATAATAATAATAATAATAATAATGATAATAATAATAATAATAATAATAATAATAATAATAATAATAATAATAATTCTTGCAACTTCAAATCCTCCCCAAGGCTCCTAATCAATCAATAAATCCAGCATCTTTGTCTAGCGCTTATTCTGTTCAGGGTACTCTAGTAAGCTCTCAGAAGAATATCAGAGAGTAAATAGACACAATTACTACCCTCAAGGAGTTTATAATCTAGCAGGGGAGATGGACACTAGAATAATTTATGGTGAGTGGGAAGGGCAGCCAAAGCTGCAGGGAAACAGGAAGGAGGCAAGCCCTAGACTTGACTGACAAAGGAAAATAAAGCAACTCTGGCTTTCTGGATAATCCAAGGAAGGTATTGGAAAACTCGGCGTTTTCACTCACAAACACATTGTCTTTCCTTGGCTCTGGGCCAAGACCTAAAAAAAGGTCCAGGCTAAAAAAATACAGCAGGAGGAATACCGGTGAGACACTTACCTGCCAACCTTATCCCATCTCAGCACTGTCCTTGCAGGCCCAACCTGCCCCATTTGGGGTGGCACAATGTGAGGGCAAGAAACTGCCTTGCTCCCTAAGCCATGGAGGAAAGAGGGAGACCCCAGGGGTCTGGGTTCCAGTTGCGGGGTGGGGGTAGGAGGGCAGGTTAGTTTTGAAAGGGTGGTGTGGGGAAGTAGTGGAACTGGATAGCAGTGTCATGATGAGAAAAATCAGTGGGAAGCCATGTCTCAGGAAGGTAGTGCAGCAGTGACTGGGAGGTGGTGCAGTGGGAAGAAGCAGTGCAATGGCAGGGAGATAGTGCACTGGACGGAAGCAGTGCAGTGTCAGAAAGCCACACGCCGAGAGAATAAGCAGTGTAGTGACAGGGAGACAATGCAGTGTGGTAGTATCAGAGGGAGGCAGTCTTGTTGAAGTAGTTCAGTGAGTTGGGGCTGGACAGGGCAGGAGCTGGTGATACTCTAGCAGGTGTCATGGCTGCTGGTGGGAGAAGGAATTGGGGTGTGGGGGGTGGTCCTCAACTTTAGATAGCTTCTGACCCTTTCCCACTCAGGGAGGAATTCAGATTCTACCATATAAGTTCCTTGTAGGCAAGGAACATATCTACTGACTCTATTATAACATACTTCCCCAAGTACTTAGTACAGGGCTCTGCACACAGTAAGAGCTCAGTAATATAATAATAATAATAATAATGGCATTTGTTAAGTGCTTGCTATGTGCAAAGCACTGTTCTAAGCACTGGGGAGGATACAAGGTGATCAGGTTGTCCCATGTGGGGCTCACAGTCTTAATCCCTATTTTACAGATGAGGTAACAGGCACAGAGAAGTTAAGTAACTTGCCCAAAGTCACACAGCTGACAATTGGCAGAGCTGTACTTCCCAAGCACTTAGTACAGTGCTCTGCACACAGTAAGCACTCAATAAATATGATTGATGATGATGATGATGAATTGGCAGAGCTGGGATTTGAACCAATGACCTCTGATTCCCAAGCCCAGGCTCTTTCCACTGAGCCATGCTGCTTCTCAGCAAATACAATTAATTGACTGATGTCATACCCAGAGTCTTAAACCAACGCACTGTGCTAGCAAAGATTGTGTCCAAATATTTCTGCTCTGCCTTCCTACAAAGATCCTCCCCATCCAATTAATGTTCAGGTTATGAGAGTAATCATAATTTTTTAAAAAGATATTTAATAGCCTGCATATTCATGAAGAAACAAAAAGTGAGTTGTCATTAATGAGCCAGATAGGATTCTTTTCTGAAGCTAAGTGAGGCAGAGATGGATGAGGGGGTGGGCAGGCAGAACAGAAAGAGGGAGGGAGAAAATCGAAAGCCGGGGGCTAGAAAGAAGGATATGAATGGAATCTACTGCAAAAGAGGAAGAATGGGGAGCTGGGCAGGAGGGGTGAGTATGTGAGGGGACAGAGAGGGAGAAGGAGAGAGAGATAGAAAAGAGAGAGACGGGGAGGAGAAATGGAGAGGGTGAAAGAGAGAGGAAGAAGGGAGGAGGGAGAGAGAAAAAGCGAGGAAAGAAATGGAGAAAGAGAAGTGATGGGGAGGAGAGGAATCAGAAAGAAAGAATGAGAGAGCAAGGGGGAGGAAGAAGGGAGATAGAGAGACTTGAACATCCTGGAGAGAGGGGAGCAAGACGAGTCTGATATAAAAGCCTCTCTTGCATAAATGTTCCAACCAACCCGCTTGTTCATTTAAGAGGAAGATTAAGCAGGGATTTCCAGGGGTTCTTTATAATTACCGAGGCTTGTTTAGACCCCTCCAGGCAGGGGGAGCTCACGTCAGAAGGAAATCATTAGCTGGGAGGTCCAGAGGGAAACGGAGAGAGTGGCTGCTTGACAGACCGGGACTGGAGGCAGGAGACGAGACAAGATCCAACCCCGTCTTCAGAACTTGAGAAAGGCGGGAAGTAGTGAAAGATGAGTGGGATCACCCCACTGCTCCATGGCCTCTATCTGAGGCTCCCACCATGCCCCTGCAGATTGGAGATATCCTGTACTAGTCCACACACCCCTTCCTGAGCCTTGGGTGGCCACTAACAGTGGAACATGGGATGCCCAGACCACCAGAGAAGCAGCATGATCTAGCGGATAGAGCACAGGCCTGGGATTCAAAAGGATCTGGGTTCTAATCCTGGCTCTGTCACTTATCTGCTGTGGTTGACCTTGAGCAAATCACTTAACTTCTCTGGGCCTCAGTTACCCCATCTGTAAAATGGGGGTTGATTGTGAGCCCCATCTGGGACAGGGAATATATCCAACCTGATTAGCTTGTATCTACCCCAGTGCTTAGTACAATTCCTGGCACAGAGTAAGTGATTAATAAATGCCATTAAAAAACAAAGAAACAAAAAATGTGCGTTACAGCAGGCATTGGAAGAGAATGACGCCAAAGGGAATATTTTCAAAAGTCTGCCTCATTTCATTCTAATCTAGAACATCTCTCTAGGGTAACCACAGGCTCTCTCTTCTCAATCCAGAGACAACGGTTTTCTCCTCCCGGGTCTGGGTGAACATGGACACCGAGTCTAACCCAGGGAGTCTGGGTGCTGAAAATACATATCGTACATAAAGGCGTCCAGAGCTTCATCTACTCCACACAAGGCCCAGATCAAAAAATAAAAGTAATGGCATTTGTTAAGTGCTTACTCTGCAACAAGTGCTTTTCTAAGCACTGGGGTAAATGCAGGAGAAGCAGATCAGACAAAGTCCCTGTCCCACATGGGGCTCACAGTCTAACAGGGAGGGAGAATAGGTATTTCATTCCCATTTACAGTTGAAGAAAATGAGGCCCAGAGAAGCAAAGTGACTTTCCCGAGGCCACACAGCAGGCAAAAAGCAGAGCTGGCACTAGAACTTGGATTTCCTGATTTTCGGACCCAGGTTTTTTCCACTAGGCCAAGACGTTTCTATGAAAACCAGATTCAAATGGCCACCTATCCGCACCTGACCCCCAAATCCTCTCTCCTGAGTGTTCCCAGGGCTGGCGGGACTCGGATGTCTAGCTCTCCACAGCTCCTGATTGAGCTTTCTGCACTGAGTCTTGGGCCAGGATGACCGCTTGGACACTCCTGAATCTGACCTGATGATCTCGTGCCTACCCCAGCCCTTAGTACGGTGCTTGGCACATAGTAAGTGCTTTGCACATAGTAAGCTTAACAAATGCCATCATCATTATTATTATTATCAAATGCCACTGCTTCTATTTCTTCCTCTCAGGTGAGAGTAGGCCAATCCCAGGAACAGGGGCAGAAGGCACAGCAGGAGAGCTAAGCAGGCAATATGTCTGACTGCTGCCTCCCTGAAGAAGGGTGGCACGAGGAAAGGGCAGAACCACTGGCTCATCTCTAAGCGCTTAACAAATACCAAAATTATTATTATTATTATCTCTGGACAGGAAGCTCCTCTCTGCTGGTGCCCTGAAGGAAAGACTTGGGTCTCCTGAGAGGGCAGCCATTTTGTTTCCCTAAGGAAATGGCCTCCAACCCAAAACCGTGAGAATTGGCTTTTGGCTCTGGTGACTGGGGAGCGAGAGAGTTAGGGGAATCTGAGGAGATTTTAGTTTCTAAGACACAACCTCTCTCTAGCGCTTTGTCCTTTTCCATTTCCCTCTCCCAGAATGGTCCTCTTTCTGCTTTCAGAGTTGTACTATCCCTTCTAACCCCATGCCCTACTCAGGCCTGGAAAGCTGAGCCCCAGTGGCCTGCTGCCACTCTGGGTGATAGATGGGACTTGATGTCAGTCTCTGGGTTACCAAGTGCCAGACTGGGCTTGGCACTGATTAACCTTTACCCTGCCACTGGGATCAAATGGGCAATTCGGTGTTCCATGGTCAGCTAGCAGCCCCCCACCCCCACCTGCCTCCACTGAGTCTTTGTGGGCAGGGAATGTGTCTGTTTATTGTTGTATTTTACTCTCCCAAGCACTTAGTACAGTGCTTTTCTCACAGTAAGAGCTCAATAAATACGATTGAATGAATGAATAAATGAGCTGAAGAGATGGATGGGAGAAGGGGAGAGGGGTTGGAATTGGAGGGAGATGGAGGAGGGTCCTGGAGACTGGCTGGCCTTGCTTCCCTCCAGGGCTACCTTTCCACCACAACCATCACCACCCAGCTTGAGCCATCCTCAGGCCCAGGAAGAGGAGACATGAACCGTGGCAGAGATTGCCCCCTCCCACCCTATTGGCAGCAGTTCCAAACTCCAGAAGAGTCTAAGAGCAGGGTGGGGCAATGTGGCACACACCTTTCGCCTTGGATTTGCTTCCAAGGAGACTCCCTGTTCCCTCTTCCCAAAACACTGCCAATCCCATTCATCAATCAAAATCCATGATATTGATTGAGTGCTTACTGCGTGCTGAGCTGTGTACTAGGCACTGGGGAGAATACAATATAATAGATCTGAAATATACGATCCTGCCCTGAAGGAGCTTACAGTCTAGAGGACAATACAATAGAGTTGATAGACCTGATCCCTAGCCTCAAGGAGCTGAAAATCCACCAGGGAAGACACTCACTAAAATAAACTACAGGTGGGAGGTAGCAACAGAGTATTTATTGGGTGCCCATTTGACCCATCAAGCTTCTCGCCTCTTCATCCCATTCCCACCCTGCCCATATGTTACCCTCCCCTCACACTGCCACTCCCTGGGAGGAGGAAACTGTGATACCAGAAATCTCAACTTGGGACCCAAGAACACAGTTTGAGGGCTGCAAAAGCTTCCAGCCAGAATCCGACAGCTTGACAGGAAAACCAGTCAAGGCGCGGTGCTCACAGTCACAGTGGCAGGTGGGACACACAGACATAAATGGAGATAATGATAAGTGCTTACTGAGTACTTTGCTCCTCTAATGCTAACCTTCTCACTGTACCTCGGTCTCAGCTATCTCACAACCAACCTCTCTCTCAAGTCCTGCCTCTGGCCTGGAAAATTCCCTCCCTTTTTGTATCCGACAATTACTCTCTCCCTCTTCAAAGCCTTATTGAAAACACATCTCCTCCAAGAGGCCTTCCCTAAGCCCCCCTTTCCTCTTCTCCCGCTCCCTTCTGCATCACCCTGACCTTCTCCCATTTTTTCTTCCGCTCTCCCAGCCCCACAGAACTTACATACATATCTGAATTTATTTATTTATATTTACGTCTGTCTCCCCCTCTACATTGTAGGTTTGTTGTGGACAGGAAATGTGTCTGTTTATCGGTATATTGTACTCTCCCAAGTGCTTACTACAGTGCTGTGCACTGTAAGCTCTCAATAAATATGACTAACTGATATGTGCCAAGCACTGGGGTAGATACAAGATAGATCAGCCATGGGGCTCATGGTCAAAATAGGAGGAAGAACAACTACTGAATCCCTATTTTACAAATGAGGAAACTGAAGTACAGAAACCTCCCAAGGGCCAGAGGCAGGACTTGGGAGAGAGGTCGGTGGTGAGGTAAATGAGACCGAGGTACAGTGAGAAGGTTAGCATTAGAGGAGCAAAGTACTCGGTAACTTAGTATGAACACTAGGACAATGGAGGAACCAGAATTAGAACCCAGAACCTCTGTCTCTCAAGACCATGTTCTTTCCACCAGGCCACACTTCTTAGGAGAACGGGGGAAAGGAGAAATCTAATCCAGAGGGGTGGTGGGAGGGCAGAGAAAAGGAGGCAGAGGAAGAAAGAGAAGGAAAGAGAGGCCAGAGAAGGAGACACTCAGGGACAGTAAGCAGACAAAGACCAGGGACAGCAAGGGTGGAGAGGAAATAAAAACTACAGGGAGCAGAAGAGAGAAACAGAAACAGGCAAAGAGAGAGAGGAGAGGCAGAAAGGGCCCAGGAGTGGGAAAGGGTGATGAAATGAGGGGCAGGAGCGATCTTAAAAGCTCTTTGGTCCCCAAGGAAGGGCTCTGCCAGGCCGGGGAAGCTCCTGGCTCCAAATCTGGGAATGGGAGAGTTTGTGGCTGCCTGACCCCCCAACCTCTGCCCCCCTGGCTAAGCATGTGCAGGATGGACCCCCCAGCATGCATAGAATGGTCTAGATGTACCTTCCTGTAATTTATTTATTGGTATTGATGTCTGTCTCCCCCCACTAGACTTTAAGCTCTTTGTGGGCAGGGAATGTTTCTGTTTATCATTGTATTGTACTTTCTCAAGTTCTCTGCCCAAAGTTAATCCTTAATAAATGCGACTGAATGAATGCTGAACAGGTGCAGGATGAGTCCCCAAGCATACACAGGATGAACTTATCCCCCCGCTCCCCGCACCGCAACACACAAATACACATGCACACACACAAACTGGGACTTTGCTCCCAGCAGCCCCCGTCCTCAGTCCCAAACACCTCTACACTCCCTAGTCACCTGAAGTTGGGACCCTGTGCTCCAGACTTTAAGACTCTGAGGTTCTTTAAGGCTGAATGCCATTGGACAAAGGGGATGATGCCCTCGGCTTGTGTTCAATTGGTAGCTCCCTGACACCAGGCTACGTGTGATGCTATAATAAGGTTTCTGCCACTTGTCTGCTGTGTGGCCTTGGGAAAGTCACTTATCTTCACTGTGCCTCAGTTTCCTCATCTGTAAAATGGGGATGAAATACCTCTTCTCCTTCCTACTTAGACAGGGAGCCCCACATGGGACAGGGACTATGTCGGCTCAATCATTCAATGGTAAACTGCTGTGGGGATGAGGGCGGGATGAATATCAAAATGCTTAAAGGGTGCAGATTTAAATGCAGAGGCCAGAACTAAATGCAATACAGAAGGGAGAGGGAATAGGGGAAACGAGGTCTTAGTCAGGGAAGGCCTTTTGGAGGAGACATGATTTTAAAAAGGCTGTGAAGGTAGGGATAGTGACTTGTACTTCCCAAGCGCTTAGTACAGTGCTCTGCACACAGGAAGCGTTCAATAAATATGATTGAATGAATGAATGATACGAATGGGTAGGGTGTTCCAGGCCAGAGTCTAAGCTCATTTCTTCTTGTTCTGTTCTCAGGAGGTTGGAAAGAAGGTGGCCAGCATCTTTGGTAAAGTGACCCCTACCTGGCCTTTTGGCCCTTACTCAGCTGCCCCTCAGCCTGAGCGCTTGCTGTACGAAGAGTACGTACTCACCCAAGCATTTAATACAATGCTCTGCACATTGAGAAGCAGCATGGCTCAGTGGAAAGAGCACGGGCTTTGGAGTCAGAGGTCATGGGTTCAAATCCCAGCTCCGCCAACTGTCAGCTGTGTGACTTTGGGCAAGTCACTTAACTTCTCTGTGCCTCAGTTACCTCATCTGTAACATGGAGATTAAAACTGTGAGCCCCCCGTGGGACAACCTGATCACCTTGTAACCTCCCTGGTACTTAGAACAGTGCTTTGCACATAGTAAGCGCTTAACAAATACCATTATTATTATTATTATTATTATTATTATTATAAGCGCTCAGTAAATACAATAGATTGATTGATTGATTGTAGAGCCCTCTGCTGGGCACTTGGGAGAGTGCAGTGCAGTAGAGCTGATGGATATGATCCCTGCCCACTAGAAGTTTATCCTCTAGAAGTTCTTGGTGACTTCGGAAGATGAGTTCTTGATGTAATAAAGGGACTGAAAATTTGATAGCAGTGTAGGTCAAGAGAGCTGGTGGAAAGGAAGTGAAGAAAGTGGGTTTGTATTTTATGCTGCAAATACCGAAAATTAGGGAAGCAGCATGGCCTACTGGGTAAAATGTGGGCCTGAGAGCCCAAGGAACTCTGTTCTAATCCCAGCTCTTCCATTTAACTGCTGTGTCACTATGGGCAAGTCAGTTAATTTCTTTGGGCCTCAGTTTCCTCAACTTTAAAATGGGGATTCAATACGTGTTCTGCCTCCTACGTATATTGTGAGTTCTAGGTAGGTCAGGGGCTGATTAACTTGTATCTACCTCAGCATTTAGAACAGTGCTTGACACCTAGTAAGCACTTAACAAGTACCTTAAAAAATACCCATTTCTTTAACTTGATTTGTTCTCCTCTTTCCCTTCCCCACTGTTAGCAACGGCCTTAGTTATGAAGCAGCTACAGAGCACAATGGCATCATCGCATTACAGCATGCACAGAATGACATAATGATGTTGCGTGTGGGGGACATAAATTGGATTGCGCTTTGCACACCAACTCTCAGAGATTTAATTGATATTATGTATTCTTATACCCTACAATTTTTCCTGCTCCTAATCTACTTTAATGTCTGTCTTCCCTTCTAGACTGTAAGCTCCTTGTAGGAAGGGATTTCTTCTACCAACTTAGTACAGTGCTCTGCACCCAGGAACTGCTCATTGAATACCATTGATTGATAGACTGATTTCCTCCAGACCGATTAAACCACAGCACTTCCAGGGAGCCATTTTGGCACCTTGAGTTCTGCAAGGCTAGGCTATGCGGTATGAGAGGGGGCAGTCCCACTGCTTTCCATTCCAAGGAGCCCCTGACCCTTGTTTTTTATGGTATTTGCTGAGTGCTTACTACGTGTCCAGCACTGTTCTAAAATACAGATTAATCAGGCAGGATATTGTTCCTGTCCCACATGGGGCTCACAGTCAAGTAGGAGGGAGAGCAGGTATTGAATTCCCATTAGGCGGATGAGGTAACTGAGGCACAGAGAAGTGCGATGATTTGCCCAAAGTCACACACCTGGTGAATGGCAGAGCTGGGATCAGAACCCAGGTCCTCTGGATCCTTGATGGAAAAGATGGCTAGCAGCCATGAAGACTGGGGGTCTGAGAAATACATTGACCTCTTTCCAGGGGGAAACAAAGGCATGGAGCAGGGGGGAGCCCTGCATTGACTTCACTTGCTAGAGTCGAGGATCCCAGACTCTTAAAGATTTCCCAGGCAAAGGGGTAAGGTGGCATAATAATAATAATAATAATAATGATGATAATAATAATAATGTCTGTTAGGCACTTGCCATGTGCCAAACACTTGATAGATACATGATAATCAGGTCAGACCCAGTCCCTGTCCCACATGGGCTCCCCTTTTCATCCCAGTTTTACAGATGAGGAAACTGAGGCTCAGTGAAGTGAAGTAATTTGCCCAAGGTCTCACGACAGTTGGCTTATGTATTCCTTAAGATCATCCCAACGCCACAAAAGTATTATTTTTCTCTACTTTTTCCCCTATCCTGAATTTAACTGCGGTATTTGTTAAGTACTTACTATGTGCCAGGCACTATACTAATCGCTGGGGTAGATACGAGATAATCAGGTTGGACACCATCCCTGTCCCACAAGGGACTCACAGTTTTAATCCCCATTTTAACAAAGGAGGTAACTGAGGCACAGAGAAGTTAAGTGATTTGCCCAAGGTCACACAACACAGTCATGATTCGAGCTCAAGTCCTTTCCCTGTGGACTGTGAGCTCCTTCTCGGAAGGGATCACGTCTACCCACTCTGTTATTCTTTACTTTCCTAAGCGCTCTGCCCTTTGTAAATATTTAATAAATACCATTGATTGACCGAAGTGATGGAGTCTGCATTAGAACCCAGGCCCTCTGACTCCCCAGTCTGTGCTCCATCCACTAGGTGACCTTGCTTCTGGGGCAGGGGGGGTGTAGGAGAGTCCTTGCCTCACTCCCCAAGCCCTTTCCTTGCTTTTGTGGGAGGGGAGTGGGAATAGGAGTGGGCAAGGAGTGGAGCCCCTTACAGGTCCTCCAGCCTGGCCCGGGCTGCCCTGGACCCTCACTTACAGGTCTCACCCAGCACCCTGCTTCACCCCAGATAAACTGATACAGCTCTGCAGCAAAGTCCTTAGCTGGATGCTCCCAAGACCCTCGAGCCAGGCCAGCCCCGGATCCCCTCCTGGGGCAGCCTTTCTGTTCCCCAGGCCCTGCCTCGCCAATCTCCTCCCCATCTCCTCCCCATCTTCCCTCTGCTTTTCTCCTGCACCTCCCCTCCACTGTCTGGGCCTCCCTGCCCTCCCCAGGAAGGAGGGGGAAAAAATCCACCTGAAAGAAAATTGAGGCCGTGCCCTCTGTGTATTTATTTCTTTATTTCTCTCTGTTGTTTGCTTTGAGTTAAGAGTTCCCAGCCCCTCCGGTCTCTCCGCCTGGCGGTTTCCCTCGCCAGCTTTATTGGCATCTTTCCACCAGAACCATCTTTTGCCGCCGCTTTGCTGCACTTAGAAACTCAATCCCTGACCGCCTGGGACCCTGGGCTCAGCCGGGGAGGGCAGGGGGATGGGCCAGGGAGCTGACTAGGCCCTTTTGGAGCGCTCAGGCTGCAGGTGAGCCTGCCTATCTCCCAGTTGCCTTCCTGCTCTGCTGCTCTGGGCCATTCAGTGTGCCCAGACCCAGGACCAGATCCCCTGGGCTCAGGGGTTGGAGGGCTGAAGAGACGCTGTCAAGCGCCCGTTGTCCTGGTTCCCTTCCTCTCTCCCTTCATCCTTCTCTCCCACCCTCCCTCACCCACCCCACCCTACTCCATCCTGAAGCTGTGTTTTATTCATTAGGCTCTGGCAGCCCAGCCCAGTTCTACCATATTCCTGATGCCATTGAAAGAATAAATTATGAATTTTAATTGTCTAAACATCTTAGTGTTTAAACCATTCTAAATATAGGCCGACCGAGGCAGTGGGAATATGGACAGCCAAGAGCTGTCTCAGAGAGTTGGATACCAGCCCCTTCCCCAGCCCCAAAACCCCTCCCACCTCGGGCTCCCCGCCATGGAGGGAGGCTCTATTATCTCTGGGTCTCTCTCCTCTGGGTCTCGCCTCTTCAAATCTATCTTTTTGAAGAAGATCCTTCTTCAAATCTATCTTTTCTGGTTCTCTCCCATCTGAGGCTCTCTTTTCTGGGTCTCCCTCATCTGGTTCTCTCCCAACTGGGTCTCTTTTCTGAGTCTCCCTCATCTGGATCTGTCTTTTCTGGATCTCCATTACCTGGATCTCTCTCATCTGGATTTTTCTTCTCCGGATCTCCCTTGCCTGGATCCCTCTTCTTCAATCCTGTCTTCCCTGTATCCCTCCCATCTGGGTCTCTCTTTTCTGGGTCTCCCTCAGCTCGATCTCTCTTTTCTGGATCTTCCTCATCAGGGTCTCTCTCATCTGAATTTTTTTTTTTCTGGCTCTCCCTTGCCTGGTTCCCTCTTCTTCAGATCTACCTTCTCTGAGTCTTTTCTCGGAATTTTTTTTTCTATTTTGGAGCTCTTTTCCCTGGCTTGCTCTCATCTCGTTCTCTCTCTCTCCTCTGGACCTTTGTTTTATTGATTTTTCTTCTCTGGATCTCCATCATCATCACCATCACTGGTATTTATTAAGCACTTGTGTGCAGAGCACTGCACTAAGCACTTGGGAGAGTACACTACAACAGAGTTAGTAGATATGTTCCCTGGCTACAGCGAGCTTACAGTCAACTGGGCCTCTCCTTTCTAGGTCTCTCTCATCTGGATTTTTCTTCTCTGGATTTCTCTTGTCTGAATCCCTCTTCTTTGGATCTCTTTTCAGGGTCACTGGTGGGCTAGCCGGGAGTGGGCATTGTCCTTGGGGCAGGAGAGCGGGGAGTGGGGATGCTACCAGGCTGAGGGGGAGAAGCCAGGAGGACCCTCTGTAAGGGGTCGGTGAGACAGCTCAGGCTGGTGACCTAGCTCCCAAGTAAGCTCCCAGCCCCTCCAATCAGACCCAGAAGAAGTCTGTCTTCCAGCCAGGGGCTCAGATCCAGCTGAGACCCTCCCGCCCCTTGGGGGTTGCTGGACTTGAGCCAATACAGCCTGGGCCAGGAGAAGATTGAACCCAAATTCATCTGGACTCTGGCCTCCCTGGGGGATTTCCGGGTCAGAAGAGGGTGTGGCTTTGGTTCCTTCTGGGTTTTTTTTTTAACCGTGTTTTATTTATATCCCGGTACAGGGAGTACTATAAATAAAAACACTTTGCACTTCCATAGGACTGTCCATTCCCACCACTTTACTAACACTCAATAATTCATCCAGGCAACACCTCTCCCATCCCCCACTCAGCCGGCAGGTAAAACTCCAGGCCCCAATGCAGGGTTGTCCCTGTCCCTTGCTAGGGAGCCTGTGGGTGGAAACCCAGAAGTCCCTGCCCTCCAGAAGCTGCCCTGCCCATTGGCCAAAACCAGCGCGGCTCCCATGTCTCCCTACCCTGATGGAATCAGCCCTGAGAAGTCGTCAGAGGAAGGAAACACAGAACGTAAAGAAGGAGCACGGATTCCCCAAACTAGGAAAAATAGGGAAAAACCCAAACACCTATAAGAGGGTGACTGAAACAAACCACACCGCGGTAACATAACCCTGCCGGCAATCCATTTGACTGTCCTACAGAATAGGCATAATTACTATCCTAGAGAAGGGCTCTCATCGATAACCAGCTACGGGATCTGCTATATCCAAACTAGGAAAGCAGCAAAAATCAATTACATTACATACAAGGACAGAGGAGATATACCTCGCTGTATGAAAATTCTGGCAAACAAGGGGCTTTTAATACCTCGCAGCCTGGAGCTCACTCCATCTGCATCAAACCTGCTTGAAGGAGTTCATGCCAGATGACATTATCTTTTTTTTTTTTTAGGAAAGGAGGGGGTGTCCCATGTCCAAATCTAAAATTTGTACTTCCAACCTGGATCGAAGGCCCGGAACTTGGCTGGATGAGTAACGTGGAGCCCAAGAGGCAATGAGAATGAACTCCCATTTTCCCAGCTTTCCCCTTACCCGGATGTTTCAGCGGAATTGAGATGGGCAGGAGGGGATATGGCACTCAGAAGCTGGAAAAGATGTTAGTTTTGTCCCCTTCTTTTGCCCACATCTGAATTGTAGAATTGCGAGCCTCAGTTTTCTGTGTTATTTTATCTGTGAGTCATTTGTCCATTTTGTGGATTTCACTGTTTTACCGACAGAGAGCTCAGTTTCCTTCCAACCCTTTCCAAAACCCAACAACCTGAAACCCCCAGGGGCCAGGCCCAGCCTCCGCTGCCTTTCTCACAGCCCCTCACGTGGCCCCTCCCTTCCATCGCCTCAGACAACTGGAGGCCGACAGGGTGTTGACAGTGGTCAAGCCTACTGGCCTTGCCTCCTGTTTGAGTCTCTCTGGGAGACTTCCCGCAGGGCAGAAGATGGGGCTGGACCATCATGGAAGTGACTTTTCCCTCTCTCCCTGCTTCCAGGCTAGTGTAGGGCCCATCAACCTCAGCTTCATGGAGCAACTGCTCTATGAAGCCTTTCTTCCACACCCTGCCCCCGGCCTCAAGGCTGCCTGCTGAGGACCTCGTTGGCCAGACTAGAAGGAGAAGAAGAAGTTCTGCTTCTCAACCCTGCCACCTCGATGCCCCTAGAAATTACTGTGGGGGGCTACCTACATCTGGTCCTGGGCTGGAGGCCTGGAGGGTAGGGTGGAATCCAATAATCCAAAGGAGCTCTTTGGGTAATTGCACGTAGTCCTTCCGGTGACCAGAAAGCCCCAGGCAGGATGGCTACAGAGTATTATTATTATTCTTATTATTACTATTATTATTAATAATAGTAATCTACTATAGTATAGTATAGTATATAGTATATATACTATATAGTATATATACAGTATATATATGTATATATATGCAGCATATATAGTATATAGTATAGTATATATACAGTATATATATATGTATATATATATGCAGTATATATAGTATATAGTAATAGTAATCTACTATTATTATTAATAACAGTAATCGTAATGAGAAGCAGCATAGCCTAGTGGAAAGAGCATGGGCCTGAAGTCAGAGGACCTGGGTTCTAATCCTAGCTCTGCCGGTTGCTTGCTGTGTGACTTTGGGCAAGTCACTTAACTTCTCTGTGCCTCAGTTACCTCATCTATAAAATGGGGATTAAGAGTGTGAGCCCCATGTGGGGCAGGGACTGGGTACAAGCTGATTATCTTGTAGCCACCCGAGCACTTGGTACAGTGCTTGACACAGAGTAAGCATTTCACACACACCATTAAGAAAAACAGTATTTGTTAATCACTAACTACGCACAAAGCACCGTATTATGCACTGGTGTAGATATAAGAAAATCAGATTGGACACAGTCCCCATATCATGTGAAATTCACAGTTTAAGAGGGAGGGACAACAGATATTTAATCCCCTTTTTACAGATGAGGAAACTGGGGACCAGAGAAGTTTGGTGACTTGTGGCAGATCCGGGATTAGAACCCAGCTCCTCTGACTCTCTGGACCGTGTTTTTTCCACTAGGTTACACTGTGTCCAAGAGAGAGCTGGATGTGGCTATTTGACTGCTTCCTTTCACCCAAATTTGCTGTATTTCTCAAGAAAGTAAGGCCAGTCTCCCCTGGGTTGAGGACCCAGGCCAGGGAATGGGGTGGGAGTTACACCCATTGGGTCTACCAACTCTGTTACATTGTACTCTCCCAAGCACTTTGCTCAATAAATACAATTGATTGATTGATGATTGACTGATTGGTTCATGCCCCCTACCCAACCCTTTATAGCTTAATCCCAAGATACTGCTCTGCGTTTGGGGCAGCTATGAGTCAGTCTAAACCCTCTTTTGTGTGCTGCAGCTTCGTAAACATTTCTGTTCTCTTTAGAGCTGTCATTTCTTAATTTTTTTCTTCTTTCTCTTTTCCGTCCTCCCACTCCAAGTCCCTATCCTTCCTTGGCATTTGGGGGATCTCTCTCCCAAGCTCCATTTTGTTCCCCAAGGGAAGAGTGATTTTCAGGCGCTACTGAGCTCCCAGGCCCTGGGGGAGGGTCCCTGTCAGTTTGTCTGGAGGACCACCAGGCTACAGAGGGGACCAGCCTCAGTATTATTGTGGACGCTGTTCCCCAGTGACCCTGTGGGATGCAGAGCATAAGGGCTAGGCTGGGCATGAACTGGGACCTTACTGTACTGAACTGTACTGTACTGAACTGGGAACTGGGACCTCACTGTACCTCGTTCCCTCACTGTACCTCGTTCTCGCCTGTCCCGCCATCGAACCCCAGCCCACATCCTCCCCCTGGCCTGGAATGCCGTCCCTCCACACATAAGCTAGCTCTCTTCCTCCCTTCAGAGCCCTACTGAGAGCTCACCTCCTCCAAGAGGCCTTCCCAGACTGAGCCCCTTTTTTCCTCTCCTCCTCCCCATCCCCCGTATCCTACCTCCTTCCCCTCCCCACAGCACCTGTATATATGTTTGTACAGATTTATTACTCTATTTGTTTTACTTGTACTTATTTACTATTCTATTTATTTTGCTAATGATGTGCATCTAGCTTTATTCCTATTTATTCTGATGACTTGACACCTATCCACATGTTTTGTTTTGGTATCTGTCTCCCCCTTTTAGGCTGTGAGCCCGTTGTTGGGTAGGGACCATCTTTATATGTCGCCAACTTGTACTTCCCAAGCACTTAGTACAGTGCTCTGCACACAGTAAGCACTCAATAAATACGATTGAATGAATGAATTAATGACCTTTCTTCACTATGCCAGGCCCAGCCAAGGCAGAAGTTATCCTCATTATCACTCCCACGAGGCCACTAGTAATCAATCTATCGAACCATCGCATTTCTTGAGCACCTCCTTGGTTGGTCAGATGGGTCCCATCTGAGCCCAGCTCCAGGGCTGTGGGGTCCATCTGGGTCCAACCTCACCTTTGAGATGGTGGGAGCGGAGGATCAATCAATCAATTGTATTTATTGAGCGCTTACTGTGTGCAGAGCACTGTACTAAGCGCTTGGGAAGTACAAGTTGTCAACATATAGAGACAGTCCCTACCCTACAGTGGGTTCACAGTCTAGAAGGGGGAGACAGAGAACAAAACAAAACATATTAACAAAATAAAATAAATAGAATAGATATGTACAAGTAAAATAAATAGAGTAATAAATATGTACAGACATATATGCATATATACAGGTGCTGTGGGGAAGGGAAGGAGGTAAGGCGGGGGGGTGGAGAGGGGGAGGAGGGGGAGAGGAAGACAGGGGCTCAGTCTGGGAAGGCCTCCTGGAGAAGGTGAGCTCTCAGTAGGGCCTTGAAGGGAGGAAGAGAGCTAGCTTGGCAGATTTGGAAGGGAGGGCATTCCAGGCCAGGATAGAGGCAGAGGGCAGAGGCAGAGAGGACAGAGGGCATGTTACTGATCCCCAGCTGCCATACTGCTGGGGGCTGCAGCCTTCCCCCAGGGGCTGGAGGAAGCCCCAAAATGGCGTGATCCAGGCCTACCATTCCCTCTCAGCTCACTCTATTGAGTGCACTCAGTCCTGTCTCCCTACTCACTTTACTGGGCATGCTCGATCCCACCAACCCACCCATTCTACTGGGCCTGCTAAATCGCACCTTCCCACCCACTCTACTGGGCCTGATTAATCCCAACTCCCCACCCACTCTACTGTGGGGGCTCAGTGCCCCCTCCTCCACTCACCCTACTGAGGATGCTCAGTCTCACGTTCCCACCCATTCAGCTGGGTTTGCTCAGTCCCATATCCCCACCCATTCTGCCATGGGACAGGGACTGTGTCCAATCCTCTTTGCTCGTATCTACTCCAGTGCAAAGTACAGTGCTTTAAACATAGTAAGCACTAAATCCCACAATATCATCAATAGTATTGTACTGAGGGCTTACTGAGTGCAAAGTAATGTACTAAGCACTTGTGAGAGTACAATGCAACAGAGCTGGTGGACACATTCCCTGCCCACAATGAGCTTAGAGCCTAGATGGGAGACTGACATCAACATATATAAATATTTTATGATATACTGGGGGGGCTCAGTCCCCCTTCCCACCCACTCTATTGGGTATTCTCAGTCCCACCCCCCATCCTACTTTGCTCAGTCACATCTTCCTGTCCACTGTGCTGGGCATGCTCATTCCCAACCTCCCTCCTCTACTGGGCTCCATCCCACCTCCCCGCTCCCATATTCCACTGGGTACTATTAGTCCAACCTCTCACCATGGCAAGGGAAGGTTCTCATAAGGGCTATGGTGCTTCTCCTTTGTGATCAAGCTTATTCCTGCCCAAATGCTCCAAGCCCTTAGCTAATTATTCAGAGAGGGAAGTGTGGCCTAATGGTAAAAGCATGGGACTGGGCATCAGAAGCCCCAGGTTTTCACCCTAGCTCCACACTGCCCACGGTGTGACTTGGGGAAAGTCATTTAACCTCTTTGGGTCTCAGTTTCATCTGTAAAATACGGATATAATGCCTTCTTTCCCTCCCTCTTAGACTGAGAGCCCCACAGGGAACAGGGTCTATGTCTGACCTGATTCCCTTGTATCTACCCCAGCGCTTGGCATGATGCTTGACGCATGTTTAACAAGTACCATGGTTCATTAATTAAGGATGATAAGGTCAATGAAAAAAGTTGGTTGAACATTGTATAAGAAGTGGCCCTTCCAAGGCCTGGGATGTAGAAGGGGAATGGAAGATGGAAGCGTGCTGGGTGATTTGGTCTGCAATAAAGATAGGCGAGGACATCTATTGAGATCAGAACACAGGAGCTTAGACCAGAGAAAACATCAAACCTCCTCAGCAAATTGAAAACAGCAGTCAGACCACCTCTGATGGGGGACCAGGGCATAGTCTGGTCTCCCCTACCCCAACTGGGCTGGGGAGGGGATGGAGTTCTCGGTACTATCTTGGCAGCTTGGCCAGCCTAAGTATCCCTCCCCACTCCATCAGGCGGGGGACTGAACCAGATGACCTTTTGAGCGGTGGGAGTCCAACCTCCCCGTGCCACCAACGTGAAGCAGTACCAGCTCCTTCGTCATCCGGGGGTGATACATTCAGACCTGGGTTCTGTCCTGCTTATTACTCCTCCTAGGTGTAAATCCTACTTCCCATTAAACCGTTACTGTTCCTGTCCTGCCCTGCTGGGACTCGCTAGGAGTTGTGGGGGAGGGGGTCGGGGAAGGGGGAGGTGGGGAGGAGGGATGGAAGGTTATTAGTCTCGAGAAGCGGCGTGGTTTAGGTTTGGGAGTCGGAGGTTGTGGGTTCTAATCCCGGCTCTGCCACTTGTCAGCTGTGTGACTTTGGGCAGGTTCACTTATAGAGAAGCAGCATGGCTCAGTGGAAAGAGCACGGGTTTGGGAGTCAGAGGTCACGAGTTCAAACCCCAGCTCCGCCACTTGTCAGCTGTGTGACCTTGGGAAAGTCACTTAACTTCTCCGTGCCTCAGTTACCTCATCTGTAAAATGGGGATGAAGACTGAGCCCCACGTGGGGCAACCTGATCACCTTGTATCTACCCCAGCGCTTAGAACAGTGGTTGTCACATAGTAAGCGCTTAACAAATACTAACATTATTACTACTCAACTTCTCTGGGCCTCAATTACCTCATCTGTAAGATGGGGATTAAAACTTTGAGCCCCGTGTGGAGCAACCTGATTACCTTGTATCTACCCCAGCACTTAGAACAGTGCTTGGCACATAATAAGCGCTTAACACATACTATTATTATTATTCTCTGTGCCTCAGTTACCTCATCAGTAAAATGGGGATTAAGACTGTGAGCCCCACGTGGGACAATATCTGATTACCTTTCATCTAGCCCAGAGTTTAGAACAGTGCTTGGCATATAGTAAGCGTTTAACAAATACCATCACTATTGTTATTATTATTATTATTATTATTATTATTATTATTATGTCCAGCCGGACCCTCTGAGGTCGTGATCGGGGTGTTCCTCTTGGAAGTCTCCCGCAAGACTCCCGGGAGCCCTTGAACCCCCTCCCTTCCCCTCGCCGGGCTCTCTTAACCCTAGCCCCTCGCGGATCCCGGCCTCGCCTCTCCCTGCCCCTCGCTGCCCCGGGCAGAGAGCGGGGTCCGAGCTCCGGCCATCAAATCCTCCTCCAGCAGGAGCCCGTGAGGCAGGAGGACCCGGGCCGATGGACGCTGGGAGGGTCTCTGTCCCTCTACCTGCGTCCTTGCCTCTCTCCCTCCTTCCACCCCTACCTCCCCTAGTCTTCTCTCTCTCTCCCTCCATCCTTCCCTTCCTTCTCTCTAACCTTCCCCTATCCCTCCCTTCCTTCTCTCCATCCTTCCCCCATCCCTCTCTCCCTTCTCTCCATCCTCTCCGCATCCCTCTCTCCCTTCTCTCCATCCTTCCCCCATCCCTCTCTCCCTTCTCTCCATCCTCTCCGCATCCCTCCCTTCCTTAGTACAGTGCTCTGCACACAGTAAGCGCTCAATAACGATTGAAAGAATGAATGAATCTCTCCCTTCTTTCTTTCCATCCTTCCCCCATCCCTCTCTTCCCTCTCTCCATCCTTCCCCTATCCTTCCCTCCCTTCTCTCCATCCTTCCCCCATCCCTCCCTCCCTGCTCCCCATCCTTCAGCATCCCTCCCTTCCTTCTCTCCATCCTCCCCACATCTCTGCCTTCCTTCTCTCCACGCTTCCCCTATCCGTCCCTCCCTTCTCTCCGTCCTCCCCATCTCTCCCTTCCTCTCGATCCCTCCCTCCTTTCTCCCCATTCTTCTTTCCCTCCCTTCCATCCCTCCCCTTCCTTCCCCCCTCCCTCCGTCCCTTCCATTCTTCTCTCCGTCCGTCCTTCCATCCCTCCCTTTTCCCTTCCCTTCCTTCTTTCCACGCACCCTTCCCTCCCCCCCTCGGCGCCCCGGACCCAGGGAGCCCCTGCCAGTGGGGCTGGGGGAGGGGGTTTGGAGAAGACCCCCGGGCCGCCTCCTCCGCTGAGCCCCTTCCCCCTGCGGGAGCCCCGCGGCCCGGCTCCTCCGCCGGGAAGACAATGGAAAGGGGCAGCGCCCCCAGACCCCACCTCCCACCCCATCCTCGACGGGTCCGGCCCTCCAGGCTCTCCTGGGTCCCCTGGCTCCCCTCCACGGCGGCGCCCCTTCCCCCCATCCCTGCCCTGCTCCCCCTGGACCCCCCAAAACCCCTCCAGCCCCCCACTCACCAGACGGGCGCCATCCGCGGGAGCCAAGCCGACCCCCCCCCGACTGGGGGCACCGAGAGCCCCGGGGGCCTGGGGGCTGCGGTGATGGGGGGGACGGACACACACACACACACACACACACACACACACACACACACACACACACACACACACACACACACACACACACACACCCACGCCGCCCTCCTTTTAGTGCTAAAAGACGACGCTCCCCGCAGCTGGAGGCTGGTGGTTGGAGCCTGGAGGTTGGAGGCTGGAGGCTGGAGGTCGGAGGCTAGAGGCTGGAGGCCGGGTTAGGAGGGAGCAGGAGCGCTCCGCCCCAGACCAAAGCCTCCCAGCATCAGCCACATTCATTCACTCGATCCAATTGATCGAGCGCTCACTGGGTGCGGAGCGCTGGACTAAGCGCTTCAGCAGGGAAGGGACCCAGGTGTCCGGCCGCCCGTCCACCCCCGGTCCCCCCGATGGAGCTGGGTGGGCGGCAGGGTGGGCCCTGACCCCCTCCCACCTCCATTCATTCATTCAATCGCAGCTGTTGAGCGCTTACTGTGTGCAGAGCACTATACTAAGCGCTTAACCTCCAGCGTCACTGACCTCCTTCTCTCCTAACGCCCCCCTCTCCCAGGGCAGAGGGGCTGGGGTGTGTGTGTGTGTGTGTGTGTGTGTGTGTGTGTGTGTGTGTGTGTGTGTGTGTGTGTGTGTGTGTGTGCGCACGGTTTCTCCCAGAGAGCGGCCAGGGAGACGGGCAAGGTGGTGGTTTGGAGGGCAAAGCCACCGGGCAGGGCCCTGGGTTTTCCCCGCGTAGTAAGCGTCAAAGCTGGCGCTGAGCGAAGATCAGGGAATGAAAGGCGGGACGGGGCGGGCGGGGAGGGGGCCCTCAGGTCGGGGGGAGGCGGCGGGTGGGGCCCGCGCACGCTGGGCCCGGGGGACCCCAAAACCCGAGGGCGGAGGGCGGACGGGGGCGGGGGGGAGAGCGGCGCCCCTACCTCGGTACAACGCCTTGCACGTGGCCGGCTCTCGGCGACCCCCAAGCCAACCGGCTCTCGGTTGGGGGGGGGGGCACAAGATGGGCCCGGGGTGGGGGGCTGCCAGGAAAGGGGGTGGGCTTTGGGGGAGGGGATGGAAGAGGCCCTGGAGTGGGGTGGGGGGCTGGGGGCAGGGATGGAGGCAGGAAAAGAGAGACTCGAAGCGCTGCAGAAGAGAGGGGTTGGTGGGCTGCCGCCTCTCTTCCCATGGCGGGGGATGGGGGGTCCCTCCCGCCCCGCCCCCGCCCCCCGAGCCCGGAGCTTTCCTGGGGGTCCGGAGGGAGCGGGACGGGGGAAGGGGAAAGGGGCAGAGGCGAGTCCTGCCGGTCCTTGCGCCCTCCTCCCGGAAGCCCCCCGGGCTCTCCCCGCCCCGCCCCAGCATCTCCGCGGCCGGGGCTGGACTGGGGAGGGACCCCGGGGGTCTCCCCGCCCAGCATCCCCGCGAAGGGAGCTGGACTGAGGAGGGACCCCGGGGGTCTCCCATCCCAGCATCCCCAAGGATGGAGCTGGACTGGGGAGGGGGAGGGACCCCGGGGGTCTCTCCAACCAACATCTCCAAGGATGGAGCTGGAGTGGGGAGGGGGACGGAGCCAGGGGGTCTCTCCAACCAGCATCCCCGTGGATAGAGCTGGAGGGGGAGGGGGACGGACCCCGGGGGTCTCTCCAACCAACATCCCCGCGGGTGGAGCTGGACTGGGGAGGGGGACGGACCCCGGGGGTCTCTCCAACCAGCATCCCCGCGGATGGAGCTGGACTGGGGAGGGGGACGGACCCAGGGGGGTCTTTCCAACCAACATCCCCAAGGATGGAGCTGGAGTGGGGAGGGGGACGGACCCCGGGGGTCTCTCCATCCAGCATCCCCAAGGATGGAGCTGGAGTGGGGAGGGGGCCGGACCCCGGGGGTCTCTCCATCCAGCATCCCCAAGGATGGAGCTGGAGTGGGGAGGGACCCCGGGGGTCTCCCCTGCCGGCATCCCCGGGGCCGGAGCTGCGGCGGGGAGGGTTTGGGGCGGGTCCCCGGGGGGTGGAGGGCCGCGGGCGGGGGTGTGGGCGCTCACCTGTGCGTGTCCTCCGGGCGCGGCCGGTCCCGGGCGGGCATGTCCGGCCCGCGCCGCCGCCCCGTCCCCGTCCTCAGGGCCCCGCCGGCTCGGGGACCCCCGGGGCGCCCCCCGGACGGCCCCCCGGACCCGCCCCCGGACACCGGGCCGGGGTCCCGCCCCGAGGGGGCCGCAGCGGCGGCCGGCCGGAGGGCATCCTGGGGCTGCGGCCGCCGCCTCCACCGTGGCTCCGGCCCCCCGCACCGGTCCCCCGCCCCGCACGGCACCGGCCCGCACCGGCCCGCACCGCCCCGGCCCCCGGGCCGGCTCCGGGAGCGGCAGCGCGCTCTGCCGGGGCTGCGGGAGCTCTGCCGGGGAAAAGGGGCGGGGGCCGGGCCCGGGGAGGGGCCTCCTCTCTCCGGACCCCCAGGGCCCGCCGCCGGCTCCTCCCAGACCCGGGGATGGGGTAGGGGGGCCGTTGTCAAGGAGATGAACGGCGGGGGCGGCGATAGAGATGGAGAGGAACCCTCCCCCCACTAAGCCCCCCCCAAATCCGGCTGAAAACGTCCAAGAATAAGGGGGTGGCAGTGGGCAGCAAGGCAAGGGGCTTCCCGAGCCCTGCGCTCTGTCCCCGGGGGGCTGGGGACCCCACTTTGGGCACAGAGTGACCCGGAATCTCCCATCGATCGATTAGGGGCTCCCTACCCTCCTCCCCTCCCGTCCTGTCCTCCCCTCCTCCTGCTCTTCTGGCACCAAGAGGAAAAGGGGTAATAATAATAATGATGGTGTTTGTTAAGCGATTACTATGTGCAAAGCACTGTTCTAAGCGCTGGGGGGATACAGGGTGATCAGACTGTCCCACGGGGGGCTCACAGTCTTAATCCCCGTTTTACAGATGAGGGAACTGAGGCCCAGAGAAGTTGTGACTTGCCCAAAGTCACACAGCTGACAATTGGCGGAACGGGATTTGAACCCACGACTTCTGACTCCAAAGCCCGGGCTCTTTCCACTGAGCCACGCTGCTTCTCCGTGGCTCAGGGGTGGTGGATGGCGGCGGGGGTGGGGGCATATGCCAGGGTTCCCCCCCCAGAACTTTTCCCCTCCCTCTGGGCTTAGAGGCCTCCCTCCCTCTCTCCCTACCTGCCTCTCTGCCTTTCTACCTGGCTCCCTTCCTTCCTTCGTCTCCTTGCTTCCCTGCCTGCCTCCCTAATAATAAATAGTAATTATGACACTTCTTAAGCACTTACTATGTGCCAGGCACTGTACTAAGCACTGGGGTGGGTTCAAGCAAATCAGGTTGGACCCAAGTCCCTGTCCCACAAGGGGTTCACAGTCTCAATCCCCATGAGGAAACTGAGGCCCAGAGAAGTGAAGTGATTTGCCCGTGGCTTAGTGGAAAGAGCCCGGGTTTAGGAGTCAGAGGTCGTGGGTTCTAATCCTGCCTCCACCACTTGTCAACTGTGCAAGTTTGGGCAAGTCACTTCTAGGTGCCTTGGTTACCTCATCTATAAAATGGGGACTGAGACTGTGAGCCCTACGTGGGACAACCTGATTACCCTGTATGTACCCTAGTGCTTAGAACAGTGCACAGCACATAGTAAGCACTTAACAAATACCAACATTATTATTATTATTATTATTATTATTATTATTATTATTATTATTACACAGAAGACAAGTGGCCCGTGCTGTATCCACTGAGCCATGCCTCCCTACCTGCTTCCCTGCCTGCTTGGAACTGTGGATGGTGGTGGTGGCCAGGGGAGAGTCTACCCACCTGGGCCAGGGCCAACCTCAGATGCCATCCCTTGCTCTCTGGCAAATGGGATGCCCCTCTCTGGACCTCCCCAGAACCAAGGCCCAGAGAAGCAGAGGGCCTAAATCAATCAATCAATCATATTTATTGAGCGCTTACTGTGTGCAGAGCACTGTACTAAGCACTTGGGAAGTACAAGTTGGCAACATATAGAGACAGTCCCTACCCAACAGTGGGCTCACAGTCTAGAAGGGGGAGACAAAGAAAAAAACCAAACATATTAACAAAATAAAGGCAGGGCACCATCTCATTGCTAACTCCCAAGAGGGAGGGTGTTCCTGGACCTTGGATCTCCTACCTGTGCCATAGGATGAGAGGGAAAGGCCAGACTTTTCTCAGTTCTTATGAGCCTCAACCCTTCAACCTCCCCCACATCAGCTCCCCTGTCCCCATCACACACACTGTCACTAGAGAGGACTGCCCCACTGAGAAACCCATCTTCCCCAGGGCTTTGTCTACCCTCTGTTCCAGGTTTCCCTGGTCCCCATTTCACAGGACAGCCATCAAGGCAGCTGAAGCAGGCAGTTTGTTTCTTTTTTTTAAAAAAAATTAAATGGTACCTAATAAGTGCTTATTATGAGTCAGACGCTGTATTAAAACGCTGGGGTAGACCCAAGATAATCAGAATGGACACACATTCCCTGTCCCACAGGGGGCTTACAGTCAATAGCAGAGGGAGGAGGATTTAATCCCCGTTTTACCACTGAGGTAACTGAGGCACAGAGGAGTGAAGTGACTTGCCAGAGGTCACACAGTAGACAAGTGGCAGAGCCGGGATTAGAACCCGAGGCCTCTGACTCCTAGACTCGTGTTCTTTCTGACCACACTGCTTCTTACTAGGCTCAGTGGAAAGAGCCCGGGCTTTGGAGTCAGGGGTCATGGGTTCAAATCCCGGCTCCGCCAACTGTCAGCTGTGTGACTTTGGGCAAGTCAGTTAACTTCTCTGTGCCCCAATTACCTCATCTGTAAAATGGGGGTTAAGACTGTGAGCCCCCCGTGGGACAACCTGATTACCTTGTTACCTCCCCAGCACTTAGAACAGTGCTTTGCACATAGTAAGTGCTTAACAAATGCTATGATTATTATTATTATTATATTAACTAGGTCATGTTGCTTTCCAGGCCCCCCACCCCAGCCCAGACAAGAAGGTTAAGACTGTAAGCTCGTTATGGGCAGGGACCATGTCTGCTAATTCTGTTGCATTGTACTCTTCCAAACACTTAGTATAGTGCTCTGCACATAGTAAGCACTCAATTAATACCATTGATGGGAAGGTTAAAGGATGGAGAGAAATAACCTGGGACAAGCAGCATGGCCTAGTAGAAAAAGCACAGGCCTAGGAGTCAGAGGTCATGGGTTCTAATCCCGGCTCCACCACATGTTTGCTGTGTGACCTGGGGCAAGTCACTTCACTTCTCTGTGCCTCAGTTACCTCATCTGTAAAATGGGGATTGAGACTGTGAGCCCCACGTGGGACAATCTGATTACCTTGTATCTAACCCAGCGCTTAGAACAGTGTTTGGCACATATAAGCGCTTAACAAATACCAGAATTATCATTATTCATCATCATCATCATCATCATCAATCGTATTTATTGAGCACTTACTATGTGCAGAGCACTGTACTAAGCGCTTGGGAAGTACAAATTGGCAACATACAGAGACAGTCCCTACCCAACAGTGGGCTCACAGTCTGAAAGGGGGAGACAGAGAACAAAACCAAGCATACTAACAAAATAAAATAAATTATTAAAATGGAGATAAAGATTGTGAACCCCATGAGGGACATGGACTGTGTCCAATCTGACTACCTTACATCTACCCCAGTGCTTAAAACAGTGCTTGGCAAATAGTAAGCGCTTAACAAATGCCAAAATTATTATTATCATGATTATTATTTACTGTAAGACTCCACTCCCCTGTGGCTTTGGGGCCCTCAACTGCTCTGTTCTGGATAGTCACCAGAGAGCCAAGCCCGCAGAGAGAAGCGGGAAGCGGCAGAGACACTCCAGGGTGGGCAACCGAGATAGAGGGGAAGCCTCTGTTCTGAGGAGGATAGGACCTCCTCTCCTCCCCCAGGTCTGGCTACTCCAGCGGGCAGTACTGCCCACCCATGCTCAGCAGAGCGATGTTGGCGTGGGAGGAGATGGGTGGGAGAGAAAGAGAGAGAGCTCAGCGTCGAAAATAGCCAGGCCGGAATGAGACCCAGGAAGAGACCAGAATTCTGGTCTTGAGACCCTTGTCCAACCGAGGGAGTTCCCATTCCACCTCAGTGTCCAGACTCCGGACACTAAGATCACTCGAAGGGCAAAATGATGCATCTGATGTTATCCCCAACCCAGATTATTATTCTCGTATTTTGGCAGAAGACAGGACGTTCTGGAGAAAATGTATCCATAGAGTCGCTGTGAATCGGAAACGACTCGACAACACTTGATAATAATAATAATTCTGGTGTTTGTTAAATTCCTTGTGGGCAGGGAGCCTGTCTACCAACTCGGTTATAGTGTACTCCTCAAAGCGCTTAGTACGGTGTTCTACCCAAGGTAAGCACTCAATAAATATGATTGATCGATAGTTGAGTGCTAAGCTCGTTATGGGCAGAGAATGTGTCTGTCGAACTCTCCCAAGCATTTAGTACAGTGCCCTGCACACAGTAAGCACTCAATAAATATGATTGATTAATTGATTGCCAATCACTGTTCTACACACTGGGATAGATACAAGTTAATCAGGTTGGACACGGTACCTGCCCCACATGAGGCTCACAGGCTAAGTAGGCTAGGTAAAATCCTTGCCGTTCACCGGGCTGTGAGCCGAACTCTGGGGCTCGGCCTTCTCTGGTCCCGGAGGGGAGGCATCAGCAGACGGTGCTCTCTTAGAGTCAGGACAACATCGTCGGCTCCCAGTAATCACTGGCCAACTCCTTAGTTCGCAAACTAGGTCACAACTGGGTTAGGGAAGGCTGGACCACCCTGTGGGCCGTAATTCCACTGGGAAAGGAAAATGATGATGTAGCAAATCTGGGAAGCCAACGGAGGCCTGGGAGGTGAGTGGAAAGAGTTTGGGAATCAGAGTAGCCAAATGCCTAATGGAGCTTTACCGCAGGAGGTGCAGAGTTCTGACTGAAGAGCTGTCCAGGGTGTTCCGCCAGGTGGACAGGCCCAGTAGGGATCCTGAAAAATAACCGGCTTAATGCAGGCATTACAGATGAGAGTGGCTCCCAAGGTGACTCGTTGCCCACTGGACCACGGAGCTCCGGCACGCTATGCTGTGGACACTTGGGCTGTACATGCGTCCCGCATGCAAAAGGCCTTTGCATGCACTTTGCGATATGCTGCACCCCTTCCTGACAACTTCCTTGTTTCACTCTGTGCCCCAGTAAGAACACCACTGGCAGGGATGAGAGCACGTGAACACCATCGCATAAAACACTGGCACTAATATCAGGTCAATGGATACATCTATTGGGCGCTTAGGAAGTGTAGAGCACTGAACTAAGTCATTGGGAGAGGACAAGAGAGCAGGTAGAGTTGATTCCTGCCCTTAAGGAGCTTACAGTCCGTCTAGTGAGCATGGGTCCAGTTTTCTTGATGGGAGACTATCACCAGACCCTGAGATAGTGGTGATGGTGGTTGGTATTTGTTAAGCGCTTATCTATGTGCCAAACACTGCACTGTTCCCCCTTCTAGACTGTGAGCCCACTGTTGGGTAGGGACCGTCTCTATATGTTGCCAACTTGTACTTCCCAAGCGCTTAGTACAGTGCTCTGTACACAGTAAGCGCTCAATAAATACGATTGAATGAATGAATGAATGAATAAATGTAGGTTCCACATGGGGCTCAAAGCCTAAGTAGGTGGGAGAACAGGTATTGAATCCCCATTTTGTAGATGAGGAAGCTGGGGCATAGAGAGGATACATGACTTACTCAAGGTCACACAGCAAGTACTTGGCGGAGCCAGAATTAGAACCCAGGTCCACTGAGTCCCAGGCCTGTGCTCTTTCCACTAGGCCATGCTGCTTGACTGAGGTAGCCAAGGGCCCTCCATTTCCACCCTCCCATCTCCCAGCCTTCCTCTAGCCCCTATCCAAGACCAACCAATTTCCATTTGGCTTCCCAGGTAGCATGCTCCCGCCATGTACCCTTGTCTCCTCAAATCCAAATGACCTACAGCATCTGGACTAATGAGGCATCTGGAATCCATTAGCAAACCTCTGGGCTTGCTGGCTGGAATGGCCACCCAGGCGCGAGAGGAGATACGCTCTCTCATTCCAGGAGCCGAGACTGGTTTCCCTGAAACCTCTGAAGCCTCTATACCGACCAAGGGCAACCTTCAAAGGCCCGAGCTCTCACCGACAAATCCACAGACTCCTGAACACCTGCTCAGGTAGGGACAGTCAATCACGTATGCCAGGTGAGGAGCAAAGAATGCCAATTTAACTTAGCGTAGCATCACAGGGCCTCCTGGCAATAAGCACTTTTTGATGGTCTGGTCAATGTTTTGGATTTATTTACAAAGCTGGGTTATCCTCAGCCATGTCCATGTCAAGTACACTTATCACTCAACTGTACAGTGGTTCCGGCTCACAAACAGATACATTCACTCCCCCGCATCCTCTCCTGTCAAGAATGTGCTCTGGCCCCACTCGAGCCCACACCGAATCCCCAGAGCTGCTGTGTGAGTCAAGAGCGGGCAGGAGGGCTAGTCCAGACCCCTGGAGTCCATACAACCCATACAAACTTCTCCGGCTGGAGGAGAACTCTGGGAGACAAACCTTTTATTCCGGGAAAGGTCACACTGAACAGAACAGCAGTAGCCACCCTAGCTGGGAGGATGTGTGCAACGGCATCTTAGAAACCTGCCTATTGAGTCGGGGAGCGGGAGGACTGCAGGGTAGGGGGCCTGTTGGAAAATCCAGAAAAAAATAGAGCCCAAAGTCTATGAAGGGAATCCAGAGAAGCAGCGTGGTCTAGAGGAAGCAGCACAGGCCTGGGGGTCAGAAGGGCCTGAGTTCTAATCCTATCTTTGCCACTTTCTGCTTTGTGACCTTGAGCAAGACACTTAACTTCTCTGTGCCTCAACTACTTCATTTGTAAATAGGGATTAAGACTGTGAGCCCCGTGTGGGATATATGGACTGTGCCCTGCCAGATTATCTTGATTCTACCCAGCGCTTAGTATAGTGCCTGGAAATGTAGTTAGCGCTTAACGAATACCACTAAAAAATACAAAAAGGGAAGGAGAGTTAGCTGGAAATTGGGGAGGGGCTGGGGAGATTGATAAAACACTGCTTCGCAATGGATGCCTCCCTCTGGCCTCTACCCCGAAACCATCCTCCATCCCGTGAAACCAACAAGAGGCCACCAACGGACCGGAGAAGCATCATGGCATACTGGATAGAGCACGAACCTGGGAGTCAGAAGGTCATGAGTTCTAATCCTGTCTCTGACACTTGTCTTCTATGTGGCCTTGGGCCCATCACTTCACTTCTCTGTGCCTCAGTTCCCTCATCTGTAAAATGGGGATTAAGGCTGTGAGCCTCACGTGGGGCAGGGGCTGTGTCCAACCCGAGCTTAGTACAGTGCCTGGCACATTGTAAGCGCCTCAACAAATACTCTCTGCCTGGGAAAACGAGGGCCCGGCGCTTCCCGCTTCCAGGTTTTTCCCGGGAGAGGACGCAAGTCCCAATCCCAGGAATGGCCACTAGGTGGCAGCAGAGCAGAGTGGAAAATGGGCTGGATGATGAGGAAGAGGAGGGAAGAAGAGGAGGGAGGATGAGGAAGAAGAGGTAGGAAGAGGAGGGAGGAAGAGGAGGGAGGGGGAAGAGGAGAGGGTGGGCTTAGGATGTCCACCTCCCCAAGCAGAAGGACCACTCTCTTTTCTCCAGCCAACTCCAACCATCCACAGTGGGGAGTTTTCCAGGGGTACGAGCTTGTTGGGGAGAGTCCATGGATAGGGAGAACAGACCTCCAGCTCCTGGCTGACCCTTGTCCCACTTCCTGGCCCACTCTCCCCCCAGCCCCTGACCTAGCACCTGGCCCAGCCTCTGGTCGGAACCTCTCTGACCCCAGGGGGATGATGAGTTTCAGGGAGTTGGCCCCCAAATCATCCCCCTTGACTGGGCCTGTAAGTGGCATTTGTTAGGCTGCTTTCTATGTGCCAAGCACTGTATTGATTGCTGGGGGAGAAACAATATAATCAGATCAGCTACAGTCCTTGTCCCGCATAGGGCAGTCTTTGGCAGAGGGAGACCAGGAATCGAATCCCCATTTTATGGAAGAAGAAACTGAGTCCCAGAGAGGGGGAGTGACTGGCCCAAAGTCACAGCAGACAAGAGCCTGGGCTTTGGAGGCAGAGGTCATGGGTTCAAATTCCGGCTCTGCCACTTGTCAGCTGTGTGACTTTGGGTAAGTCACTTAACTTCACTGGGCCTCAGTTCCCTCATCTGTAAAATGGGGAGTAAGACTGTGAGCCCCCCGTGGGACAACCTAATCACCTTGTATCTCCCCCAGAGCTTAGAACAGTGCTTTGCACATAGTAAGTGCTTAATAAATACCATTATTATTATTATTATTATTATTACAAGTGGTGACTCCAGGCCCAGGAAAGAGGAAAGAGGACTCTTTCCTCTAGGCCACGACTGCTTCTGTGCAACCTAGCTTCCGGGGAGGGGAGCCCCCAAAGGGCTGTTCGTGAGTTTGTTACCAAGTCCTGCAACTCCCCCTCCCGCCCTCGAGACAGGAATAGATGCCCGTCTGTGGAACTGTGCTCAGCCAGAAGCCCGGGACTCCCAGCCTTGGATCCAGGAGAGGGTTGGAGGAAGGGAGGCAAAACGGCTGCTATTTCCAGCTCCCCGCCTGACGTACAGGGTGGCCTGAGCTTCTCCAACCCCCGCACTGGGCCTCGGTTTCCCTGCCTGAGAATTGGGGGTGGCTCAGGCACTCTGGGAACTGGTGAAGATGAGTTAGGTCTTGGGGAAAGTCTCCAGGATTCCGTTCCCCCTCAACCGTTCACTGTCCCTTACCCCAGGCTGCTGAGAGGACTTTCTGGGTCATTCTCTCCTTGGCCCTGCAGTTGCCACCTCAAGCTGGGAAGCCCGGTTAGGATATCCTGGCATTGAACCCCACATTCCACCGGGGAAGGAATTCTCCACGGAATCTTCCTTGTCCCTGCCCACTGGGCTGAGGCAGAAGCTTTAGGAGAGCAGCTTTCTGGGGGTCCTTGTTCTACAGGTGGCCCAGGGGGGAGTCTGGGCACGCTGAGACCCCTGCTATGGAAAGAAGGAGCCCCCAGTTGCCCATCCCACAGCCTCGGAATCAGTTGAGCGTTTACTTGAGGAAGCGCAGGAAGCAGTGTGGCCTAGTGGAAAGAGCAGGGGCTTGCAAGTCAGAGGATCTGGATTCCACAGTTATCATTATTATTATTATTCTAATCCAGGCTCTGCCACATGTGTGCTGTGTGCCCTTGGGCAAGTCACATAATCATCATCACCATCATCATCACCAATGGTATTTATTGAGCACTTACTAAGTAAAGAACACTGTACTAAACAGCTGAGAAAGTACAATACAACAGAGTTGGTGGACACGTCCCCTGCCCAAAATGAGCGTACAGTCTAAACAGGGATTATAATAATAATTGTGGTATTCGTTAAACGCTTATTCTGTGTCAAGCACTATTCTAAGGGCTGGGATAGATACAGGATAATCAGACCCCCCTAGGGCTCTCAGTCTAAGTAGGAAGGAGGACAAGCATTGAATCCCCATTTTGCAGATGAGAAAACTGAGGCACAGAGAAGTTAGGTAACTTGCCCAAGATCACACAGCAGGTAAGTGGTAGAGCCGGGATTAGAACCCAGGTCCTTTGACTCACAGGCCCATGCTTTTTCCACTAGGCCAAACTGCTTCTCTTCACTTCTCTGTGCCTCAGTTTTCTCATCTGTAAAATGGAAATTTAATGCCTTTTCTCCTTCCTAGTTAGATTGTGAGCCCGAGGTGGAACAGGGACTGTATCCAACTTGATTATCTTGCATCTACTCTAGTGTACAGTGATTGGCACATAATAAGCATTTAACAAGTATCATAACAATAATTGTTATTATTATTACTATTATTATTATTTTTAAAGGCCTATTAGATTTCTTGCCTGTCAACAGGCTGGTCAACATTTCTTAGAGACCCTAAAATTCTTGATTTGTGTTAAAATCTCCAGTAACATTTAAGAGTCCGAGTTCAAAATTCTTCTGGAATCCCAGGGCCAGACCCCACCTCAAAAATTCATTTCGTCCAAACCCCTGTTTCCAGGCAGGACCCGATCCAGAGAGATGAGATTCCAGCCGTGTTTAACAGGAGGGGGATTTCACCATCTTGCTTCCTTTGACCAAGTCTAACCTTAATCCTTTCTGCTGCAGCCCAAGCCCACTGTCCTTAATTCAGTTCTCAGGGTGATGGAGGCAGCTGGACAGCATCAACAGGCCCAATGCTCCATACAGTGCTCTTCATACAGAAAGCACTCAATAAATACCATTGATTCACTGATTGATGGATCTCCGGGACTGGCCTCGAGCTAATAGTCTCAATCCACCGCTCAATGGTATTTATTGAGTGCTTACTCTGTGCAGAACACTGTACTAAGCACTTGGGAGAGTGCGATGCAAGAGTTGGTAGACACGTTTCTTGCCCACAGTCTCTCCACATATTCAGAGCTGGCCAGATCTCATCCAGGTATGCATGGGTCACTCGGGGCAATCTGAAGGTACAAACATATGTGCCCCCATCAGCAGATGGGATAATCCTTAGACACCAACCTGGACACTGAGGCTGCCAAGGGGCCCTGCTATTTCCTCAGCCTGTTGTTTGCACAAGATTTTATGTTAGACATGGTGGGAGAAGGAAATCTGGCCTTCCATCAGCAGGACAGGCTTTTGAGTTGTTTGTGCGGTATTGGAGTTCACTTGCACTGAACCATCCACACTCTCTCAACCAACCCAAATGGAGACAACAAATGCATTGCGTTTCCTTTTTCTCCGGACGGAAGAGTCAGTGTGGCCTAATGGAAAGACCATGGAACTGAGAGGCAGGACAACTGGTTTATAGGATTTGCCTCGCTTCTTGCCTGCTATGTGTCCTCAAGTCAGTCACTTAACCTCTCTGGGCTCCAGTTTCCTCATCTGTAAAATGGGGGTAGTCTGTCCATCTCAGACCCATGTTGCATAGGGTCTGTAGCCAAAGAGATTATTTTGTCTTTATCCCAGTGCTTGGCATAGAGTGCTAATAAATACTGTTGCTGTTATTATTATTATTATTGTTATTATTATTATTACCTGGGTCCTAATCCCACCTCTGCCACTGATCTGCTGTGTGACCTTGGGCAAGTGAGGTTACCACTCTGAAACTCAGTTTCCTCATCCATAAAATGGAGATGAGATCCCTACCTGCCCCACCTCAGATTGTGAGCCCCATGTGGGACAGGGACTGCGTCCAAAACTATTATCTGTATCTCTTTCAGTATTTAGCACAGTGCTTTGTTACATACAAAGTGTCTAATATTGTAATTAATATAACACCCATTTGGCCATACTTAGTGCTGAGGGTTAGTGCTTTGAGGTTAGTGTTTAAGGAGGTGTCAGTCTCCTTACTGAGCTCCCTGCCTCCTGTCTCTCCCCACTCTAGTTCATACTTCACTCTGCTTCCTGGATCATTTTTCTACAAAAAGGTTCAGTCCACGTTTCCCCACTCCTCAAGAACCTTCAGTGGTTGCCCATTCAATGCCCCAGCAAATGGAAATTCCTCACCATCATCTTTAAAGTACTCCATCACTTTGCCCCCTCCTACTTTATCTCCCTGATTTTCTACTACAACCCATTCCGCACACTTAACTCCTCTAATGACAACCTACTCGCTGTACCTCAATCTCGTCTATCTCGCCGCCGACCTCTTGCCCACTTCCTGCATCTGGCCTGGAACATCCTCCCTCTTCATATCCGACAGATGATCACTCTCCCCACCTTCAAAGTCTTATTAAAAGCACATCTCCTCCAAGAGACTTTCCCTGACTAAGCCCTCATTTCTTCTTCTCCCACTCCCTTCTGTGTTGTCTTTGCATTGGATCTGTACCCTTTAATTGACTCTTCCCACAGTCCCACGGCCCTTATGTACATATCTGTCATTTATTTATCTATATTACCATCTGTATCCCCCTTAGACTGCAAGCTCATTGTGAGCAGGGGTTGTGTCTACCAATTCTGTTATATTGTACTCTCCCAAGCACTTAGCATTGTGCACTGGAGACACTAAGTGCTCAATAATTACGATTGATTGATTGAGGGTCTTTTTACCCCATCTGAACAAAAATTTCCCTGTCTGACCAATTAAAAAACAAACAGAAGCCAGTGCTTCAGACAAATGCAGCATGGCCCAGTGGAAAGATGTTGGGTCTGAGAGTCCGAGGATCTGAGTTCTAACCCCAGCTCTGCCACTTGTCTGCGGTGTGATCTTGGGCAATCAACTTCTCTGTGCTCAGTTCCCTCATCCACAGAATGGTGATTCAATAACTGGTCCCCTTCCTACTTGGACTGTGAGCCCCATAAAGGGTCTGATTATCTTTACCACAGCAGTTTAGTAGAGTGCTTGGGTCATAGTAAGCGCTCACCAGATCCCCAAGTATAAACTCCAAAAAGCTGACAGAAATTGTGAGTCCAGTGAGCTTAGCCGCCCTGTCTTTTCTGCTGCCCTTCTTGCCCCCCGTGGCTGGCCATCCCATCACTTGCAGAGGTGGCTGGGAAGGCTACTCCCTCCCTGGATATCAGCAGGGCTGACCAGAGAGGCAGAGGGGGAGGGGAATTGGCTCGGCCTGTCTGGGAAGCCAATTAGGGCTGCTGTGCCTGGGTTGGGGGAGAGGGTCCTGCCCCAGGGGCTCATCCCCACGGGATGGCACCAGGCCTCCTGTAGGGCCAGAGGCAGAGCAGCATGGTGGCACACTGGGCTGGCAGGGGTGTGAGGACTACTGCAATCTAGTCCCACAGTCCCTTGGGTCCCACTGGGAGAGGACTGGCCAGCCATTTCCCTCTTGGAGCCTCAGTTTCTCCACCTCACAGTATGGCTGCTTCAAGGAATCGCCAACCTCACGGCAGGTTTGATCCAGGCCTATACTGAGCCTCCATCCTCAACGCTACCTCCCGCCTGTAGCATGTAACATATTCTGGGCACCAGGCCCTCCCTCATCCCTCAGCCCCCACTCCCTCCGGCCCTACACCGTGCCCCCTCCCATGGAGATGGCTGAGCCACCCGTGCCCTTGCAGGACTCTTAGGTGGGTGGGTGGGGAGCCATGGGGAACACCCAGCAAGGTTTGAGAGAGGAGCTGCTGCTGTGGCAATTTGTTTGTATTATGGCATTTGTTAAGCATTTACTATATGTTAAGCACTGTTCTAAGCACTGGGGTAGGTGCAGGTAAATTAGGTCGGACACAGTTCCTGCCCCGCATGGGGTTCACAATCTAAGTAGGAGGGAGGACAGGTAATCCCCATTTTACTGTTGAGGAAACAGGCACAGAAAAGCAGAGTGACTTACCCAAGGTAATAATACTAATAACGATGGTATTTGTTAAGCACTTACTTTGTGTCCAGCACTGTTCTAAGTGCTGGGGTAGAAGCAAGCTAATCAAGTTCGACCCTGTTCTGACCCATTTTACAGATGAGGTAACTGAGGCACGTAGAAGTGAAGTGACTCTCCTAAGGTCACAAAGCAAGCTATTGGCCGAGCCAGGATTAGAACCCAGGTCCTCTGATCCCAGGCCCGTGCTCTTTCCACTGGACCATACTACTTCCGGAGTCTTCCGGGGCCAGCTGCGGGGTTCAGGCTGAGGACTACGGCCAGGCCCGATCCCGAGGAGGAGGCGTTGGGAAAGGCTGACCTCGTTAGGCGGAGGCTGCTTGGCTGAGCTTCAGAAAAGCCTCCCATGGACCCGAGAGCCCGGCCCTGTGAAGCCACCTCATCCCTGCCTCTCTCTTCCACCCGGCTTCCTGTGTGGGCACATCAGATGGCCTCACTCAATCAAGATTCACCAACTCCTGCTGGCAAGCTAATGGCAGTTGAATGGACAGGGGAAACAAGGGTTTGGGAGCGCCACCCCCTATCCCCATTCCCTCAGAGGGCTTATTTCACAGGTCCAGCTCCTCACCACTAAAAAAGCCCAAATTAAAAGGAAAAAAAACAGATCTGAGGTCAATCAATCTATCATATCTATTGTGCACTTACTGTGTGCAGAGCACTGCGCTAACGCCTTGGGGGAGTACAATATAATAGAGTTGGCAGACACATTTCCCACCCAAAAGGAGCAGGTCCAATGAAATCCATTCCTATCCATCAACAGATGTTTTTTATTGAGCACCCACTCTGTGCGGCACACTGTACTAAGTACTTGGAAGGGGGCACTAGAATTGGTAGATGCAATCCCTGCCCTCAGGGGGCTTCCTGCTCTCCAAGAAGTCAGGGATTTTCCAAACAGAGGGTTGGGAACTCCTACTCCCAGAAGATCACGTGAGTAGCTTGGGAGAGGATTGATTAGGGGTGAGGGAGAGTAGGGAGACAGAAGCCAAATAATCAATCAACAGTATTTACTGAAATCCCACTCTGTGCAGAGCACTGTACTAAGCACTTGAGAGAGTTGAAGAGAAATAGTGGCCACGATCCCTGCCCTCCCGAAACTCACAGCTTGCTGGGGTGATCCCAGGGGTTTGTTCTCTCATCCTCTTTTTCACATAAGACTTTTTTTAAATGGTTTTTGTTAAGTGCTTACTATATGCCAAGTACTGTACCAAGTGCTGGGGTAGATACAACCTAATCTAATCAGATTAGACACAGTTCATGTCCCATATGGGGCTCCCAGTCTCAATCTCCATTTTACAGATGAGGTAACTGAGCCACAGAGAAGTGAAGTGACATGCCCAACGTCACCCATCAGGCATGTGGTAGAGCCAGGATTAGAACACAGATCCTTCACATAGGCTCCCCCCATTCTCTCTTTAACCCATCGATCAGTGGTATTTATCGATCACTTACTCTATGCAGAGGGCACTGTACTAAGCGCTGGGGTCTCCAGATGGAAACCACAATCCCAGCCCTCGAGAAGCTTACAGTCTAGTATTGAGCTTCTTCCTGGTCTGTTCATCTGCCTGCCCTCCTCTTATGGCTTCCCTCCAACCCCATTGTCACCTCCTTCCCTACAAATTCCTTCCCGCCCACCTGTTCTCCCTGCCCAAGGTCACATAATAGGCAAGTGGAAGAGCTATGATTAGAACTCAGGTCCTCTGACTCTCAGGCCTGGGCTCTTTCCAGCTGCTTCTCAACAATAATTACGTTGTACTCTCCCAAGTGCTTAGTACAGTGGTCTACGCACTGTACCACTGACCGATTGATTACACCACAGAGGAAACCCTTGACCTTCTGCCTAGCTCTGGAAACTACGGGTGTATATGTATGGAGATCAAAACAGGCAAGGCAAGAAGCAAATTCAGCAGCTCGGTAGAGGGTCAATCTCTAGACTGTAAATTTCTTGTGGGCAGGGAATGTGTCTTTTGTTGTTATAGTGTACTCTCCCAAGTGCTTAATACAGTGCTTTGCACACAACAGGCCCTCAGTAAATGCGACTGAATGAACTCTATGTGGAGCTGTCGTCAGTCACTTATTGGTTTTCTATACATTCAAATTTATTTTAGCCTGTAGTTCTCTGATCCTTGTGTTGCATGTCTACTTCCGTGTTTTTGCCCTTCTTGCTGTAAGACTTTAAGGTCCTCCAAGGCAGGGAGAAATTCTCTGGGTGCCCAACTGGAATGGACGACTGACAACCCACTGATGGATTTAATTACACAAAGGAAGACTGAGCTTGTTACCGGTTTCCCCCTCTTTCCTCTCAACTTGGATGATGGCTGCATTTAGCTATACCAGTAATTAAGCAGAAAGGGATTAAAATCAGAAAAGCTAAAGGACAATGATGAATTACAGCTCTGGTCTTCAGGGTTAAGACCAAGGGCATTTACAGAGTGCTTACTGCGTGCAATTCAATTCAATTCCATTTGAATAAATCATATTTATTGAGCACTTACTGAGTGCAGAGTATTGTACTGGGCCCTAGGGAAAGTACAAAATAACAATAAACAGACAAATTCCCTGCGCACAAAAAGCTTACAGTCTAGAGGGGGAGACAGACATTAATATAAATAAATAAATTGCACATATGTACATAAGTGCTGTGGGACTGGGAGAGGGGATGAATAAAAGGAGCAAATCAGGGTGACACAGAAGGGAGTGGGAGAAGTGGAAAGGAGGGATTAGGGAAGACTTCTTGGAGGAGATGTGTCTTCAATATGGCTTTGAAGGGAGGGAGAGTACTTGGCTGTCAGATAGGAGTGAGAGAGTTCCAGGCCAGAAGCAGGATGTGGGTGAGGGGTCAGTGGCAAGACAGATGAGATCGAGGCACAGAGAGAAGGTTAGCATTAGAGCAGAGAAGTGTTCAGGTTGGGTTGCAATAGGAGAGTAGTGAGGTGAGGTGAGAGGGGGTGAGGTGATTGAGTGCTTTGAAGCCAGTGGTGAGGAATTTTTGTTTGGTATTATTATTGATCCCCATTTTGTAGTTGAGATAACTGAGGTAAAGACAAGCAAAGTGTCTTGCCCAAGGTCACACAGAAGACAAGTGGAGAGGAGCTGGGATTAGAACCCTGGTCCTCTTACTCCCAGGCCCTAGCTTGTTTCCATTAGTCCACATTGCTTCATGCACTCCTACGTGTCTCCCAATTTGCCCAGGAATCAGCTTGACTGACAGCTGTTACCTGGAGTCTATCTAGTCTTTGAGTCCCTCCGGCAGGGCAGGAAGGGTGGGGCTAGAAAGGTCTAGCAGCCTAGCATTGAAGACAGCCCAGATTTACTCTGCAGCATCTGTGGTGGTCTCTGGGGTTGAGGTTTCGGTAGTTATTAGGGTGTAGGCGTCTCCTGAGCAGGGAATGTATCCTGCACTTCTCCAAAGTGCTTAATACAATACAGTGCACTGTGCATCACTAAAATGTACCCTTTCTTCTTCATCCAAACTACTACCACATTAATACAATCACTTATCCTATCCTGACTTAACTACTGTGTCAGCCTCCTTGCTGACCTCCCTGCCTTCTGTCTCTCCCCACTCCAGTCCATACTTCATTCTGCTGCCCAGATCATTTTCCTACAAAAACGTTCAGGACATGTTTCCCACTCCTCAAGAACCTCCATAAGTGGTTGCCCATCCACCTTTACATCAAACAAGATACAAGATACTCATGTTGGACACTGTCCATTTCCCACATGGGGCTCATAACTTTTATACCCATTTTACCAATGGGGTAACTGAGGCCCAGAGAAGTTACGTAACTTATCCAAGCTCACACAGCAGACAAGTGGCAGAGCTGAGCTTAGAACCCAGGTCCTTTGATTCCCAGGACCCATGCTCTTTTTCATTAGGTCATGTTGTTCTCCCTCTCTCTTAGACTGTGAATGCTGTGTGGGAAAGGCACTGGATGTAATTTGATTATCTAGTAGAGTGCTTAATAAATATCATTTTTTTACTGGAGTAGTGCTTGACACATATTAAGTGATTACCAAAGATACTACTAATAATAATAACAATAATAGAGCAAGTGGTGGGGTCCCCCTGATGAAATGGTTTGGGTTTGGGCAGACTTCCCCCAGACGGTATGCAGAACATCATTACATCATACTATGTGCCTGTTGCATCATATGATGTTATTTGTGTCTGGTATCTGAGAAGACTGACAGTGTCCACCCCAACGAGAGAGAGAGAGAGAGAGAGAGAGAGAGAGAGAGAGAGAGAGAGAAAGAGAGAGACGGGTTGCTGCAGTTGATGCTAAGCTTATTTTTGCCTTGTTTGCAATAGTAATTGTTACCATAATATACGAGTACTATACCCCAGTTACATTATATTAATTATCATTATCACATGGTATTTGTTAAGTGCTTACTATCTGCCAAGCATTGGGCAAAGTGATCATGTCAAAGACCCGGATGGGGCTTACACTCTAAAGCAAGAGGGAGAACAGGTATTGAACCCCCTTTTTAAAGATAAGGAAACTAAGGCACACAGCAGACGAGAGGCGGTGCCAGGATTAGAACCCAGGTCCCCTTACTCCCAGGCCCAGGGTCTCTCCCCTAGGTCCAGCTGATTCTCACCCATTCCTCAGCTTCCCATTTGGAAAGTTCTCGTCCCCAGAGCTGAGACTCCCCCAACTTGTTACAGCCCTCCCGTTACTGCCCGGCCTCACTGCCGGAGACCCACACTTCACGTTTGGCAGGGATTGTTGAAACGCCTGAGAAAAGCCATACTGTGTCTTCGGTTTATCGAGCTATCACCCCCTTCCCGGGCTCTGTTGTTTTTCTCTGTTTCAGTGATTTTTTTTTAAAAAAAGGCAGAGACCAATTTGCACCTCATTATCGTCCTTTTGCTCCTCTGGAGGGGCTGCAGCTGGGCCTGGAGGCCAGCACGATGAAGACAGCAGCTCTGGGGAGTGGGCCGGGAGGGGAGCAGAAGGAATTGGGGTTGGTTGGGAGGCCTGATGCCGCTGATGATCATAGAACGGGAGGCCCCTTGGTGGAGGGAGAGAGGGGCGGCCTGGAGCTGAAGGTTGTGGTGGGAAGCGACGTGTCCTCTTGACAGCAGGGTGGTCGCCGACTAAGTCAGAGCATGAAAGAGTGGGCCGGTCTGAAGCGTGGCCGTTCTGGCCTGCCGCGGAAGGGTAAGAACTGAGGTTCCGACTGTGCAGGGGGATTGGCACCTGCTAGGATGGAAGATGCAGTAGCCATGGAAACCAGCATGGGGACCAGGTGCAGAGAGTGCAATCAATCAATCAATCAGTGGCATAAACTAAGCGCTGACTGAGTGCAGAGCACTGAACTAAGCGCTTGGGAAATTACAATACAACAGAGCTAGTTGATGCGAATCCCTGCCCACCGGGAGCTGACAGTCTACAAGGGAGATGGACGTTAAAATAAATTATGGAAAGGGGATTAATGTTTCTTCTTCTCCAGTCACATTCCTGCCTACTATCATCTCAGAACATTTGCACTCATGACTTCTCATGGCACTTTTATTTAATACCAATTTACATACTCTACTTCCAAATGTTCCTTCTACTTTTTAAATTATTTTTTGTTTGTCTCCTCCATTAGACTCTGAATTTCTTCCAAACAGGGATCATGCCTTCTATATATACCTGTATATATGTATATATGTTTGTACATATTTATTACTCCATTTATTTATTTATTTATTTATTTATTTATTTATTTATTTATTTATTTTGCCTGTACATATCTATTCTATTTATTTTATTTTGTTGTATGTTTGGTTTTGTTCTCTGTCTCCCCCTTTTAGACTGTGAGCCCACTGTTGGGTAGGGACTGTCTCTATATGTTGCCAACTTGTACTTCCCAAGCGCTTAGTACAGTGCTCTGCACACAGTAAGCGCTCAATAAATACGATTGATTGATTGATTGAATCTACCTTTATTATTTCTCCCTATCTGAAATTTACTTTAGTGGATGTCTCCCCCACTAGGTTGTAAATTCTTGAGGGAAGAGGTTACATCTACTAATTCTAGTGTTCTCGCCCAAGTGCCCAGCACAGTGCTTGGCACAAAGTAGGGATTCAGGATATGCTGTGGATTGACTGCTGAGCCCTAACTCTATCTCTATCTGTCTCTGCCCCTCCCCAATCCTGGCCCTAATGCAAGGCATTACCAATCCCAGAGAATCTCCCCAGGGGCCCAGAATCACGGGAATTTCTGCACAAGTTGGGAAGAGCACAGGCCTGGGAGCCAGAGGACCTGGGTTCTAATCCTGGTTCTGCCACTTACCTGCTGTGTGACTTTGGGCGAGTCACTTTGCTTCTTTGTGCCTCAGTTGCTTTGTCTGAAAATGGGGATTTAATAATAATAATGGCATTTATTAAGCACTTACAATGTGCAAAGCACTGTTCTAAGTGTTGGGGAGGTTACAAGGTGATCAGGTTGTCCCACAGGGGGCACACAGTCTTAATCCCCATTTTACAGATGAGGGAACTGGGGCACAGGGAAGTTAAGTGACTTGCCCAAGGTCACCCAGCTGACAAGTAGCGGAGCCAGGATTTGAACCCATGACCTCTGAATCCCAAGCCCGGGCTCTTTCCATTGAGCCACGCTGCTTCTCTACCTATTCTCTCTACCTTTCTGGCTGTGAGTTCTATGTGGGACAAGAGCTTTGTCTAATCTGATTATCCTGTATCTACCCAGCACCGAGTACAATGTTTTGCAAATAGAAAGGGCTTCACAACTTCTACAATTACTCTAGGAATGATTTATACCACCACCTCAAAAGAAGCTCAGGGAATAGGTGTGGCCTAGTGGAAAGAGCCTGGATTGGAAGTCAGAGGACCTCGGCTCTAATCCCAGCTCTGCTACTATAATAATAATAATAATGATAGCATTTATTAACCGCTTACTATGTGCAAAGCCCTGTTCTAAGCACTGGGGAGATTACAAGGAGATCAGGTTGTCCCAGTGCATTGTTCTAAACGTTAGGGAGATCAGGTTGTCCCATGGGGGGCTCACAGTCTTAGTTCCCATTTTACAGATGAGGGAACTGAGGCACAGGGAACAATAATAATAATAATAATGGCATTTATTAAGTGATTACTACGTGCAAAGCACTGTTCTAAGTGCTGGGGAGGTTACAAGGTGATCAGGTTGTCCCACGTGGGGCTCACAGTCTTCATCCCCATTTTACAGATGAGGTGACTGAGGCACAGAGAAGTTAAATAACTTGCACAAAGTCACACAGCTGACAAGTGGCGGCGCCAGGATTTGAAGGCATGACCTCTGACTCCAAAGCCTAGGCTCTTTCCACTGAGCCACACTGCTTCTCCACTAGTCTCCACTAGTCTGATGTGTGGCCTTAGACAAGGCAGTTAATTTCCCTGGGCCTCAGTTTTCCCACCTGTAAAATGGGGATTAAATCCTCCTCCCTCCTATTTAGACTGTGAACCCCATGTGAGACAGGGACTGCATCCAACCTGATTAACTTGCATCTACTCCAGCACTTAGTACTATGCTGGGCACATAGTAGGTACTGAACAAGTACCATTAAAAAAAAGAGGGGGGGATGTCTGGGTTCCAGGCCTGACTCACAGGATCCCATCCAGAGCATCACTGCTCCTCCCTGGCTCAGCTTCCCCACCTGTGGATCAGGGACATTTTGGACATCCCAAGCCTGGCTGGGTGTGGAAAGCTAACCCCAGAGGGGAGTTCCAGGGGCTTCAAGGTGGGATGAGCGGAGACAGAAAACAAGAAATCCCCACGGTGAACTTTAGGGCTTCTTGTGGATAAGGAACATGTCTACCAATTCCGTTGCATTGTATGCCCCCAAGCACTTGAAACAGCATGACCTAGTGGATAGAGCACGGGCATCGGTGTCAGAAGGATCTGGTTTCTAATCCCAGCTCTGCCTCTTGTCTGCAAGTCACTTAGCTTCTCTGTGCCTCAGTTCCCTCATCTGAAAAATGGGGATTAAGATTGAGAGTCCCATGAGGGAAAGGGACTGTGTCCAACCTGATTAGTTTGTATCTACTCCGGCGCTTAGTACGGTGCCTGGCACATAGTAAGAGCTTAACAAATACCATTAAAAAGTGCTTAGGATGATGCTCTGCATGCAGTAAGTACTCAGAAAATGTCGATCACTGATAGATGAATTAAAGGAAGCAGGCCCACCGCCTAGTTTCTTATTCTGGTGCTCTCTGATGCCCTAGTAGTACCTGGAACCAGGATGCTTGGTGGGGTGGACCCAGTAGAAGAGAGGTGGGAATCTGAAACAAACCTTTCCCATGAACAAATCCATCCCATTGACCAGTGGAAAGCTACCCGTTAGAATGTAAGCTCCATCGTGACGGGGATAGCATCGCCCAACTCTATTATATTGTCGTCTACCAAGAGCTTAGCACAGTCCCCTCCACGCTATGGATGCTTGAAAAATTCCACTGATAAATCAATTGGCCTCAACCCTCTCCTCATTCTGGGTCAAGCAGAGATTTGTCTCTCTAAGGCCGGCGAGCGGGAGAAAGAGCTTGCTCAATTAGAGCCCAGAGCCCCTCGCTACACTAACTAGACGCGGCCCTAACAGCCAGGATCTCAGTACCTATTGTCACCCACAGAAGATCAAAGATAATTTTTGGTGCGAGGAACTTATGAGTGACAGTGTTGAACCTCACAATGCAAGAAAGGGGATGGTGGCGGTTGCGGGGGTAGGGCAGGTAAAGGAACGGTGATTGGAGATTGGAGCTCAAAGACAAGGAGACAAGGAATTCAGTGAACGTGTTGAGGAAATCAAAATCATGTCAAACACGGATGCAAAGGAGAAAAGCATCCATCACCGGGCGGCTGCTGGGAAGATGTGGGCGGGTCGTTGGAGGGCTGCTACCAGCCGGCGTGGGGATGCAGAGGAGGGCAGAAGGGGCCTGGGCCGAAGCTGCCAGGAAAAGTGGGGCCAAATGCCCCGTTTGACCCTCAGCACAGGGGAAATGAAATGATCGGTGCCTCACCCACCTCAAGATCCTGGAGGGCTGCCCCCACCCAGGGGGCCCTGGCCCCTACCCATCATGATTGACAAAGAACAGCCCACCCCTCACCCCAGTACCCTGCTCCCTCTCTTCCACCCTTCTCTGGCTTTTCCCTGGAAGAAGGACAATTTTCCCAGAAGGCTGAGTGTACAGCCACACAGGACCCCTGTGCGCTATACTTTCCTAAACCGTAGGTTCCCTGGGAGCCCCTCCCTCTGGTCCTCCCCAGCAGCTCTGTCGGGGCTACAGACCTGGTCGTTTGAACCTCTGAGGGACTGGGACCTTTAAAAACTAGACTGATAATGAAAAACCAGCAGAGCCCTTAAAACATTTATGATGTTTTAAACCATGATCTCTGTCTCTGGATGTCTAGCCGCTTCTGCCTTTAAATTTCTCCCAGTCTCCGGGCTTCTGTCTCTCCATCTGTCTGTCTCTGAAGCCTGCACGTCTGAGTCTCTCTGGATACAAGGAAATTTTCTCAGGACTGTGTTTAAGAGCTCTCTGCTCTAGACGCAGCAGGGAAGCAACTCTGGGAGGGTGGAAATAGGGGGTAGGGCCAGAGCCCTGGGAGGGGCAGGGGTGGATTTCAGGGGTCTCTGCTAATGCCAGCCCAATTGGCATAGAGACATTGCCTCCAGAAATTCCTTGGCCTGTGTGGCATTTGGTTCTGACCCTGACAGGCAGTTGTGGGAGTATTTCTTGAATCCCTGAGGGATTTCATCCCCAACACACTGAGGAATAGACAGCACTGTATGCATATACACTCATGCACACATACGCACATGCACACACCTCTGCACAGATATATGCCCTTATAATAATAATAATTATGGTACTTGTTAAGCACTTACTATATGCCAAGCACTGTTCTAAGTGCTGGGGTAAATACAAGTTAATCAGGTTGGACACGTTGTCTATCATCATCATCATCATCGCTTACTGTGTGCAGAGCATTGTACTAAGTGCTTGGGAAGTACAAGTTGGCAACATATGGAGACAGTCCCTAACCAACAGTGGGCTCACAGTCTAAATGGAGACCCAAATGGGGCTCACAGTCTTCATCTCCATTTTACAGTTGAGATAACAGAGGCACAGAGAAGTTAAGTGGCTTGCCCAAGGTCACACAGCAGACAAATGGTGAAGCTAGGATTAGAACCCCGTCCTTCTGACTCCCAGGATCATGTAAGCAGGTACACACTGTACTAAGCACTTGGGACAGTACAATATACACAGAGTCAGTAGACACATTCCCTACCACAAGAAATTTACAGCCTAGAGGGGAATTCACATATACTCCCTTCCCGGCATGCAGGCATCCTTCAGACCAACCCCCATAAATATACACCCTCAGAAGAACCCATGTTCTAGTTTCCCTAGCCATTTTTGGATTATGCCAGCAGAGATTTCTATTGAATTTTCCACAGTTTGGTGTCGTTGATGACGATAATGACAGCGATGATGGGAATGGTGACAGGTACATTAGGTTGTCCTGGGCAATTTTAGAAACAAAGACAAATTCCTTGGTTGGCATTGTCAACCTATCTCACGCTTACTTCCAGCTGCCCTGTTAAATCCTCGGCCTTTAACAGCCCAGCTGGTGTAAGCTCACTACTGGACACTTAATTCCCCCAGCATTCTGGGATTTATAGTTTGGATATACTTTATCCAACTATTAACCCCACATTTTTCTCCCACACTCCACTCTCACAGTTACTGAAAGCAAAGGATACGGTGTCACTCATGTAAAGCCCTATAGGCTTCATTATTTCCACCTATCTGTAATTTACTTTAGCATCTCTCTCTCCAGCCAGATAGTAAACTCCTGGAGGGCAGGGATCGATTCTACCTATTACATTGTTGTCTTCTCCAGGTGCTTAGTACAGTGCTCTGCACACAGTGGCACTCAATAAATACTGATTGATTTATTGGTTGGATAGTATCCCGGAGACCCAGTTTCCCACAGAAATAATATGGCCAGCATATGTTCAAAGGTGGACCCTGGACTCAGCCTGAAGTTTCTGGGACTACAGAGAGTCAGAGCCCTGGGCCGCTTCTGCTCCTGGCTGCTTGCCCTTCCCTAGGGTTGGAGGGTTCCCTCAGTAGGGCCACTGGCCATACTTTTTTCTGATGGTTTTTGTTAAGTGTTTACTATGTGCCAGACACTATACAAAGCAAAGGGGTAGATACAAGATAAGCAGGTTGGACCCAGTCTGTTTCCTACATGAGGCTCACAGTCTTAATCCCCATTTTACAGATGAGGGAACTGAGGCACAGGGAAGTGAAGCGACTTGTTCAAGGTCACATCATTATTATTATTATTATTAATGGCATTTGTTAAGTGCTTACTATGTGCAAAGCACTGTTCTAAGCGCTTGGGGGGGATACAAGGTGATCAAGTTGTCCCACGTGGGGCTCACAGTCAATCCCCATTTTACAGATGAGGGAACTGAGGCTCAGAGAAGTGAAGTGACTTGCCCAAAGTCACACAGCTGACAATTGGAGGAGCCAGAATTTGAACCCCATGACCTCTGACTCCAAAGCCCAGGCTCTATCCACTATGCCACGCTGCTTCTACACTGCCAAGCTCACTGTGGGCAGGGAACGTATCTACCAACTTGTATATAGTACTCTCCCAAGTGTACTGTGTACAGTACTCAGCACACAGTAAGTGCTCAATAAATACGATTGATTGATGGACTGATTCCCCCCGCCTCTTTTCTTCCTCTTCCCTTCTTGTTTTCTCCTCCCTCTCACTGACCCCCTTCTTCCCTTCCTCTTCCTCTCTTTAGGAAGACTTCCTTTTTCCCTGGAAGTAGGGGCTCAGTTCCCTTTGTCTTGTCCTCCCACTCCCTTAATAATAATAATGATGGCATTTATTAAGCGCTTACTATGTGCAAAGCACTGTTCTAAGTGCTGGGGAGGTTACAAGGTAATCAGGTTGTCCCATGGGGGGCTCACAGTCTTAATTCCCGTTTTACAGATGAGGTAACTGAGGCACAGAGAAGTCAAGTGACTTGCCCAAAGTCACACAGCTGACAATTGGCAGAGCAGGGATTTGAACACACGACCTCCAAAGCCCGGGCTCTTTCCACTGAGCCACACTGCTTCTCTACTTGCCACTTACCCCTCTCCTCTAAGAGGGAAAATAAATGCAGCCCCAAAGCTCCAAGGAAGACTGACCCAGGCTTGTTTGTGCTGCCAGCCGGAGGGTGGGGAATGTGTCCTTTACCCAAGGCCGATGGGGTCCTGCCCAGGATTAGCAACAGGCTCACTTCAGCTGGAGCCCATCCCCACCCCACTACCTGCTTTCCACAGGTTGTTGAGTTTAAGATCCCCTTCCCCACCTCCCTCCCCAGCCACCAAGCAGCCTTTAAAGTCCCTGGAGCCAGCTGTGACCCTGCCTGTTTGCTCAGCCCCTGTCATAAGTGATTGGCACCTTTCCAAAGGGGATTAAAAGCAGGGGAGTGAGAGACATAAAAGCTCGTGTAATTATGTGCAAAAAAGCTCCTTAATAATTTATAGTGGGAGAGAGTAAATATCTTTGCGTGTTATCCAAGTGTAACTCATTGTCCCGTTTGGCTAATACCCAGAGTGCATGCATCACAGGCTTTATCCAGGCGGCTGTTTTGCCTTTAATACCTTTCATAAATTATTGAATTTATAAAGAGGAAAGCAGGTGTCATGTCGCTCCTATAAACAGCTCGTTAGCTAAAACTAACGAAGGTACAGACGGAAGGCTTTCTGCCCTGGTTTCCCACTCCCTCGCCCCACCCCGCTCTCCGTTGCCGCTGTCTCTTTCTCTGGATAATTTCCAGTAAGATGGTTGGGCGGCCCCGATAGATGTCCATGCCAGTCACTTTGGTCTGTTGTTGTGATCCCTGCTGGACACTGCCAGCTCTCTGGGTTGTGGGGTCTATGGATGTGCTAGGGAAGGGGTCCCCTGTCTCCCAAGTATAATAATAAAAATAATGATAATAATAATAATAATAATAATGGCATTTATTTAGCACTTACTATGTACAAAGCACTGTTCTAAGCTCTGGGGAGGTTACAAGGTCATTAGGTTGTCCCACGGGGGGCTCACAGTCTTAATCCCCATTTTTCAGATGAGGTAACAGAGGCACAGAGAAATTAAGTGACTTGCCCAAAGTCACACAGCTGACAATTGGCAGAGCTGGGATTTGAACCCATGACTTCTGACTCCAAAGCCCAGGCTCTTTCCACTGAGCCACGCTGCTTCTCAGTATGTGAAGCAAGTATGTGCCTTGCTCCCATAGTAGGCATACTAATGGAATTTACTAAGCACCTTATGGTGTACAGTGCACTGTACTGAGCACTGGTGAAAAAATAGGCAGCTCTCTGACTTCTCAAGGGGCTTACAATCAAAGACTAGGGAAGGAGAGAGGGGGTTGGTGACAGACCATTAAGGATGGATGAAATTATGAAAACACAAGGACATTATATAAGGCAAGACCAATGATAAACACAACAAGGAAGGAGGTAGGGAATTCTGGCTGCAGAAAAAGAGTGCAACTATCACAACTGCAAGTACAGCTTTCCCAAGATTAATAATAATAGCAATGATGATAGTGGTATCTGTTAAGCGCTTACTATATGCCAAGCATTATACTAAGTGCTGAGGTAGATGCAAGATAATCAGTCCCTGTCCTACATAGGGCTCTCAGTTTAAGTAGGAGGAGGTATTGAATGCCCATTTGACAGATGAGGAAAGTGAGGCACTAAAAAGTGAAGTAACTTGTGTAAGGTCACACAGTAGACCTTACTATGTGGTGGCCTGGGGCAAGCCAAGTCTTCAGTTTTCCTATCATCCAATAGGATGGGGCCCTGTTCTCCACCCCACTATCTCCCCCAAGCCCAGCCTGACCCAAGCACAGCCCCTCTGGCATGGGAGCCAGTGGGCCAACACAGCTTCAGGAAAGGAATCAAGGCTTCTTCCAGGAGCAGTCAGGATTAGAACTCAGGTCTTCTGAGTCCCAGGGCCTTGCTCTTTCCACTAGGCTTCAGACTTGAAAGTTTAGCAGACCTCACAGCGCCACTGCCTCCTCGCCTTCTTGGCTGGACTCAGAAGGGCCAATGGGAGTCCTAGCATAGGAGGCATGGGGATGCGGTAAGCACCGGTGGCTGACAGCTCTTGTCGCTGCTGCTGTCCCCTCACCGGCCGCCCTCCCATCTGAGGAGTCTGGCCACCACGGCCACATCTTCCCCGGGGGAGCCCCTTGGGGTACTGACAGAGGTCCCTACTGGGGCAGATCCAACAGGATCTGGAGGGTGGGGAAGGGGCCCAGTCTCGGGTCTAGGACCCCTGGTTTTTCCCCAGGTCACACTCATGATTTACTATGCGGTGGCTTGGGGCAAGCCAACTCTTCAGTTTTCCTATCATCCAATAGGATGGGACCCTGTTCTCCACTCCACTATCTCCCCCAAGCCCAGCCTGACCCAAGCACAGCCCCTCTGGCATGGGAGCCAGAGGGCCCACAGAGCGTCAGGAAAGGAATCAAGGCTTCTTCCAGGAGCAGTCATGGGCCGGGCTGCCCCTGGAAGGGCTGGAGTGGAGGCTGTGGGGCCATTGGGTCCACAGGTTGGCTCAGCTCCTGCCAATCTGGGGGTGCAGGGGGTGGGCCCGGCCTGGCCCGGAGCCACCACAGCCCTGATGGTGGGAGCCGTGAGCTCAGAGCGCAGTAGCTCCCATCTGCCCCGGGGGAGGCCAAGCCCAGGAGGGGCTCTGACTCACTGTGTTGCCACACAGTGCTCGCCTCCTCCTCCCCGCCCCTTCTGTCTCCATGGCTTTCAGGTCCTTGTGTGGGGAACGCTGATGGCCGTCAGCGGATCCAGTGGACCACAGGGCCAGCTGCTTGGTGTAGACAGCAAGAGGCCTGGGTCTCTCCCATCCCTCCATCCCCTATCCAGGAATCTGGTGAGCTCTCATCTCTCTTGTGGACCACCCAGGCTGGCCAGGCAGGGGGAGGTGGGCGGCCCTCTGGGACCCCAGACCCCTACTCTTACTCAGTCTGAGGGCTGGAAGCCACAGTCCTAAGCCAGCTCCCTGGGCTCAATTCCCCTACCCCAAACAATGTCATGGCTGGAAATGCCACTTATCCTGTCCACCTGTGCCCCCTTTGTGCCTCTGACCCCTGGGCTCACGCTTGGGCCTGGACGCACAAAGCCAGGAAGATGGAAGCATTCTAAATTCAACTGGGTCTAACGAAGCATCTCCTAGCCGAGCTCAGATTTTCCACCGCACTACTGAATTACTCAAGAATATTAGCCCAGAAAGTGAGACGGCACAGACAGCCGGGGGAGAGACAGGGTCGGATAGCGGGGGCCGGGGGCAGGCGGGGGGGCGGAGGACATCCAACAAGTCCTCTGTCTGGGCACTGGGGCTCGGGCCTATTGTCTTCCCCGGAGGGTCTGAGGAAATTTTTGGGGCTGGCTGGCAGCACACCTCCCCACCTCCATGCCTAATCCTCTACACACATCATGATGATGACAATGACGATCACAATTGTAACTTTGTCAATTCACACCCGTGCTCTTCCAGGAACTTGAAGCATCACCAGGGCCTCCACAAAAATGTCCTCAAGTCCCCTGGGCAGCCTGGTCAGGTAGGTGAAGAAAACTCTCCCCATTTCTCAGGATGGCAGAGCTGCCCACTGTTGGGTAGGGACTGTCTCTATATGTTGCCAACGTGTACTTCCCAAGCGCTTAGTACAGTGCTCTGCACTCAGTAAGCGCTCAATAAATACAATTGATTGATTGATTGATTGATTGGGGGGAAGCAGGGGGGGTCAGATGTCTGGTTTTACTCTGTCAGCTTGTCTGCGTCCTGCCCGATGTAGCTTGGGCATCACACTGCTTCCCTTCCAATGGTGGGCATTCTGCCTGCTGCCCTGACAGGCAGAAAGTTCTTCCTTGTGAACCCCCAACCCCAATGTGAAGCCGGTTGAGAAGCATTGTGGCCTAGTAGAAAGAGCGCAGGCCTGGGAATCAGAAGACCTTGGTTCTAATCCTGGCTCTTCTACATGCCTGCTGAGTGAGCTTGGGCAAGTCACTTGACTTCTCTGTGCTCCAGTTTCCTCATCTATAAAATGGGGATTAAATCCTCCTCCTTCCCGTTTAGATTGTGAGCCCCATGTGGGGAAGGAACTTTGTTCAACCTGTTGAACTTCTTTCTACCCCAGAGCTTAGAACAGTGCTTGACACATAGTAAGTGCTTAACAAATACCATTAAAAAAACCCGGTGCGAGTGCGCATGCGCGCACTCACACACACACACACACACACACACACACACACACACACAAAAAAAAAAAATCTATCCCTCCAAGAAGCACACCCTTTCCTGGGTGATCTGTGGAGGTGTCCAACGGCTACAGACTCCAGCTAAAAGCTCTTCATATCCCAGGGTGACCAAGTCTTCTCGTCTGTGGCGTAGGGGAAAGAGCATGGGGCTGGGAGTCGGGAGGATCTGGGTTCTAGTCCTGGCTCCGCCACTTATCTACTGGGTGACCTTGAGCAAGTCACTTCACTTCTCTGGGCCTCAGTTACCTCATCTGTAAAATGGGGATGAAGACTATGAGCCCCATGTGTCCAACCTGATTAGTTTGTATCTACCCCAGTGCCTAAAAGAGTGCCTGGCACATAGTAAGTGCTTAACAAATACCATAAAGAAACAAAAACAAACCCAGTGCCTTTCCACTTTGCCACATGACCTGTCATCAGCCCCTTTTTCTGTTTTGGTGGCCCAGTTGTCCCCAAGGCCTTCTCAGAAGCCCCAGACCACAGCCCGGGGACTGCTGCGGTGGCTGGTGAGAGGAAGAGAGCTGACTTTCTGGAAGCAGAGGAGGGAGGTTGGGAAAACACACACACGCACACACACCTTGTTATGACTATTAAAATGAAAAAATATGACAGCCGTCGCATCATCTAGTCATTCTTAAAAAACGACATCTCCGCCTGGCAAGCCCCTGAGGCACAGAGAAACCTCCCTGGTGAGTCCCTGATCTGTCAGTACGCCCTGTGTTTGGGTCAGGGGGGTGGGGGTGGCCCACAGGCCAAGCTCTTGAAGCCCCGGAGAGAGAGAAGGGGTCGTGTTGGAGCTCAGGGGCTGGCAAGTGGAAGGTCAGGGAGCAGGGTCCTCCCACACAAATTGATCATTCACTCTATTGGTAGTATCTATTGAGCACCTAAGGAGCGCTCAGCACTGAACTAGGGGCACAGGAAACAGGAGAAAGGCACGTGTTCCCTGCCCTGGAAGAGCCAATAATCTACTGTGGGTTTGCTCTCCAGGGTCTGGCCAGGAATGCATGAACTGGGGTCATCCAGGCAGCAGGGAGATGGCTTGGGATCCTGGGGCCAGGAGAGAGTTTGAGGGTGAAAGGCCCAGAGAAAATTTCTCCTGGGATGAGGTGGGAAGAGGGGGTGGAGCTGGGAAATTTTTCACCAGGACTGAGCGAGCCCCCAAAGTCATAACTTTGGAGTTATAACTACTGCCTTAGTCATAACTACTGCTTTAAATTCCCCCCATCATGCTGCCGCTGCTGCTGCCTCAGTATCCCCCAGAGCACAGAAGAGTCTGCCTCAACCTAGTTGGCTCCAGGACCTCCTCTAGACTCTCATTTCTCCCCTGCTATTTTACCTCCCTACCGCATCACCTATCTGCTTGAGTCCTAACTCCCTAAATACCTTGATACTATCCCTTCCTCAGCCTCATTGCACTCACATTTTGGGTTGCTTCCCCTACCCATAATTTAATTTAATGTCTTTCTCCCCTGCTAGGTTATAAGATTTTCGAGTGCAGGGATCGTGTCTACCAACTCTTTTCTACTGTCCCAAGTGTTTAGTACAGTGCTGTGGTAGACTGTGAGCCTCATGAAGGACAGAGACCTTGTTTAATTCCTACCTGTGTATTTTCTCCCCATGTTTAGTACAGTGCTCTGCACACAGTAAGCACTTCATAAATGCTACTACTACTACTACTCAGTACACAGTAAGCACTAAATTCATATAATAATAATAATAATGATGATATTTGAGCTCACAGTCTTAATTCCCATTTTACAGATGAGGTAACTGAGGCACAGAGAGGTTAAGTGACTTGCACAAAGTCACACAGCTGATAAGTGGCAGAGCCAGGATTAGAACCCACAACCTCTGACTCCCAAGCCCTTGCTCCTGCCACTGTCACACTGCTTCTCTTTGTATCATAAATGTCCCAATGACTGATTGATTTTGTCCTCTCTTCCTTCTCCAATCCCTTCTTTGCTTCTCTCCCCAGGCCCCCTTACTTCTTTCCTTCACTCTCACTCCCTTTCTCCCCTCCTCTTTCTCTTGGTGCGGACAGGAGGAAAATACCAGCTCCATTCTTTCAACCCACCCACAATGGCTCGAGGATGAAGGATTTGGAGTTGGGGCTGCAGAGAGGGCATGGAGTGACAGGGGCCGGGTAAGATCAGGGAGGGAGTGGTGTGTGGTGAAAAAGGGTCAGACTTTGTGGGGATTGGGTGGAATGAAGGGGACCCTTTTGAGGCTGAGAAGGAGTCAAGAAATGGTGGGGGGGATGATCTGGGCAAAAGTCATGAGCCGAGCGAAGTTTTTCAACTGGTATTTTATGCCTACGACAGTCAGAAAGCAAGGCAGTGCCCCAGAGAGAGCTGCCCCAACACGGCCAAGGAGGGGACTCCTGGGTCACCTGAGCAAGCAGCAGCCCCTCCCTGGAGTTCATCCTACTGCTACCCTGACGGATCCAGGTAGCGAGGGATTTGAGAGAAAAGCAGCCACTTGGCCTGGTGGAAAGAGCACGAGTTTGGCAGTTAGGGGACCTGGGATCTCATCCCAGCTCTGCCGGTTGCCTGCTGGGTGATTTTGGTCCAGCTGTTTAACTTCTCTGAGTCTCAGTTTCCTCATCGACAAAATGGGAATTCCATATCTGTTTTCCCACCCCTTAGACTGCAAACCCCAGGAGGGTCCTGACTATGCCTGATCAGATCATCCCTTATCTACCCCAGCACTTGGCATATAAAATGTCATCGCTAGCTCTCTGGGCCTCTGAGAAGGGAGACGAAGAAAGAAGCTTGTGTGTCCAGGAGCCCTTGGAGTGAGCCGGGGGGCGGGGAAAGAGGGGAGAGCTGGAGGACACATTTCTTCTTCTCTCCCACCACCCATGGGGATTATCACGGCAGTTCTGCCCACATCGGCTACATATCGGCCCACAGCAGGACCACTGCCAGCCAGACGCACAATGGACGAACCAGGAGGGACCACAGGTTTCCGTGCCTTGTGAGCATCTCACAGCAAAACCCAGGGCCCGAGACTCAAGAGGGGAAGGGGCTTGGCCAGGGGTGGGAGTGGGACAGGGCCTAGGGCCCCTGATTCTCCCCTCCTGACCCTCCTAAGCTGGTTCCTCCAAAGGCAGCCATCCCTCTGACCAAGTCCCTGGAAGCCTCCTCTCTGCTCACACTGTCGCCTGCTCTCCTCAGGGACCTGGCCCATCCTAGGGGTCAGCACCCCTCAACAGGCAGCATGACTGCCCCTCCTCTCCCCCCCACCAAAAGTCAGTGAGTGTCAGGCCGTGGTGCCTCGAGTGGGGTGAGACAAGTGGAGGAGGAAGAGGAGAATAGAACCCAGTAAACCCCAGTCCAACAGCCACCCTGGAATCAGTGTAGAGGGTCCGGGGGGTCCGGGGGAGGGAGCCACAGCCCGGCCAACCACCAGACACGCTTCCAAAATAATTCCTACCGTACACGCTAGTGATATAATTAAGCAGCGTGGGCTGGGGGCGAGATAGCATCATCGCTGCCAAAGAGCACATGATCACCTTCCCGGTTAAAGAGGCTTTTTCTCTGCTTTTTTTTCCCCCTCCCTCCTCAAAATTTCCTCTTCAAATTCCCAATAAGAAAGCGCCCGAGTCAGAGATGCTGGGATCCATCCTTAATCACCTGGTGTTTTGTCGGGCAGAGGCAGCCCAGGCCCACCCCCTCCTCTTGCTTTCTGATTGATTTTTCTTACCTCGGTGGAGCCGGAAGGTTTGAGAGGAGCTGGTGGGGAAAGCAGGGGTGTGTGTGTGTGTGTCAGTGCATGTGTGTGTGTGTGTTTGTGTGTGTCTGGGTGGTGGGATGGGGAGGCTGGCTTTTCTATGAGGGGTAAACACTTCAATAAGGCCAATTCCCACATTTCTCTTGATTTTGCTCTCTGTCACCTACCCCTTGTCCCCATCATCCTGTCTTCCCACCCCTACCACAAACACAAACACAGACTCTCCCCTACACACACACTTGCACACTAACAGTGCACACACACATGTATAACCCAACACAAACACACACACACACATGCCCACAAGCACCTCCAATTGCCAGGGAGGGGAGCTGCCACCTCAGCTCATGCCATTGCTGCCAAGGAGGGATGTGGAAGGATACTATCAGGATCAGGGGTGGTGGGAGGTGTATCCCACCCTGCTGCTGATCCCCTTTGAGTCAGGGGGAGTCCCTCTGCTGCTCACAAATGTTTCCAAGACCCCTCTGTGGATTCAAAGCCCCACTTTTGTTTCTGTTCCCTTTCCCACTTGAGCTAAAGAGCTCAGATGGGTCCAGGAAGACACAGACCAGCTTCCCAACCTCTGTCCAGGGCAGGCAGGGTTCTGGTGTGTGTTGGGGTGGGGACATTCCCTTCACTGGGGCTTCTTGTCCTCCATCCCCCCAGACACCACTTCTACACCAACCTCTTCCCTGCTTCCCTTGGTTGGGCTCAACCCAGCCCTCTGACCCTGATTTCTCACTTAGTCTCTGTAAGCCTCCATTTCCTCATCTGGAAAATGGGGAGACCCCTCTCATGGTCGCACTCAGAGTTTCCAGTACTCTACCAGTCTCAACTATGGGAGGGAGAGTCAAGCAGAGGCCAACCCATTCCATTCCTAGCTTGGTCAGTGGATAGTGAGTGGAAAGCAATCCGCTACAAGACAAAACTCACCCGTGCCGGGCAGCAACAGAATGGGAGAGAGTCATGGGTGGAGACCCGAGTTTACTGTGCGGAAGGCAGCAGTGGTAAACCACTTCCATATTTTTACCAAGAAAACTCTATGGATATACTACTGGAATGATTGTAGATGGAGAGTTGAAGAGAGATTTGTCCATGGTGCCTCTATGGGCCAGAAACGACTCGATGGCATAAGGAAAGACAAAATGGGGTGAAGATACCTTTTTTCTCTGCCTCTTTGAATATGAGCCCTGTCTGATCTGATTAACACGTAGCACAGGGCTTGGGTTCCCAGGGAATGCTTAATAGACACTACCATTCTTGTTTTACTGTATTTTCCCAAGTGTTTAGTACAGTGTTCTGCACACAGCAAGCACTTAATAAATATGATTGAATGAATGAATTATTATTAGTGGGGATGCTGTGGATGTTATGACTTCTGTGTGTAAGCCCTGGGGCCGGAGTGCCTCAGTCCTGGAGCCTTCAGGCTTCCCCCTGGGGCAGGAGAAAGTGGGTCATGGAGGGAGAGAGAGTCGGGGGGCAGAGGTAGGACAACCTCCCCCTGCACCCCCAGCCTCCAATCCCCTTCCCAGTGGCTGGGCAGTGAGGCATTTGTGGCCATGTTCTCACTGGCTGTGGTAGCTAGAAGGCATAGCCCTGCCCTGCCTCCATTCCCCAGGGGTCCTCAAGAAATGAATAATAATAATAATAATAATGGTATTTAAGTGCTTACTATGTGCAAAGCACTGTTCTAAGTGCTGGGGAGGTTACAAGGTGATCAGATTGTCCCATGGGGGGCTCACAGGCTTCATCCTCATTTTACAGATGAGGGACCTGAGGCCCAGAGAAGTTAAGTGACTTGCCCAAAGTCACACAGCTGACAGTTGGCGGAGCTGGGATTCGAACCCATGACCTCTGACCAAGCTATTCTCTGCTCTGCCGCTGCTGCCAGTCTCCCCGTGGTCCCAGGACTCCTGCCCGGAGATTCAGTGAGGAGAGGCAGGACAGAGGCTCCTGTCTCAGAGACACAGAAATGTTCTTAAGCAGAGTGGTCTAGTGGAAAGAGCACAGGCTCGGGAGTCTCGGGAGTCACACACTTGCCTGCTGTGTGACCTTGGACAAGTCCTTTAACCTCTCTGTGCCTCAGTTCCCTCAGCTGTAAAAGGGGAATTCAATACCTGTTCTCCCTCCTACCAGGTCTGTGAGCCCCATGTAGGACAGGGATTAAATCCAACCTGCTTATCTTGTATCTACCACAGTGAAAGTTAAAAAGGGGAGGCAGCTATGATCCCTCCCCTCAAGGTGTTTATAATCCTCTAGACTGTAAGATCGTTGTGGCAGGGAATAGGGACAGTCTTTATATGTCACCAACTTGTACTTCCCAAGTGCTTAGTACAGTGCTCTGCACACAGTAAGCGCTCAACAAATACGATTGAATGAATGAATGAATGAATTGTTGTATTGTACTCTCACAAGTGCTTAGTACAATGGGGAAGCAGCGTGGCTCAGTGGAAAGAGCACGGGCTTTGGAGTCAGAGGCCATGGGTTCAAATCCTGGCTCTGCCACTTAGCTGTGTGACTTTGGGCAAGTCACTTCACTTCTCTGGGCCTCAGTTCCCTCATCTGTAAAATGGGGATGAAGACTGTGAGCCCCTCGTGGGACAACCTGATTACCTTGTATCTACCCCAGCGCTTAGAACAGTGCTTTGCACATAGTAAGCGCTTAATACCATTATTATTATTATTACAATGCTGTGCACACAGTAAGCACTCAGTAAATACAATTTAAGGAATCTATTGGTGAAGCAGAGAGAGGGCTGCCCAGAGTACACCCCCACCCCCTCTTACAATCCAACGCACAGCAGGGGCAGCGACAGCTACATTCAAGGTTTACCATGAATAATTAATCCCAAATAGATATATATATTTATATATATATATATCGGTCTAGATATATACATAGAGAGAGAGACATCCACATGTGCACGGTATATTCACACCTTCTCTCTGGCTGAGAAAAATATGCCGTAAATATCCATGGGCACACGCCATCTGCATCCCTTGGAGCAAAGACAGAGGGCTTCAATCTTGGGTGATAAGAACTCTCCTGCGTTCCTCACCTGCCCTTCCTGCCCACCGTCCCTTCCCTTCTGCCAAAACCACCCTCAATCCCAACTTCCGACAGATGCTAGAGAGGAGGGTGAACTGCTCCCCACTAGCTGGTGGCACCTGGCCAGCAACCTGGGCATGATGTGATGCAGGCTCCGAGCTGGGAGTCCCTGCTGGTTGCAGATAATAATAATAATAAGAAGAAGAATAATTTTGGTATTTGTTAAGCGTATACTATGTACAAAGCACTGTTCTAAGCCCTGGGGAGGATACAAAGTGATCAGGTTGTCCCATGTGGGGCTCACAATCTTAATCCCCATTTTACAGATGAGGTAACTGAGGCACAGAGAAGTTAAGTGATTTGCCCAAAGTCACACAGCTGACAAGCGGCAGAGCTGGGATTTGAACCCATGACCTCCGACTCCCAAGCCCATGCTCTTTCCACTGAGCCACGCTGCTTCTCTGTGAGGGACATCGACAAGGCTGGGGACAGGGAATGGGGATGTGACCTGATTTTGATTTTTCAGAAATCGGTCAATGGCATTTACTGAGCCCCCACTGTGTGCAGAGCACTGAACTCTGCTCTTGAGAAAGTATACTGTGTAGGGTTGGTAGATGTAATCCTGCCCACAAGGAACTTACAGTCTGAAGGAGGAGACAGACATGATGGGACAACAGGAGACCGTTTCTGTATTTATAGCACGGTCAGGCAGGTGGAAATTTTCCTTTTAACACTCCTCTCTTCATTTCTCCACAAGTGTCTAATGACGGTGAAAAGGCACTGAAATTTCTAAGTCCAGGCCTAATAGGATAAAGAGAGGATAATATCACCTCTGGCTTCTAACTAATAAACAGTTCCACGCTTTTTGTCTTCCAGTTCATTCAAGAACTGGCAGACACAACACCCAGAAATATGTTTTGGCTACCGACTGACAGAAACATTCTCTCTGGCTTTCTCTCGATCCCTGTGTGCCCCACTATGACCCACCATTACCTGGAAATCTAAAAACAAATTTAAACCGTTAACCTGGAAATTTAAAAACAAGCCTTTCATTGTCCCTTCTAGACTGTGAGCCCGTTGTTGCGTGGTGCCCGTCTCTATACGTTGCCGATTTGTACTTCCCAAGTGCTTAGTACAGTGCTCTGCACACAGAGTGAATGAATTAAATACGATTGAATGAATAAATGAATGAAGAAGCAGTGGGGCCTAGTGAAAAGAGCGTGGGCCTGGGGGTCAGAGGCTCTGCCACCTATCTGCTGTGTGACCTTGGGCAAACCATTTTACTTTTCTGTGACTCAGTTACCTCATCAGTAAAATGGGGATTTTACAGATCTTTCTGACTTAGACTGTGAGCCGCATGGGGCACAGGGATTGTGTCCAACCTGATTGCCTTGTATCTACCCCAGTGCTTAGAACAGTGCTTGACATATGGTGAACGCTTAACAAATGCTACAATTATTACTGCTATTATTCTCTGTGCCTCAGTCGCCTCATTGATAAAATGGGAATTAAAGTTGTGAGCCCCATGTAGGACATGGACTGTGTCCAAACTGATTAGCTTGTATCTACCCCACTGTTTAGTACAGGGCCTGGCACATAGTTAGCACTTAACAAATGCCAATAAATAAAAAGCAAAATGTCAGCACCACATAGGACAAGACCCAAGAAATGTAAAATACAGTGAACGTAAATCTCCCAGCAAATTTCCTGAAGAACTGGAGGTACCATGACTGCTGTCTTCCCCTGACCCCCCATTTTCTTTCCCCCTCACCATGATTGGGTCTAGGTGGCAGATGTGTCCATTCATTCATTCAGTCGTATTTATTGAGCGCTTACTGTGTGCAGAGCACTGTACTAAGTGCTTGGGAAGTACAAGTCGGCAACATATAGAGACGGTCCCTACCCAACAGCGGGCTCACAGTCTAGAAGGGGGAGACAGACAACAAAACAAAATATATTAGCAAAATAAAATAAATAGAATAGTAAATATGTACAAGTAAAATAAATAGAGTAATAAATCTGTACAAACATATACACAGGTGCTGTGGGGAGGGGAAGGAGGTAGGACGGGGGGGATGAGGAGCCAAGCAGTGGATGCGACCCGTGAACACCCAGTAAAGCACTGCTTTTAACTGGTGTAATAATGACCCAAGACGGTCTCCTGGAAGTTATCATTTCCTGTGGTCCTTTGGATGGTTGCACTTTAGCAAGGCGTGGACTTGTAGTACACCCCTCCTTTTCACCGGCACAAGAGGAAGGTTCGGAAAAGTTATTAACAATGGAAGTGAGGCTGGTTCGGATAACTCTACAGAAAAAGCTCTGATAATCAAACAAATTGGACATGCCTGACTGAGGGAGCCAGTCTCAAGTGGACTTCTAGTCATTTGGTTAATTAGCTTTCCAACACCCACACAAACAGGCGTGGGTAACAATCACACGTGGTCAAACACGTGTATGTGTGTGTGAATAGCAAAAATAACAATTATAGCTTTATCACTTAGTAGATGCCGACCACTTCTTTTCTTTGATGGTATTTGTTAAGCGCTTACTACATGTCAGGAACTGCAATAAGCACTGAGCTAGAAATGAGTTTGTCAGGTTGGACACAGTCTTAATCCCCATTTGACAGATGAGGTAACTGGGCCACAGAAAAGGGAAATGACTTGCCCAAGGTCACACAGCAGACGAGTGGCAGAGCTGGGATTCGAACTCAAGTTCTCCTGACTCTCAGGCCTGAGTCTATCCACTAGGACACAGTGTTCTCATGCTGGGGAAGATACAATGCAATCAGAAGAGGCCAAGTTCCTGCCTCACCAGGGGCTCACAACCTGACAGGGACAGACAACTGATATTGCATCTCCATTTTACAGATGAGGAAACCGAGGCCCAGGGATGTTAAGCTACTTGCCCAAGGTCATACAGCAGGCAAGTGGCAGAGCAGGGACTTGAACACAGGCCTCTGACCTCCAGGTCTGGGTTCTTTCCACTAGACCACACTGCCTCCTGAAAACTGAAACAAACACATTTGCTCACTTGGGTGTTCGCACGCACAAACTGTACAGTAGTGTTTGGGTGCGTGGATCCATGTTGATGTCTGCCAGTGTATAAGCACGTGCGCGCACACACACACACACACACACACACATTGAACACACACCACACTGCAGCACTGCCACCGAGACAAGGTGTTTCCATAGTAACTAATGTATGGGAAAGGGGGGTTACATCTGAGAAAGACTTTGAGAAAAGGAAAAAAGCGGTGCCGTTGGCTGGCCGGACTACAGACCAAAGGGCCGGGGCCCAAGTGGTTTCTCCGTAGATGATCCCCCTCACCCACACATGCACAAACCTGGGGCTTGGGCTCAGGGGTGGGAGGGTGGGGGTCAGAGGGTCTGTACACACACACACACACACACACACACACACACACACAGACCTGGGGCACGAGGCTCAGGAGCAGGTGGATAGGTGGGCAGGGGCTTAGGGTCAGGTCATTTATGATGATGATGATGATGATGGTATTGCTTAAAGGCTTACTATGTGCCAAGCACTGTTCTAAGCTCCAGGGGAGATACAAGGTAATTAGGTCGTCCCACGTGGGGCTCACAGTCTTAATCCCCATTTTACAGATGAGGTAGCTGAGGCACAGAGAAGTGAAGTGACTTGCCAAAGTCACACAGCTGATAAGTGACGGAGCCGGGATTAGAACCCACAACCACCCCCACAACCCAAGCACTTGGATCTGTGCCCCTCTGAGCACTCGTTAGTCACCCCACCCTCAGCCCCATGGCACTTGTATCCCTTATATACACATCCATAATTTATTTATTTGTATTAATACCTATCTCCCACTCTATACTGTAAGCTCCTTGTGGGCAGGGAAACATGTCTACCAACTCTTGTGTTATATTCTTTGAAGCACTTAGTACAGTACTCTACCCACAGTAAGCCCTCAATAAATGCCACTGATTGATTGACAGGCATAAAATCCCCCTCCTTCCCAGATTCTACTGGGGGAGGCAGTACCGGCACACAAATATTGGGCCTGGACCTCGGCCTCGACCCGGAAAGAGCAATGGACTGGGAGTCAGGAGGCCTGGGTTTGAATCCCAGTTCTGCCACTAGCCTGCTCTGGGAGAGGCCTCGAGCAAATCACCAACCTCTCTGTGCCTCGGTTTCCTCGTCCATAAAGCAAAGTTCGATTTGGGAGCCCTGGTTGGGATTGGGACTGTGTCTGGGTCTGATTATCTGGTGTCTGTATGCAGTAATTACTATGCACTGAAGCACTTTGTAGCATCATCATCATTATCAGTGGTATTTATTGAGCACTTATGTGCAGAGCATTGTACTGGGTGTTTGGGAGAATACAATGCATCATCATCATCATTCATCAGTCTTCTTATACAGACTCATACAGCAGAAACTACAGAGGCACGATCATATGGAAATAAATGCATAACTGGAGAGGGTCTCTCGAGTCAGATTGGCTTGGTGGTGCCGCCTTCCCGAAACCAGGGTTGAGACCCCCTGTGAACAGATGGTAGGACAGCCGGAGTACGCTGCCCACCTAGGGGGAGGTGGGGAGGAGGAGGGTCTTAGCACTACGGAGTGAGGCGACTCCTCTTTTGCAGTTGGAAATTGCTAAACCCTGTATGGGGACCACTAGGATTGGGACTCCATCGACAGTCAATCAATAGAATGAGTGCTTACTAGGTGCACAGCACTGTAATAATAACAATAATGGCATTTATTAAGCGCTTACTATGTGCAAAGCACTGTTCTAAGTGCTGGGGAGGTTACAAGGTGATCAGGTTGTCCCACAGGGGGCTCACACTCTTAATCCCCATTTTACAGATGAGGTAACTGAGGCACAGAGAAGTGAAATGACTTGCCCAAAGTCACACAGCTGACAAAAGTGCTTGTGAGAATACAATTCAATAGTAGTAGTGATAGTATTTATTAAGCGTTTACTGTGAATAGTGTGCTGTATAAAGTGTCTGAGAGAGAGTGTCTGAGGAGCAGCGTGGCTCAGTGGAAAGAGCACGGGCTTTGGAGTCGGAGGTCATGGGTTCGAATCCCAGCTCCATCACAAGTCTGCTGTGTGACCTTGGGCAAGTCACTTAACTTCTCTGAGCCTCAGTTACCTCATCTGTAAAAATGGGGATTAAGACTGTGAGCCCCACGTGGGACAACTTGATCACATTGTATGCCCCCAGTGCTTAGAACAGTGCTTTGCACATAGTAAGTGTTTAACAAATGCCATTATTATTATTATTACAATTCAATAATAGCAGTAGTAGTAGTAATAGTATTCATTAAGCATTTACTGGGCACAGAGCACTGTACTAAGCACTTGGAAGAGTACACTGCAATACAATAGAAGTAGTAGGAGTATTTATTAAATACTTATTGTGTACAGAGCACTGTACTAAGCTCTGGGAGAGAAAATACAGATGGGACTTAGACCCAGTCCCTGACCTTCGGGGGCAGTTGGTAGATACGACCCCTATCCTCAAAGAAGACATCGCTTTGCCCTCTCCTACCTCACCTCACTTCTCTCCTACAACCCAGCACGCACACTTCACTCCTCTAGTGCTAACCTTCTCACTGTGCCTCCATTTCTCCTGTCTTGCTGCCAGCCTCTAGCCCACGTCCTGTCTCTGGCCTGGAACTCCCTCCCTCCTCAAATCTGACAATTATTCTCCCTTCCCTTCAAAGCCCTATTGAAGACACATCTCTTCCAAGAGGCCCTCCCAGACTAAGACCCACGTTTCCTCATCTCCCTCTCCCTTCTCTTGCTCCCTTGCTCTTCCCCCCTCCCAGCCTCAAAGCACTTCCGTACATATCTGTAATTTTATCTATCCCTTTGCTCTTCCCACCCTCCAACCCCAAAGCACTTAGGTACATTATTCGTAATTGTATTTATTTGTTTTGATGTCTGTCTCCCCCACTTTAGACTGTGAGCTCGCCGTGGGCAGGGAATTCATTCAATCGTATTTCAATCATATTTATTGTATTTATTGAGCGCTTACTGTGTGCAGAGCACTGTACTAAGCGCTTGGGAAGTACAAGTAGTTGGCAACATATAGAGGCGGTCCCTACCCAACAGCGGGCTCACAGTCTAGAAGAATGTCACTGTTTTTGTTGTATTGTACTTTCCCAAGCGCTTAGTACAGTGCTCTATACACAGTAAGCTTTCAATAAACACGATTGAATGAATGAATGAATGAATGAAAGGAGCTTATAATCTGGCAGAAATATGCTTGCTTGGAGACAGGTCCCACCCGGAAGCCCGTGGAAAGAGCAGTCACGGAGGTCATTGTAGAGGAACAGTGTGGTCTAATGGAAAGAGCACCGGCCTGGGTGCTAATCTTTGCTCTGCTACTTGCCTGCTGTGTGATCTTGGACAAGTCACTTAACTTCTTAGTGCCACACTTTCCTCATCCGTAAAATGGGGATTAAATCCCTTTTCTCCCTCCTACTCATACTGTGAGCCCCGTGTGGGGCAGGGACTTTGACCTATCTTGTATCTGCAGTGTTTGACACACAGTAAGTGCTTAAGCATATCACAATGATGATGATGATTATTATATGGGGAAGATTTCTTGGGGAGCCCATTTAGAGGGGAAAGTGGGGTAGGGAAAATGGTCCATCCCTAGCCTGTGATGAGAGGTCAAGGAGAGTGATTGATCAGCCCTCAGCATCCCCTCCCTGCACTTCCAGTGTCCAAAGCTGGGCCAGGCCATGGTGGTCAAAGTGGAGCCGGGTCCCGGGCAAAGGCCGGCCAGCTGGGCAGGAGGCAGGTGGACTGTGTTCTCCAGCGCTAGCAGGAGGGGCCAACATCGGGCCCCAGTTAAGCGGCTTTGACGGGGGTGGAGCGGGGCTGTCAGTGCCAAGCAGATCCTGTCATTTGGATGACGCGAGATTTGTGAACCCGAAAATTGAAATTTCTGAAAACAAGATGTGTGACGGTACTTATTCCCATCCATCCCGGGAGCACCCAGAGTGCCTCGGAGCCCAACTCCATCTCCGATCCGTCAAAACATCTCCCGGCTGCTTTGGAAATCAGGCTTGCTTGACAGGAGCATAAAGCAGCAGGCACAGGGGGTTCATAAGAGAGGAGCCAGAGGAATCTACGCTTTAATAATAATAATAATAGTAGTAGTAGTAGTTATGCTACTCATTAAGCCCTTACTATGTTTACTATGTGCTGTTCTAAGCACTGAGATAGTACAAGTTAATCAGGTTGGCTACAGTCCCTGTCCCACATTGGACTCACACTCTTAATCCCCATTTTTTTACAGATGAGGTAACTGAAGCCCAGAAAAGCGAAGTGACTTGCCCAAGGTCACACAGCAGACATGTGGCAGAGTTGGGATTAGAACCCATGACCTTCTGATTTCCGGGCCCAGGCTCTATCTACTATGCCACTGCTTTCTCCCCTAGAAAGATGAGCGACGGCGTGACGGAGATGAGTGACAGTGTGAGAGATGGGTCAGAAACCCAGACTCTCAGTGGACTGGTGGACTTGCACTCTGATCTCAGACCCTTCTTCTTGCTCCAACAGCAATTAGCTGCCAGAAAAAAGGACTGGATTAGGGAATGGGGGGGAGGGGGAGGGCACAGTGGAAAGAGAAAAGGACCTGGGTTCTATCCCCATTCTGCCATTTGCCTGCTGTATGGCCTTGGACAAGTCACTAAACTTCTTTGTGTCTCAGTTTCTTCATCTGTAAAATGGAGCTTAAATATGTTTTAGTGTTTTATTGCTCCCAGTGTGTCTGCCCCCAGTCCTCCCCACCCCACCCATAGATTTTGAGCCCCGCTGCTGTTTCCGAAGCAGCATGGCCCAGTGTCAAGAGCACAGGCTTGGGAGTCAGAAAACATGGGTGCTACTTCTGGCTCTGCCACTTGTCTCCTGTAGGACCTTGGGCAAGTCACGTAACTGTGCCTCAGTTACCTCGTCTGGAAAATGGGGATTAAGACTGTGAGCCCCAGGTGGGACAGGGACTGGGTCCAACCTGATTACCTTGTATCAATCCTAGAGCTTAGAACAGTGTGTGGCACATAGTAAGCTCTTAACACACACACCATTATTATTATTATTATTATTATTATTATCATTATTATTATTATTATTATCATTATTAACTCTTTTTTTCCAGCTAGGTAACCTACTCTTTGAGGGCAGGGATTAGGTCTACTAACTCTATTGTATTGTGTTTCCCAAGCATTTAGTACAGTGCTCTGTACACAGTAAGGACGCAATAAATACTACTGATTATCACTGTGCCCTACCAAATCCAAGGGCAGCGAGATCCAGAAGCACTGAGAGCCAGTGAGTGCTCCACTGCTCCATCACTCTCTGGTGCAGGCTGCTCCTTCAATTACCTCTGAACACTCCCCTGAATTCTACCCCTGCCCTGCAATCCCCTACACAAAGGCTTCCCAGGGGAAGGGTGGTGGGAAGACAAGCACTTAGTCCAGTGCTCTGCACACAGTAAGTGCTCAATAAATACGATTGAATGAATGAAGACATCTACAATGGCGAGAGGCACATAACCTCACGATCTCACAACTGGTGCATCACCCTCACTCCTCCCAGAAGGAAGCACTCACGGCGCGGGTGCTTTCATCACTTGCCTGCCTTTCGTCACTTGACTGAGAAAGTCATTCAAGTTTTTGATGCCTCAGTCACCTCATCAGTAAAAAGAGATATAATAATAATAGTAACTGTGATATTCACCAAGCACTTACTATGTACCAAGCACTGTTCAAAACACTGGGGTAGATAGATGATCAACAGGTACCACATGGGGCTCACAGTCTAAGTAGGAGGGAGAACAGATATTGAATCCCCATTTTTCAGATGAGTGAACTGAGGCAGCAGGTAAATGGCAGAAGTGAAGTGACTTGTCTTAAGTGACACAGCAGGTAAGTGGAGGAGCTGTGATAAGAACCCAGGTTCTCTGACTCCCAAGCCAGGGCTGTTTCACCTAGGCCAAGCTGCTTCCCTCCCCCTTAGACTCTGAGCCCTAAGTGGGACACTGACTGTTTCCACTCCGATTATCCTGTATTTACCCCATGGCTTAGCACACAGTAACCACTTAACCAATAGCACCATGCTTATCATTAAAGAGACCCTCCTCAGCCCTTCTGAATTTTCCCTCATCCAGAAGTGATAAGGAAGCAGCCTTCCTGGCAACTAGGATAAGACATTCATTCAATCTTATTTATTGAGCACTTACTGTGTGCAGAGCACTGTACTAAGCTCTTGGAAAGTACAAGTCGGCAACATATAGAGACGGTCCCTACCCAACAGTGGGCTCACAGTCTAGAAGGCAGTGATTAGGTGATGGATACAGCACATGCCTGGGAGAAAGAAGACTTGGGTCCTAATGCCAGCTCCACCACTTGCTGGTTGTTTGACCTTGAGCAAGTCACTTCAGTTTTCTGGGCCACGGTTTCCTCAACTGTAAAATGGGGATTCAATACCTGTTCTCCCTCTTTGACTGTGACTCCCATGTGGGAAAGAGACTATGTCCCACCTGATTAACTTGTATCTACCTCAGCACTTAGAAGAATGCTTGGCACAGAGGAAGTGCTTAACAAATATCATCCCCCCCCCCCACAAAAAAATAAAACCCATCACCTGCCCTGATTTCCTGCAGAGTCCATGTGAGGCAGGAGCATCTGGCGCTCAAGGAAGTTGTGGCCTAGAGTTGGAGAAGAGGAGAGGGGCAAGGTCGGGATGCTGCGTCCTGACACTCGAGGAGGTATCCCAGCCTGTCACAGCCTGTCTGGGTCCCAGATAATCCCATTCCCTCAGCGCCTTCCCTCCAAGCAGGCCTCTCAGTATCACCCTTTCCTCCTCCTCTTCCTCCTCCTCTTCAGACATTTTTTCCCCTACAGAATTTTGGTAGTCGTGTCCCTCACCTGCCCTGACCCTGAAGAGAGGCCATGGAGTCTGGGACTCAGGCATCCTTAGGAAAGCGTGCTCAACTCCTGTCTTCGACTGTCGGCGGCAATGATGACGTTTGGCCCGAGTTGTGTGGGAGCCCCAGGGCCTAGACAGGCAGCACAGGAAGTCTTATAAATAAAATGATGATGATGATTATCAACAGCATCTTCTTTCATTAAAGCTGGGTAGGAACACAGCTTAAAGCCGCCATAAACAGTCATACAAGTAAGAGGCTGACAGCTCTACATTATCGCTATTATGATTTTATTTTTAAATGTTACTCTTGCTTTCTTGTTAACGGTTCTTCAAGTGAGCCCAATAAACCTTGTCAAAACCACCAGTCCTTCCTTCCTCTCTCCCTCTCCTCCTTCCCACCTCCCCTCTCCCACTTCCTCCCCTCCCCTGCCCCTCTCCTCCCAAGCTCCACACCTCTGCTTCCTCCTGCCTCTTTCCTCTTTTTTTATACCATTTGTTAAGATTCTGATTTCATTTTCAGCTCTTCAGCAGTTTTCCTAAAAGAGAACAGCTGTGATGTTTAAAATCACAGAGGAAATTTATTTTCTGACTACTTTGCAGATTCCCCTCTCTATGAAAACTGACACTATAATTATTATATTTTTTTTCCCCTCGCCACTCCTCTCAGACCCCCAGGAACTGGGAGCTGTTGGCTCTGTCTCCAGGAAAATTCCAAGGGGAAGGAAGCAGTTCCCGGAGGCAGGCTGGCCTGAGAGGTCTGGGCTTTTTTGCCGGGTTGATTTTCCAGCCAGCGCTCCTGGATGACACCAGGGAGACAGTTCTGGAGCTTTGAGTCACTGGTTCTCTCTTTGCCCAGCCTGGTTAACACCCCCTTAGTCCTTCAGGCCTCAACTGGAAAGTCTTATGGAAGCAGCGAGGCCTAGTGGAGGCCTGGGCCTAGGAGTCCAAGGACCTGTGTTCTAATAATAATAATAATTTATAATTATGGTATTTGTTAAGCGCTTACTATGTGCCAAGCACTGTTCTAAGAGCTGGGGTAGATACAAGGTAATCAGATTGTCCCACGTGGGGCTAACAGTCTTAATCCCCATTTTACAGATGAGGTACCTGAGGCACAGAGAAGTTAAGAGACTTGCCCAAAGTCACACAGCTGATAAGTGACGGAGTTGGGATTAGATTCCACAACCTCTGACTCCCAAGCGCATGCTCTTGCCACTAAGCCACCCTGCTCCATCACTTGCCTGCTGGGTTACCTTGGACAAGTCCCTTCATTTGTCTGAGCCTTAGACTGTGGCCAACCTAACCAACTGTGTCTATCCTAGTGTTTAGAAAAGTGCTTGGCACATAGTAAACTTTCAACAAACACTATAATAGAGAAAGCATGGCTCACTCGAAAGAGCACTGGGCTGGGAATTGGAGGACCTGGGATCTAATCCTGGCTTTGCCTCCTGCCTGCTGTGTGACCTTGGATAAGTCACATCACTTCTCTATGTCTCAGTTCCTTCACTGGCAAAACGGGAATTCACTACCTGCTCTCCCTCCTACTTAGACTATGAGCCCTATATTGGACAGGGATTGGGTCTGATCTGTTTCTCTTGTATCTTCCCCAACACCTAATACAGTTCCATCACTTAACTACTGGGTGACTTTGAGCAAATCACTGAATATCTCTAGGCCTCAGTTTCCTCATCTGTAAAATGGAGAGAAGATACCACATCCACGTTCTGAGAAGAAGTCTCTGGCACTCCTGAGGCAGTCAATAAGGCACAGCTGCTATTGAGCCTTCTCTGTCCCCAGACACCTCTCTGGGTGGCCCAGAGCAGCCCAAGACTAATCCCCCTCCCCCTGCCCCCAGAAACACAGCTCTGGTCAGCAGCCAACCCCCTCCTCTGGGAGTCTCACCCCCACTGGTGGCCGGCTGGCACCACTCGGCAGTTCTGCTGGCTAAGCTGGGGGAAAGGGATCCGTGGCAGGGTGTGGGAACAGGGAGCTGTGTGTGTGTGTGTGTGTGTGTGTGTGTGTGTGTGTGTTTTCACAAAGATGAGCTAGCTGAAGTCGACGGTGGGGTGGGGGTGGGAGTGGAGGTTGTCCAATCGGGGTGCAGCCACAGTGTCTAGTGAGGAGAGCTGTGGTCTAGGGGTCCTGTGTGGCCTTCTACCCTTGATCTTCCGTGGGATGCCCCCTTCATGCCTCCTCCCCACTGTGCCTCGGTCTTCCCATCTGCAAAATGGGGATTAAGGTCCTTGCTAATGCAGAGATCTGATTCTCTCCCTACCGGGAGACAGAAAGGACTGCCTAACATCTGTGGAGCTTAAATTCATGTGGGAGCAAAGCAGTGTAAGGGGAAACTATGGCCAGCAGCCCCAGGGGCTTCCCAACATCAGTGGTGCTGGGACCTTGGGGCCAAGCGTCCTTCCTGGGATTATTGAACAACAATAAGTGTTCAATAAAATCCATCGATCGATCGATCAATCGACTGATTGACTGTGTCTTCCCTGAAGCTCAGTATTTTTCTCATCATGACACCTTTAATAAATAATTGGGATGATGTTGGGGATGGGAACACCCCGAAGGGTGCCCAGCACCACTTGGGGGCAAGACCAAGAGCTGGACAGTTGGCTGGCAGCAATCCTGGCATTCGCATTGTTGCCACTGTCAGTCCTCTCCCCTCCAGCAGCTGCCAGAGTGCCACCCTGGGAAGGGTGGTAACAGAGTGTGGCTGCACATACTTTCTGATTGCCTTGATTACTGTATTGGCCTCCTTGGGGACCTCCCTGCCTCTTATCTCTCTCCTCTCCAATCCATACTTCACTCCGCAGCCTGGATCATTTTTCTACAGAAATGTTCAAGTAATGTTTCCCCTCTCCTCAAGAGACTCCAGTGGTTGCCCTTCCACCTCCTCATCAAACAGAAACGCCTTACCATCAGCTTTAAGGCACTCACTCCCCTTTCCCCGTCCTACCTCACTTCAGTGCTCTCCTACTACAACCCAGCCCTAACACTTTGCTCCTCTAATTCATTCATTCATTCATTCATTCAATCATATTTATTGAGCGCTTACTGTGTGCAGAGCACTGTACTAAGCACTTGGGAAGTACAAGTTGGCAACATATAGAGACGGTCCCTACCCAACAGCGGGCTCACAGTTTAGAAGGGGGAGACAGAGAACAAAACAAAACATATTAACAAAATAAAATAAATAGAATAAATATGTGCAAGTAAAATAAATAAATAAATAGAGTAATAAATATGTACAAACATATATACATATGTACAGGTGCTGTGGGGAGGGGAAGGAGGTAAAGCGGCGGGATGGGGAGGGGAAGGAGGGGGAGAGGAAGGAGGGGGCTCAGTCTGGGATGCCCACCTACTCATTATACCTCAATCTCGTCTATCTCGCCATCGACCCCTCGCCCACGTCCTGTCTCCCTCTTCATATCTGATAGACAATTACTCTCTGCCCCTTCAAAGACAGGTCTCCTCTAAAGTCTTCCCTGCCTAAGCCCTCTTTTTCTTTTCTTTCACTCCCTTCTGTGTCTCCCTACCTTGCTCCCTTTATTCATCCCCTGTCCCATCCCAACAGCACTTACGTAAATATCAGTAATTTATTTATTTATATTAATATGTGTCTCCCTTTCTAGGCTATAAGCTCACTATGGGCAGGGAGTGTGTCTGTTATAATGTTTTATTGTACTCTCCCAAGCACTTAGTACAGTGCTCTGCACACAGTAAGCCCTCAATAAATATGATTCAGTGATTGACTGATTGATTGCCCAGGACATAACTCTCCCTTGTTCTTTTCTTCTTCTTCCTCTCTCTTCTGTGTCACCCTTACACCTGGATTTGTATCCCTTATTCACTCCATCCTCAGGCCTTCTGTACATAACCATAAAATTTATTTTAATGTCTGTCTTCTAGACTGTAAGCTCCATGTGGGCAGGAAACAGGTCAACCATCTCTGCTATACTGTACTCTCCCAAGTTCTTAATTCAGTGCTCTCCACACAGTAAATTCTTACTAAATGCCATGATTGATTGATTCATTAGATACTCAAGAAATGCCACTGGATGATGAATTGCTTTAACGTTTTTGGATCGATTATTCTGCTGGGAGGCAGATGGACCAGATGACCTCTGGAGGACTTTTCCAGTCCGAGGGTCCTGGGTGGCCACTGGACCATTCTACAGTTGCTGCATGGCCTTCTTGTGTCTTCAATCCTTCAATCCCCATTCCCCACTGCCTCCCTCCCCACTCCGGAGTCTACCTCCTGAAGGCAGAAGCCGGGCTCAGGACATGGGAGGGGAAGACATCACACTGCACTGTTTGCTGACAGGCGGGCACGAGGTAGTTTCTGTATTTGAAGCCGGTTGTGTGTGTGTGTGTGTGTGTGTGTGTTATGGATGTGGATGTGTAAGTGTGTGTATAAAAACCCTTCCTGCTCAGAGGCCCCACCGCTGAGATTTAAGGCAAGAGGAAGAGAGAAAGCACATTTTAGGATAATCTTAAAAGCAAAAAAAAATTATTACATGTCAAAAAGAGTGGAGAGTTTAAAAGGCTCCCAGGTGGGACACAGAATAAAATGCTTCTCGTTTGTTTCGGTGAAGAGAAGACAGGCCGTGCACTGCCATGGCAACTGAAGGGCATCTCCATAAACGGGAGAAGAGATGTCAGGTGGGATGGTCCCGGACCCACCCGTAGCCCCAACACACCACCACCCAAGGGGCGCTCAGAGGGTGAGGCTGCTGTGAGGGAGGGGAGCATGTTCTTGGCTAATACTCCTAAGGCAGGATCCTGCTGGGTAGGTGAGGGGACAGGATTCTCCTACCTTCTACCACTGAGGGGGTGTGGGTAGGTCCAAAGGGCACGGGGGACCTCAGCCCTAAGGGGAGGCATCTTGGGCCAGACATCCAGGAGCCAGGAGCTAGGGCTTCAGGCATTGAGTCTGGGCCTGGGTGTGAGTGTGTGTGGATTTGTGTGTTTATCCATGTGAGTTTGTGAGCCTGAGTGAAGGTATGGATTTGTGTTAGTGTCACTGTGTGCCAGCAGCATGGCCTGGTGGAAAGAGCAGGGGCCTGAGTCCTTTAAAGCATGGGCCTGATCCTGGCTCTGCCAATTGCTCACTGTGTGACTTTGTGCAAATCACTTAACTTCTCTGTGCCTCAGTTTTCTCAACTCTAAAATGGGGATTAAATCCTACACTCTCCTACTTAGAGTGTGAGCCCCTTGTGAGACAGGGATTGGGTCCAATCTAATGGAACTTGTATCCACCCCAGCAGTTAGAACAGTGCTTGACACATGGTAAGCACTTTATAAATACCATTAAAAGTATGCATCTGTGCATATGTGAGCCTGTGTGAATGTGCATATTTGTGTGTATATGTGAGCATATGAATGTGTGTATTTGTGTGTTTATGTGAGCCTGTGTGAATGTGTGTATTTGTGTGTGTATGTGGGAATGAGAGATAGAGAGAGGATATATGAGAAAATGCCTAGAAGTGAGAAGGGGAGACTATAAATGTGAGAGTCTTGGAGTTATTATAATGATGATGATATAATTATAATAATGTAATTATTATTACTACAATATTTGTGAAGGGGTTATAGGTGCTAAGCATGGTGCTAAATGCTGAGGGAAACACCAGATCACCAGGCTGGGCACAGTGCAGTGGGTTATAGCTCTCAGCAGGCTGAGCTCAGCCTATGGTGGCAAAGGTTGACCCAAAGTTGCCCCTGATCAAATTCTACTGGGCCTCTGCTGGGGGACCTGAACAAGAAGATAGCCATCCGGCCCTGAGATGGCACCAGAGATGTTGTCCTCATTTGGTCAAGCTGTCTCCTCTGGTGGTGGTGGAGCAAAGATTTGCAATCCTCCAGCATGGACTGGGTGGCCCACTCTCCTTAGCTAGGAAGGGGAGAGCTGAGGGAAAGTCAGTGCATTCAGTTTGATGCAGAGAGGGATGGGCAACCACTGGACGTTTTTGAGGAGTGGGGAGACAAAGCGATGTTTTAGAAAACTAATCCAGGCCACAGAGTACAGTATGGACTGGAGGCGGGGAGAGGCTGGAGGCAGGGAGGTCAGCGAGTAGGCTGATGCAGTAGTCCCAGTGAGATGTTATGTGCTTGGACCAGTGGGGTGGCCATTTGGATGGAGAGGAAGAGGTAGATTGTGGGAATGGTGTGAAGGAGGAACCCACAGGATTTGGTGACTAACTGAGTATGGAGGGCGGTTGAAAGAGAGGAAGGAGTTAGGACAGCAACCGAGATTGTGGGTTTTGGAGTTGCGGAGGGTGTCAGCTGGGTTGGGGAAGTTAAGAGGAGGTGAGGATTTGGGAGGGAATTTGAGTTCAGTTTTGGCCATAACGAGGATGTGTCTGTTTGTTGCTGTATTGTACTCTCCCAAGTGCTTAGTACAGTGCTCTGCACACAGTAAGGGCTCAATAAATACGATTAAATGAATGAATAAGTTTGCGGTGCCAGTGGGATATCCATGGAGATATGTCCTGGAGGCAGGAGGAGAGGCAAGATTGCAGAGATGGAGAGAAGTTGGGGCTAGCCAGGTCGATTTGAATCTGCGTGGGGATGGTACTTGTAGCCAAGAGAGCTGATAAGTTTCTCAAGGGAGTGGGCGTAAATGGAGAATAGAACAGGATCCAGAACTGAGCCTTGAGGGACCCCCATCGTGAGGGAGTGGGAGGCAGAAGAAGAGCCGGCAGCAGCCCAAGAAGAAGCGACCAGAGAGGTAGGAGGAGAACCAGAAGAGGACAGTATTGGAGAAACTCTGCTTCGAAGTGTTTCCAGGAGAGGGGATGGTCCAATGGGTCAAAGCAACCTGAATGCAGGTTGGGCTTTCTGACACTGAACATCCCTGAGACAGCTTTCCAAGACCCCGGGGGTTAGTAAGTAGTGAAGGGCACCACGATCCCAAGATGTTTCGGTGAAGTTTTTTTACTCCACTTCAGCTAGCTCCTTAGGTTTTCTGAGTGGAGTAAAATGTAACAGAGTTGATAGACACCCCCTGACACAAGGAGCTTACAGACTAGAGAGAGGACCTTACTGTTCACAGTCTACTAGTAAATAGGAGGAGCAGAGTGGCCTAGCGGAAAAAACGCGGGCTTGGGAATCACAGGAGCGGGGTTCTAATCTCAGCTCTGTCATTTGCCTGCTGTATGGCCTTAGGCAAGTCACTTAACATCTCTGTGCCTATTTCCTCATCTCTAAAATGAGGATTCAATTCCTGTTCTCCCTCCCCCTCACGAGACTGTGAGCCTCATATAGGATAGAGACTGTGTCCAGCCTGATTAATTTGTATCTACTCCAGCACTCAGCACAAAGTAAGTGCTTAAAAATATCACATTTCTCATACCACATGAGAAGCAGTTTGACCTAGTGGAAAGAGCCCAGGCCAAGGAGTCGGAGGACCTTCGTTCTAATCCTGACTCTGCCACCTGTCTGCTGTGTGACCTCGGTTAAATTGCTTAACTTCTCCGTGCCTCAGTTACCTCACCTATAAAATGGGGATAAAGACTGTGAGCCCCATGTGTGACATGGACTGCATTCAACCTGATTAGCTTGTATCTACCCCGGTTCTTAGTACAGTGTCTGGCACACAGTAATCACTTAACAAATGCCATAAAACATTTGCTGTTACCATTAGAAATAGTAGTAGTAATGCTAATGGTTTTTATTGAGTGCCTACTGACTGCAACACACTGTGCTATCAAGTAAAATCATATCATGTTTGATGAAGCAAAAACTCCTTAGTATTGGCTTCAAAGCTCTCGATCACCTTGCCCCCTCCTACCTCGTCTCTCTCTCTTCTCCTACATCCCAGCCCACACACTCCGCTCCTCTGGTGCTAACCTTCTCACTGGACCTCATTCTCACCTGTCCCACCTTCGACCCTGGCCCACATCCTACCTCTGGCCTGGAAGGCCCTCCCTCCTCAAATCCGCCAAACTAGCACACTTCCCCCCTTCAAAGCTCTACTGAAAGCTCAACTCCTCCAGGAGGCCTTCCTGGACTAAACCCCCCTTTTTCTCTGCTTCACCTCTTCTCCCCATCACCCCCAGTCACTCCTTCTGTTCTACCCACCTCCCGGCTCCGCAGCACTTGTGTGTATATATGTACATATTTATAATTCTATTTATTTTATTAATGATGTGCCCACATGTAATTCTATTTATTTATATTGATGTTATTGATGCCTGTTTACTTGTTTTGATGTCTGGCTCCCCTCTTCTAGACTGTGAGCCCTTTATGGGCAGGAATTGTCTCTACTTGCTGCCGAATCGTACTTTGCAAGCTCTGCACACAGTAAGCACTCAATAAATATGATTTAATGAATGAATGAATGTACTATGCATTTGGGCAAGTCCTGCACAAGCCCAAGATATACTTCCTGCCCGCAGCGGGCTTCCACTTTAATTGGGGCACAGATATACGTACTCATTGACGAACAAGGGTAGAGGGAGGAAGAGCAAGGATCAACTTAAATATGCACTCCTACCTAAAGGCTGAGCATGGGTGGAAATGTTTAAGTGGTTGGAAGTGAGTGAGGAGACCAGAGGGAAAGCCAGGCCCTCCCTTGACCCCCTCGCACCCACCGCAACGTGGCATTACCAGCATTTAGCAAGGGAGGGACAGGAAATGTAGAAACGCTCCAACAACCAAGACATCCAGGCCTGGATTTTGGGCAACCTCCTACTGACAGACAAGAAAAGGAGAAGAAGACGTGAAAGCGGGTGCAGAATGTCTCTGCTGACTGGTAGAACCAGAAGCTTCCTGAAGAGCTTAGTTCAGTGCCATGCACATGGGTAAGTGCTCAGTAAGTATCACTGATTGATTGATTGTGTCTTGGAGAGGCTCCGGAAGAGTGCGGGTATGAGGACGCAGATGGAGGTGGCGAATTTATGCCTGGTTGAGGGGGTGGCTCTCAGAGATGAAGTGGGAGATATTTTTTGCTCTCAAATGGGGCCAACTGCAGCGATCTCTTCCAAAGGAACAGGAGACAGAAAGAGAGTTTGAGTCGGGAAGGGAAGATGGCCAATGTCAACCAAAGAGCCAGAAATCCAAAACAAAATGGGCAATATTTGGATCACTTGGTGGGCTGCTAGAACATTTCAAAACTTACAACCTTTAGGGAAGGCTTATGACAATATTTACCTGACTGATAAATCTTTTTTAACCTGATTTCTGGTTGCATGTGCCAGAAGATTTCCCGTTTTCAAGAATCAACGAGAACCAGGCTCAAGAGGAGATTCACTGACGAATACTTTAAAACTGTCAGGTCTAAGAACATAAATAGCGATACTGTATTTTAATCTACCTAAACCATGACAAAATCATTGAAGGCATCATAGCAAGAAGCAGAGCCCTGGGGAGGCTGTTAACACGTTAGCATTTCCAGTTCATGTAGGAATATGGATTTCACTTTCTGAAGACGTGAACAGAAATGGTGTTCATTATGACTAAGATAGTGCAACCGCGGAAAACGTAGAGGTGTGAAATGTGTAACATTACAGACGAGCTTAGTATAAAATGCAAATATTTCAACAGAGTAAATCTGGTAGCCAAGTCTCTGATGGATTTTCCTTGAAACTCCGACTGTAGAAAGTTAAACCCAACTACAGATCATTCACTAAGACAGTGATATTTGACACAGCCTCTACAAGAGTGAGTAGGTCAACTCACTGGAGTTGTACTGGTCAAGCCAAGGCCAGCTGACTGGTGAACTAGCTGCACACAATGATAAATGGTCTAGTGATATGGGAAAGGGACCTGTGGAAATTGTGTGTGTGTGTGTGATTTTAACAATAAAATAAGAGTTGCAAACTTTGTTCAATTATTTCTCTTCCTCCTACTTGGACTGTGATCCCCATGTGGTTCAGGGGCTATATTCGACTTATCTTGTATCTACCCCAGCATTTAGATCAATGCTTGGCACATAATGTGTGCTTAACAAATATCAATACAATAATAATAATAGTCTTATCTGTCTTTTGGATAATAGAAATAGACCAAATGAAGGTAAGACAGGGAGAACTGGGGCAGAGAAGGCAGGAATGGCAGATGCAGAATTGTTATGTCAGTTTGAGCAAGCCACTTTACTTTGTTGCCTCAGTTTTCTCACCTGGAAAATGGGGGTTCAATCCCTGTTCTCTCTCCTCCTTAGATAGTGGATCCATATGGGACAGGAACTGTGTCCAATCGATCTGTATCTACCCCAGGGTTTAGGGTAGTGTTAAGCACATAGTAACCATTTAACAAATACCCCAATTATTACTAGAAAGAAGTGGAAGGGGAGTGAACAGTAGAGAAGCAATGTGGCTCAATGGAAAAAGCACAGGCTTGGGAGTCAGAAGTCATGGGTTCAAATCCCGGCTCTGCCAATTGTCAGCTGTGTGATCTTGGGCAAGTCATTTAACTTCTCTGTGCCTCAGTTCCCTCATCTGTAAAGTGGGGATTAAGACTGTGAGCCCCACGTGGGACAACCTGATCACCTTGTATCCTCCCCAGTGCTTAGAACAGTGCTTTGCACATAGTAAGTGCTTAACAAATGCCATCATTATTATTATTACATTAATCAATCAAAGGTATTATTGAGCACTCACCTAGTGCAGAGCACTGTACTAAGCACTTGGGAGAGGACAATACTGTAAAGGAGTGGATAGAACGGATGGTGCATAAGGAAGAGCTGGGATGGCCAGGCAGACTCCAAGGAGGTTCTCTAGCAAAACCCAGTTTACGTCAACATGGATTTAAATATTATCAATTAGCTCTTCTCCCTCGCACTTACGCTGTGAACGCAATGTAGGACAGGGTCTGTGTCTGACCCTGCATATACCATATCTATTCCAGTGCTTAGTACAGGGCTTGATGCATGCTAAGTGCTTAACAAGTACCATTATTATTATTACTATTATTATTACTATCATTGATCATCATCATCATAATCTGGTGGAATTAACTTTCTCCATGTCTCATTGCTTAGATGGTCTTCCTGGGGTCCCGACAGTAGGAAGGTTGGCCAGACTATGCTGGTAGGGTAGGGGATGTGGGGGAAGAGCTTAGCTTAAGCGCTTAGTACAGTGCTCTGCACACAGTAAGCGCTCAATAAATATGATTGATGATGAAGAGGAGGCTGGGGGGAACCTCAGTTTCCTGGCCTGGGCAGAGAAACCTCAGAGAGGAGGGAACCTGAGCCCAGCCCCACCCCTCTGGCTCTGGCTCTGCCAAGGGGCAGGTGAATACCACCCCACACTTAGGGTGGAGACTGAAACATGGCCAGAAAGACAGAGGGGCCAAGCCCGAAGTGGGACCACCAGTGTAGCCAGGGGTGGCTAAGCTGGGGGTCAGGGTGCGAGGTTATCTGGGTCTCAGGAAACCATGATTCAACCGGGGTAAAGGAGGATGATTGGCAGTCAAGTGGCAGCACACAACCAGCCCCTAGAGAGGGGAGTAGTGTTGCCTAGTGGATGGAGCACAAGTCCGGGAGTCAGTAGACCTGGGTTCCATTACCGGCTCCAACACTCGCCTGCTGTGTGACCTTGGACAGGTAGCTTAAGTTCTCTGTGCCATAGTTTCCTCATCTGTAAAATGGGGCTGTAAAATGTATCTGCTCTCCCTCCCAACAACTGGGAGCCTCATGTGGGACATGGACCAATAAATAAATAAATAAATAAGGGCATATATAAATATGATTGAACTGAACTGAATTGAACTGTGCAGTAAGGGAGATGACTAGGGTCTCCCCGAGAAATGTTCTATGGTTGGCCAAACTCCACAATACTTTGTCATGCTCGGAGCCCGGCATGACACATGTGATATTACGTGAGTCCATGGAAGCCTGGCCTGGTGGAAGCTGTGGATAGAGCAGAGGACTGGGAGTCAGAGGCCCTGTGTTCTTATCCAGGCTCTAGTACCTATCTACCTTGGGCAAGTCATTTCACTTCTTCGGTAACTTCTCAGTTACCTCATCTGTCAAACAGGGATTAAGACTATATTCTCCATATGGGATGTGAACAATGTCCAACCTGATTATCTTGTTTCTACCCCAGTGTTTAGTACAATGCCTGGCTCGTATAAGAGCTTAACAAATGCCATAAGCAGAAAAAAGATGAAGGGACAACTCTGATACTCCTCAGGACAAACCCAGGCCTGGACAGCGCTGCCTCCTTTCTCACGTTCTTCCCATCTTTCCATCCCAACTCACACTCCACCTCCTCCAGGAAGTTTTCCCTGATCACCTCCACCCACCCTCTCTTCAATTCATCGTCACGATCCCTTGTCCTCCCCCTCGGCCCATTTCCACGATCATGGGGCTCAAACTATTTACTCCAGAAAGACCCATGTTGTCTGCTGTGCGGGAGTGAGGGAAGAGAGAAGGAACGGGCAGGGTTAGACACCAACCCAGATAGAAAGGGACGGATGGGGATCTCCATCTGCCTAATTACGGCTGCCCCCTTCTTCCCTGGGCTCAGTGCTGGATGGAAGTGGTCAGCACTGGGTGGGAGTGGTCAGCACAGGGCAGTGCTGGGAAGGTCTGGGCAGCTCTGGCTCACCGGGCAGGAGGGGACTGTGCTTTCCAAGAGGTGCTACACACTTGCCCACCCACTGGCCCACCATGCATACTGCTTCCAGCCAGCCTGTTCCCCGTCCCCCAGCCCACCCACTCCCCTCTCACCCCCTACTTAACCCTGCCTCCCACAAAGCCGCCACTCTCAGCGGTGGTTTGATTGTCCTCTACGCAGACTCTGCCCACAGGTATGCCCCCAGCCAGGGAAATAACATACTGAAAGGAAAGGGGCAAAAATCATACACACACACACACACACACACACACACACGCACATATGTGCACACGCAGACACACCCACGCACACTTTTTTTAAAGTACTTATTAAGCAGTTATTATGTGAAGGCACTGTATTAAGCACTGGGGTAGATATAAGATAATCGGGTTGGACGCTGTCCATGACCCACATGGAGCTCACAGTCTTCATCTCCATTTTACAGATGATGGAACTGATGCACAGAGCAGTTAAGTGACCTGCCCAGGGTAACAAGACAAACAAGAGGTGGAGCCGGGATTAGAACCCAGGTCCTTCTGACTCCCAGGCTTGTGCTGTAACCATTATGCAATGCTGCTTCTACAGGCACACACATGTATACATACATATACCTACAGACACACATACACATGCATGCCCACAAACGCACACAAATATGTGCATGCACATAACCCCCCTGCCCACACACACACACACACACACACACACACACACACACACACTCACAGAGGTCCAACCGTTCTCTGTTCTTTAATCACTGGCTCCAACAGTCTGGGAAAACCAATGAACACACCTCCCCTCTCCAGTCTGTGAGCACCCCTGCCTCCTCACTCCCACCCCTGCCCCCCATCATCAGACTCCAAGTTGCCTCCTCCAGCTGAGCAGCCCCTCGTTGTAGCCCCTGACCCTGTTTCCTGCTTCTGCCCCAGCCTCTGATCCTCCATGCACAGAACCGTGCCCATCTCAGGACTCTGTCACTCACCCTTACTGAGTCTTTTCTCCTACCTGCCCTCCTCCCTTCCACATCCCTCCCTTTCTTCATATCTTCCCTCCTCCTCCAAGCTCCCCCTTACTTCCTTCTTCCCTCTTCCCCTGAGCACCTCATTTCGTCCTCCTTTCCCATCTCCCCTGGGCCTCTACCTCCATCCTCTCTTTCTTTGTCCTCTGAGCACTTCACCTCCTCCTCCCTTCCCTCCTCATTTAAGCCCCTACCCTTTCCTCCACTCCCACCTCCCCTAGGCCTCTTCCTTCTACACACTCTTTCTCCGGCTGGTCTCACTCCAGTCCATCCCCACTCACACCCCCTCTGTTCCTTCTTCAGCTTTCTCTCCAGCCTTCCCGGCACAGCCCAGCTCTCCCCGCTCCCAGGGAGTTATAAATGGCAGGTCCTCCCCAAATGGGGATGGGAAGACAGATGGGAGGCAGGAGGGGAGAGTGGTGAGTGCCAGTGTGAGGGGGAGGGGGAGGCGGTGAGGGGACCATGGAATTCTTACAAACTTGCAAGTTAAAACATTCTTAACACTTCCCGCCCCCTTTAATGTTCTGATGCACCAGGACGTGACAAAATGTGTCAAATTAAAAAAAAAACCACACACCACAACACAAATGCGGATCCAGCTTCTCCCGATGCCAAGATGAAACCATCTGTTCCCTGGATGTGGGGGAAGGAGTTGGGACGAAGCAAACTGCATCACTGGCGTTTGCTTCAGACATCCTCTGCTAGGCAGCACAGCCTCCCTGGGTCTCTGGGTACTTGCCTCCCCCTCCATATCTGTCAGAGAACCCCCCCTCCCCACCTTCAAAGTCCTATTAAAATCATACCTCGTCCAAGAGGCCTCCCGTGATTAAGCCCTATTTTCCCCTTCTCTCTCTCCTTTCTGCATTGTCTATGAACTAGAATCTGTACCCTTTGGGCAATTGATAATCACCCTGCCCTCAACTATACAATGCTATGTACATAGTCATAATTCATTTTAATAATTGCCTCCCCCTATAGACTGTAAGCTTCCTGTGGGCAGGGAGTCTGTCTAGTAACTCTGTGAATTGCACTCTCCCAACTAATTAGTACAGTACTCTGCACACAGTAAATACTAGATAAATACCATTGATTGATTGCCTGGCACTGGGCCCAGCTCTTTTGGGGTCCTGAAATTCCATAGTAATAATAATGATAATAATAATAGTAATAGTTAAGCGGTTATTATATGCCAAGCTCTACACTAAGTGTTGGAGTCGATAGAAGATAATCAGGTAGGACACAATGCCTGTTCCATACGTGGTTCACAATCTAAGTAAGAGGAAGAACAGGTATTGTATCCCCATTTTACAGATGAAGAAACAAAAGCACAGAGAAGTTAAGTGATTTGCCCAAAGTAACACAGCAGATCAGTGGCAGAGTGGAGACTAAAACCCAGGTCCTCTGATTCCCGGGTCTGAGCTCTTTTCACTAGGCAGGGATAGTAATTAAAGCTCTTGTCCCCCATGCCTGCCTTCCTGGTTCTCCTCCTCTTCCCTCCTCCGGGCCTGTTACAGAAAGCGGCTTGGATGGATATTTCTGTGGGCAGCCGGCAGGAACTGTGGGCTCAGGCTGAGAGATGGAGAATGGAAGTGGCAGACCAAACACCAGAAGCTGCTGACCCTGGAAGGTTGGGGGCAACGGGGAGGCCAAAGGGGGCGGAGGGCTTCTCCAGTATGGGGGGGCTTTCCCCCAGAGTTGACTGGACAAAGCCACCGGGAGGGAGTGTGCACAGGATGGTTGGTTGACCTCAGGAAGCCGGAGCAAACACACAATGTACAGGAGGAGGAGAGCAGGATGGAGGACAGGCATGGTGGGATGTGGGAGTGGGGACTCTATGACTGCCCACTCCTGGGGAGGGATGGGGGTGGGATGCCTGGGGAAGAACGGAGGAAGGGGCCCTAGAAAGGCACACACATGCCCACAGGTTACAGATACGATCCACTCCTTGCGGGTGGGAGAAGGCGTTGAGGTGCAGGGCTGACTCTCGGGAGCCAGAGTGTCCCTACTGAAATGATCTGGGTCACTGCTCCTCGGGGGTTTCTAGGTTGAAGGATGATGGGGAGGTGAGCGGAATACACGTGACTGCTGGATGAATGATGTCAGGGGCCGGGAGAGCATCAGATAAGTGAGACTGGTGGCAAGCTTCCTGGGAAGGGTCAAACTAGTGATCTTAGCTTCGGCATACAGAACAGGGTCCACCAGCTCATTCGATAATAGCCTAAAACTGGGGCAATTTGTTAACACTTACTATGTGCCAAGCAATGTAGTAGAAGCCTGATTATCGGGTCAGACACGATCCCTGTCCCATCTGGGGCTCGTGGTCTAAGGGGATGGGAGAGCAGGTATTGAATCCCCATTTAGCAGATGAGGAAACTGAAGCCCAGAGAAGTGAAGGGACTTGCCCCAGGTTGCACAGCAGACAAGCGGAGGAGCTGAGATTAGAACCCAGGTCCTCTGACACCCAATCCTATGCTCTTTCCACTAGGCTGTGCTGCTTCTACTTTGGGAGATGGGAGAAGGATGGGAGCATTGGAATGGGGATAGTGAGACTCTGTTGCAAGAAATAGATTCTCCTTTTGCAGAGTGGGTAGTGTGGTCTTTCGGTGGGGGGGCAACAAGGAAAAAAAACAAATTCCCCTCTAACGTTGCCATCTTGTTGGTCATGAATTCCACTTTGGAATGGGAAATGAGGAAGCTGTCAGGCTCTCAATCCATGAAAAAGTACAGTTACCTAGCCAGGCTCCAGCTTAGCAATTCAGTGCATATGGGAGAGAGTGACCCCTGCCTACTAGCCCTGCCCCCGCCTAGGCCGGGGCAGCTGGGGACCCTCAAGCTCCTCCTCCTTCTTCTGTCCATCTGCTCCTACTAGGTCCCTGGTTCCTGTTTTGGGTTTTCTTTTTTCTATTGTGGGCAAACAAAGTGGAAAATGAATTCCTTTAGATAGCAAATGAGTTTAATAGAAGCGGTGATGGAGTGATGCTGTGACGGGAATGCCAATCCCTTGTCCGGATGTGGATCGATTCCTAAATAGGCCTGGCAGGAGGAAAGGTTGTGGAGGCTGGCTCTCATGAGCGATGGCTGGCTTCTGTGAGTGGTGGGCCACTGGCTGGCCTCAGCCCGGGGTCTGATAGTTGCGGCAGGATGAGGCGTGACCAAGGGAGGGTCACCCCCGGCTCACCCTTGCCCCTGCCCCAGTTGAGGACCAGAGCTGGCAAGTACTATCTAGCCCTGGTCAGCAAGGTGCCAGTCTGCTCAGCTGCAGGGTAGGTCTGTCCTGGACCCCAACGAGAAGCCGGTCACTGCTCAAGAACCTGGAAATGAGGCTCCTGAGAGAGCAGTTGCCCAGAGGAGGGACACGCCTCCTTTCAACACCCTGGGAGCCTCCCCAGACAGCTGTCAGGGGGGCCACTGCTGATGCTGTTAGACCATCTTGCAGCCCTATGTCCATTTTGCCCAGGAACCCCGAGCAGCAGCAGCAGTAGCAGCAGCAGGATGAGAGGAGGAGGAGGAAGAGGAGGAAGAGAAAGATGAGGGGAGAAGGAGGAAAAGAAGAGGGGGAGAGGAGAAGGGGGAGTGTAGCAGGGAAGGCTGGGTGGGGGGAGGGGGAGAAGGAGGATAAGGGAAGAGGAGAAGGAGAGAAGGGAGGGGCTCTAGTCTGGGAGAAGCCCTGGTCTGGCAGAGACCTGACGGGACTGGAGCAGTAAGCAGTCCCTGGGTCGGGGTGGGGGCTGCAGGCCCAGAGTGGGACGGGCAGACCCTTTTCACCCACCTGGAGGGAAGCCAGAGCCAGAGCTAAACGTTATTAGAGCAGCAAGGTAGAAGAAGAGGCTTGCCTTCTCTGTGCCAGCTGCCTCCCACCTCTGAGATGGTGGCAGTAGAGGCAAGGCGGAGCCAGGGGGGCAGGAAACTTGCTGCTGATGGGCACGCCGACGCCCGGAACGTCAGAGGGAGGATCAGAGGAATGAGCTGGTTTAGCTTGAGGACTACCAGACAACGGGGTGATTGACGCCTCTGAAGTTCTAGTCAAAGCAAGGTGACTGTTGGCCACCTCCTCTGAGCAGGGAGCCCAGGACCAGAAGACCCAGGGTCACATTACAGCAAGAAGAATGGAGGTTAGATCTCTGCAAATCTCAGATTATGAAGGAGGGGAAGGTTTGGGCATAAGGTAGTCTTCATCTGTCCTGAGGCGGGCATCTGCCGATTGTACTGTGCTCTGCCAAGACCTTAGTACCATGCTCTTCACACAGTAGGTACTTAATCAATGATATTGACTAATTGATTAAGGTTGGGCTAGGTAATCTCCCCAGGTGTCCTGTGTCCAGAAATACTTCTGAGTCTGGGGAGCCTGGGTCCTGACCTCCCAACAGTGGGTTTCCTGAAATATGGATACTGAGAAATCTCAATTAGCGGACAGTAACCTAAGCCGCTGGGGCCACTTGGATCAATCGGTCAGTGGTATTTATTGAGCGCTGACTTTGCACTGTACTAATCTGTCAATCCATAAATCAACGGTAGTTACTGAGCGCTGACTGTATGCAGAGCACGGTAGTAATTCATTCATTCATTCAATAGTATTTTTTGAGCGCTTACTGTGTGCAGAGCACTGTACTGAGTGCTTGGGACAGGACAATGCAACAGAGTTGGTAGACACATTCCTTTCCCACAAGGAGTTTAAAGACTAGAGGGGGAGACAGACATTAATATAAATAAATAATTTACAGATATGTACATAAGTATTTGTGAAGCACTTACTATGTGCCAAGCACTGTACTAACACTGGGGTAGATACAGTATAATCAGGTCACCCATGGAGCTCACAGTTTAAGCGGAAATCCATTTAGCAGGTGAGGAAATCAAGGCCCAGAGAAGTTAAGTGACTTGACCAAGGTCACACAGCAGGTACATGGCAGAGTGAGGAATTAGAACCCAGGTCCTCTGACTCTTAGGCCCGTGCTCTTTCTACTAGAGAATGCTGCTTCTCAGCCCCAAGTAAGTGTTTTGAGGCTGAAGGTGGGGCGAATATCAAGTACGCAAAGGGTAGAGATCCAAGTGCAGAGAGGTCTTGGCGGCGGGGGTCTGGGCTCTTTGGCTTCCAATCTCCTAGACTGCAAGCTCCTCAAGGGCAGGAATCATGTCTCTGTACTCTGTTGTCCTCTCCCAAGCGTTTAGTACAGTGGTCAGCAAACAGTAAGTGTGCAGTAAATAGCACTGGTTGAGTATTATCTCCTCGGCCTTTCCCACTCTGCATTCCTCTCTGCCAATTAATTGGTCTTTCATCTGCCAACCCCGCCCACGCCGGCGCTTGGCTCCTTCTCCGCCTCCCTCTCCCAGCGCCTCCCGACCCCTGCTCACCGGGTTCGGATTAAGTCTCCCCCCAAGACGCTTCCTCCCGTGTCTCCTCCGAGCAGGTGCTCTCTTGTTCGGAACCGGACTCACGTCTCCCTGCTCTCTGTGGTCCATTCCGGTGATTTCTCGGTCCTCGTTGGAGTAAGCAGCGCCTCCCAAATTAGCCTGATCGCAAACTACCGAGCCTGGAATTAGCTTGCTCGTTACCCTCTCTTCGAGATCATTAATAAAGCCCCATCGCACACCACCCACTGCCTGCCATTCTTGGACACTCACTCATTCTCACCCTTCTTTAGCGTGTCCCTGCCGGCTTCCTCCCCGCTTAGCTACGTCTTAACTCCAAGCAGCGCCACTTACCTTATGAGGAAACACTGGCCATGAGGCTGCCTCCAACATCGTGCCCAAAGCCCCACATTTCCCATTTCCTGCCTCCCCGTCATCTGCTCTTCTTGCAGGCGGCACTCTGACCAAGAAAAGCACTCATGTACTCGCAGCGGCTCTCAGCAGATTCCAGAAGCTGCTCGTTGCTAATGACTTTACTCTCTTCTAAATGTTAAACAACTTGATATTGAGAAGCGGCGTGTCCTAGTGGAAAGGCCACCGGGCCTGGAGGTCAGAGGATCTGGGTTCTAATCCCGGCTCTGCCGATTGCCCGCTGAGTGACCTTGGGCAGGTCACTTAATTTCTCAATGCCTCGGTTGCCTTATCTGTAAAATGGGGATTGAATACCTGTTCTTCCTCCTACTTAAACTGTGGCCCCATGTGGAACAGGGACTGTGTCCCACTTGATGGATTTTAGAACAGTGCTCGACACATAGTAAATGCTTAACAAATACCAATAAAAAAAGTTGCTCACTTATTATCTGTTCGGCAATCTCGAGAAGCAGCATGGCCTAGTGGAAAGACCACAGGCCTGACAGTTCTAATCCCGGCTCTGCTACTTTCATTTATTCATTCAATCGTATTTATTGAGTGCTCACTGTGTTCAGAGCACTGTATTAAGCACTTGGAAAATACAATTCGGCAACAGATAAGAGACAATCCGTACCTAACAATGGGCTCACAGTCTAGAAGACTGGCTCATGCCTGCTGTGTGATCTTGGGAAAGACACTTAACTTCTTTGGGCCTCAGTTTCCTCATCTGCAAAATGAGGATTGAATACCTGTTCTCCCTCCTACTTAGATGGTGAATCCCGGTGGGGGACGGGCTCTGCCTGACTATTTTATATGTACCACAACATTGATACATAATAGCACTTAACAAATACCACAGTTATTATCTTGCCTAGGGCAGAATAAAATTTTTGGTCAACACTCCAAGGATCGTTACTGCTCCTTTTTAGGAAGGTGAGTTCATCGGGGTGGTGTCTTTCAGGGGCTTCCAGCACAATGGAGAAAAATATTCTAGAAATACCACGAGCTCTTAGCTGGGGTCGTTGGGATTTTTTAAAACAATCTGCTGTTTTCTCTTCAGCTCCTCATCTCTTTTAAGACATAATTAGCGATGGCTGGGAGGCAGCCACAGGATAAGAAGTTGGAGAGAATCCCAAAAGAGGGGGAAAAGAAAATGAGTAACAGAGGGAGGAAGGGAAAGAAGGAGAGGGAGAGAAGCAGCATAGCTTACAGGATAAAGCATGGGCCGGGGGTAAGAAGGGCCTGCGTTCTAATCCTGGCTCTTCCCCTTGTCTGCTGTGTGACCTTGAGCAAGTTACAACTTCTCTGTGCCTTGGTTATCTCATCTGTAAAATGGGGATTAAGACTGAGAGCCCCAGGTGGGGCATGGACTATGTCCAACCTGATTAGCTTGTATTTACCCCCGTGCTTAGCAAAGTGCCTAGCACATAGTAAGTGATTAACAAATACCATTAAAAAAACGAGGGAGGAAAGAGAGAAGGGAGAGGGTAAGGCAAAAAGAGAGTTGAAAATGGAAGTTGAGGAGCCTAGAAGAGAGGGCAAGAAACAGGAAAAGGGAAAATGATCTTGTATCTACCCCAGTGCTTAGTACAGTGTTTGGTTCATAGCAAGCACTTAACAAATGTTCCAATTGTTATTTGAGAAGCTATGGGGCCTAGTAGATAGCACACAGGCCGGGCTGATAGAGGACCTGGGTTCTCATTCCAGCTCTGCGACTTGCCTGCTGTGTGACCTTGGACAAGTCACTTAACCTCTCTGGGTCGCAGTTTCTTCATTTGTTAAGTGGAAGATCAATATATGCTCTTCCTCCCCTTTAGACTGTGAGACCCATGAAGCAGCATGGCTCAGTGGAAAGAAAATGGGCTTTAGAGTCGGAGGTCATGGGTTCAAATCCCAGCTCTGCCAATTGTCAGCTGTGTGACTTTGGGCAAGTCACTTCACTTCTCTGTGCCTCAGTTACCTCATCTGTAAAATGGGGATTAAGACTGTGAGCCCCCTGTGGGACAACCTGATCACCTTGTAACCTCCCCAGTGCTCAGAACAGTGCTTGGAACATAGTAAGCATTTAATAAATGCCATCAAAAAAAAAAAAAATAAGACAGGGACTGTGTTTGAACTTGTATCTACTACAGTGCACAGTGCAGTGTTTGGCACATAGTAAACTCCTACCAAATGCCCCAATTGTCATTGGAGAAGCCGTGTGGTCCAGTAGAAAGCCCACAGACCTGGGAGTCAGAGGGCCCAGGGTTCTAATCCCTGCTCTGTCATTTGCCTACTGGGTGACCTTGGGCAAATCCCTTCACTTCTCTGGGCCACACTTTCCCTATCTGTGAAATGGGGATTCGATATCTCTTCGTGCTTCTACTTAGACTATGAACTCCATCTGGGACAGGGACTGTGTCCGTAATGCCTATATTGTATCAATCCCAGCACATATCAACCACTTAATAACTGTCATCTTTATTTCTATCCCCGATCCATTTCTCCCACCCTTTGTTCCTCCTGGAATTCCTGTCCTCTTCAAGTCCGCCAGACCGCAGTGATCCTCACCTTAAAAACCCTGCTGAAATACCACTCCGAGAAGCTTTTCCCGATTAATTCTTCTCCACCTCAGCTCTCAACTCAGCACTTTTGCACTCACTTTTGACCACCCCCTTCTTCTGGAAACATTATCCAACCTTGCCTTCACTGACATTGTCTTCTCCTGGTTCTCTTATCTGTCTGGGCTCTCATTCTCAGTCTCTTTCACAGGCTTCTCCTCTGTCTCTCTCCTCTTAACTGTTGGAGTCCCTCAAGGTTCAGTTATGGGTCTCTTTCTATTCTCCATCTACACCCACTCTTCTCAAGAACTCATTTGCTCCCATAGCTTCAACCACCACCTCAGTGTGGATGATTCCCAAATCTACAGCCCCAGCACCGATCTCTCTTCCTCTCGGGCATCTCACATTTCCTCCTGCCTTCAAGACATCTCTACTTGGATGTCCTGTCATCACCTCAAACATAAAATGTCCAAAACAGAACTCCTTATCTTCAGCGCAAACCTTGTCCTCCCCTTCACTTTCCCATCACCGAAGGAGGCACCGTCATCCTTCCTGTTTCACAACCCCGTAACCTGGTGTTATCCTTGACTCTACTCTCTCATTCAACACACATATTCAATCTATCACTAAATCCTGTTGGTTCAAACTTCACAACATTGCTACCGTAGTAATCCAGGCACTTATCCTATCCCACCTTGATTACTGTTTCAACCTCCTCGCTGACCTCCCTGCCTCCTGACTTTCCCCACTGCAGTCCATACTTCACGCTGTTGCCTGGATCATTTCTACAAATTTCCATGTTTCCCCACTCCTCAAGAACCTCCAGTGGTTGTCCGTCCACCTGGCACGAAACAGAAAGTCCTGGCCATCTGTTTTAAAGCACTCAGTCACCTTGCCCCCTCCTACCTCACCTCCTGGCCTCCTACTCTAATCCTGCCCACACATTTCACTCTTCTTATTCCAACCTGTTCACTGTAACTTAATCTCATTGGTCTCACTACTGGCCTCTCATCCACCTCCTGCCGCTGGCCTGGAACATCCTTCTTCTTCATATCCAACAGACAACTACTCTCTCTCAACTTTCAAGCCTTTTTGAAGGCACATCTCCTCCAAAAGGTCTTCCCTGACGAAGCCCTCATTTTATTTTCTCAGTCAGTCGTATTTATTGAGCATTTACTGTGAGCAGAGCCCTGGGGAGAGTACAAAATAACACTATAACAGACACATTCCCTGCCCAAAATGAGCTTACAGTCTAGAGGGACCAACAGTGTTACAGTCTTACAGACTTGCTCTCCCAATCTCTTAGTATGGTGCTCTGCACCCAATAAGTGCTCAATAAATATGACTGATCAATTGAATGATTGAGCACTATCTCCTGCTTCACTTTTGCTTAACTTCTCTGGGCCTCAGTTACCTCATCTGTAAAATGGGGATTAAGGCTGTGAGCCCCCCGTAGGACAAGCTGATCACCTTGTACAGCACTTAGAACAGTGCTTTGCACAAAGTAAGCGCTTAATAAATGCCATTATTATTATTATTATTTTGCACTCACTTTCTGCCATTGCACTTTTGTACCTATCATTTTACAGACTACTTGAGCCCTTCCTTCTCTCTGTAAATCATTTTATTTTGGTCTACCCAGTTACTGGGTGCAGAGCGCTTGGACAAAGAGCATGGAGAGTACAATACAACAGAGTTGGCAGATGAAATCCCTGCCCACAAGGAATTTACATCCTGAAAGGGAGGAGTTTACCAGTCTAAAGGTCCCTGGGCCTGGTTTGTAAGCACCGTACGAAGCACTTGGGAGAGAACAATACAATTCAGTTGGTTGACACGATCCCTGGCCACAAGGGGCTTATGGTCTAGAGGCCCCGTTGGCAGGGCTCATGTCTTCTTTGACCACACTGCTCCTAAGTGCTTAGCACAGGGTTTTGCACTCAATTCAGAATCCTACTGATAGAAAAGTGGGAGGATAAGGCAAAGGTTCAAAGGTCTTCAAGGAGCAAAGCCCCAGTAATGGAGGGAGAGGAGTCTGAATGCAAGTCAGAAGGGTCTCTATTATTATACTGTACTCTCCCAAGCACTTAGTACAGTGCTCTGCACCCAGTAAGTGCTCAATAAATGCTATCGACTGACTGACTACTGCAAAGTATAATGGGGTGGAATGAGGAGAGGGACAGGAGGCTGAATGAATCAGAAAATGACTGAAAAGATTAAGGATCCTCAGCCTGGAGACAGGAAGCTGAGAGAAGCCTACAAAAGCATGAAGCCTATGGGGCTGGTGAACAAGGAATTATTTTTCACCAAACTCCACAACGGGATAAAGGACACCCGTCCAGATTTGGAGGTGAGAAGGTGAGAAGCAAACAAAAAGAAGCATTTCTCTACCCAACAGGGAGCCAGTATTTGGAATTTGCTCTCACTTGAAGTTGCACAGAGCCGAAATATCAATCGGTTCAGGGATAAATTCATGGATGAGAGAGCCACAGGGGCTTGTTAGGGGGAAAACTGAGAATTTAGAAGATAGATTGCTATCCATTCTCATTCTCCTTTCTTAATAATAACTGTGGCATACATTAAGCACTTACTATCTGCCAAGCACTATGCTTAGTTCTGGGGCCAATACAAGATCATTAGGTGGAACCCAGTCCCTGCCTACATTGGGCTCACCATAGAAGTCAGAGAGAGTGGAATCCCTGTTATACAGATGAGGAAACTGAGGACCAGAGACTTGTCCAAGATCACCGAGCAGGCAAGTGGCAGAGCCAGGGTTAGGATCGGTGTCCTCTGACTCCCCAGGCCTGTGCTCTTTCCACTAGCCAGCACAACTCTCTCAAATGGCCCCTGTTTGGCAGAAGGAGCTTTAGAGGGACAGCCCCTGGAGCGGTGTGACCTCCCGCAAACTGTGAGCCCCTCATGGGACAACCTGATCAACTTGCATCCTCCCCAGCACTTAGAACAGTGCTTTGCACATAGTAAGTGCTTAATTAATGCCATTAAAAAAAACCTCCCCTAAGCACTCAGAACCAGAGTCCTGCACACCATAGGAGCTCAGTAAATACCACTTGTGCTGTTGGAGATGGGTCAAGCCCAGGATGAAGGGAAGGAAAAAGGGCTGGAGAAGCTGAGGGAAGGAGATGGGAAGACAGGCAGTGTGCGGGATGGAAGGAAAGGCTTTGAGATCTGATGATGAGGAGGTCTCTGACATTTGTCTATTTTTAGGACAAACTCTCCCTCTAGTCTGTGAGCTCCTGGGGGCAGGGATTGTCTTTGCCTGAGGAATAGTGTGGCCTACTAGAAAGAGCCTGGGCCTAAAATTCAGAGGACCTGGTTCTAATCCCAGCTCTGACACTTGTCTTGCTGTGACTTTGGACAAATCATCTAACTTTACTTCATTTAGTCATTCATTCATTCATTCATTCATTCGTATTTATTGAGTGCTTACTGTGTGCAGAGCACTGTAATAAGTGCTTGGGAAGTACAAGTTGGCAACATATAGAGACAGGCCCTACCTAACAGCAGGCTCACAGTCTAGACAACAAAACAAAACATATTAACAAAATAAAATAAATAGAATAGTAAACATGTACAAGCAAAATAAATAGAGCAATAAATTTCAGCTTCCTCATCTGCAAATATCTGTTCACCCCCTACTTATACTGTGAGGCACATGTTGGCCAGAGACTGTGTTTTCAACCTGATTAAGTAGTATCTACCCCAGCGCCTAGAACAGTGCTAGACACATAGTAAGCCTAGAGCACAGGCCTGGGGTTCTAATCCTGGCTCCACTACTTGTCTGCTGTATGACCTTGGGCCAGTCACTTACTTCTCTGAGCCTCAGTTATCTCATCTGTGAAATGAGGTTAAGACTGTGAGATACATGTGGGACAGGGACTGTGTCCAACCTGATTAGCTTGTATCTACCCTTAGCACTTAGTACAGAGCCTGGCACATAGTGAACACTGAATAAATAGCATTAAAAAAGCACTCAACAAGTACAAAAAGAATTATAATATTTGATTTTTTGTAACGAAATCTCCCGAGTGCTTAGAACGGTGCTGGGCATATAGTAAGCTTTCAGTACTGCTGACTGATTTATTGATTCTGGGCCACCTCCCTCCACATCTTTTTTCCTGTTCTTTCAGCCTGGACTGTCAGTCAGTCCCCAGGGAATGCCATCAGACCAGCAGGCCTGGCACCAGCCAGTCCCTCTGAGGTGATCTCCTCCAAGAGGCCTTCCCAGATTAACTCTCATTATCCCACCCACTACTGCCACTCTAACACTTCTGCATCATACACACACTAGGCTACTCACTATCTGAGGACTTGGGTATCCTGCTTCCCTACCCCAGTAGCATTTATGTCCATTCCTTTATGCTCCATTGCTTGCCCCTACCTGTAACTTATTTTAATGTCTTTCTCCTTCACTGGACTGGAAGCTCCACGAGGTCTGGGATCATGTCTACTACCTCTACACCTTACCATCGGTTTTAAAGCACTCAATCAGCTCACCCCATCCTGCCTCACCTTACTAATCTCCTATTTTAGCCCAGCCCGCACACTCTGCTCCTCTAGCACCAGCTTATTCACTGTGCCCTGATCTCATCTATCTTGCTGCCGACCCCTTGCCCACATCCTTCCCCTGGACTGGAATGCCCTCTGCCTCCATATACACCAGACCACCACTCTCAACACCTTCAAAGCCTTCCCCAATTAAGAGGCCTTCCCCTTTTCCCCTTTTCCGAGTTCATTCTCCCTGCTGCATTGTCTATGCACTTGGATCTCTGACCTACGGACATTTGATATTCCCTCCACTCCCAACCTCACAGCACTTAGGACATATCTTTAAATTATACATCATAAATTATTTCTTTATATTAATGTCAGTTTCCTGCTCTAGATTGGGAGTTCATTAAAGACAGGGAACATTTCTGCTCATTCTGTTGTACTGTACTCACCAAAGTGGTTAGTACAGTGCTCTGAACATAGTAAGCACCCAATAAAAACCATGGATTGATTGATTGATCTCTTTTGTCCTCTCCCAAGCACTTAGTACAGTGTTCTGCACATGGTAAGTACTTGATCAATACCACTGATTGATTGCTTAATTAATGATCCAGAGGATTCCAACTTTAATCCTGATGGGCATTCAGCTCTCATGAAGACCTTCCCCCCCATCCAACCTCACCTCCATCTAGCCTTCGTCATCCATTCCCCAACCAGTCTGGACCAGAGAGGCCCCAGAGCCTGGACTTGGATATTTTCAATTCTCATCCAGGGATCCAACCTCACACTTAACCTCTGACTCACTGGCTGTCACTTTTTCTCTCCGTGGCTCCCTTTCCCCATATGTAAAATAAGGACATGAAAATCTGTCCCTCTCTACAACCATTATAAAATGGAAACAAGGCAAAAATGGGGAAAGCATTTGGAACTCTACGGTGTTCTAACTTACAATAACGTGAATGTGTATGTGTCTGTATGTATGTACTGCTTTTCTTTCGATTGTTCGGTGTTTGCCTGCTACCTTCTGCTCCTCTTAACCACTGGCTTTAAAGCACTCAATCAGCTCATTGCTTCCTGCCTCACCTCACTGATCTCCTACTGCACCCCAGCCTGCACACTTCACTCTTCTAGTGCCAGTTTATTCACCGTGCCCTGATCTTGTGTGTCTGACCTCCGATCCCTTTCCCACATCCTACCCCTAGTCTGGAATTCCCTCCCAGTCCATATATGCCAGTACAACACTCTCCCCACCTTCAAAGCCTTACTAAGCTTCTTTCCTGCCCTGATTAAGTCCTCTTTACCCCAGTTCCTTCTCCCTTCTGCATCATCTTGGATCTGTGACCCCTGGGCATTTGATATCTGCCCCACCCTCAACCCCACAACATTTATGTACGTACCTTTAAATAATATATTATAAATTATTTATCTATTTCAATGTCTGTCTCCTCCTCTACACTCTAAGCTCACTGTGGGCAGGGAATGTGTCTGCCAACTCTGTTGTACTCTCCCAAGCACTTAGTATAGTGTTCGACACATGGTAAGTGCTCAATAAATACTATTATGATGATAATAAATAATTGGATGGATGTGATTGGTAGAGGTGGTGCTTTAACCGTATATTTTGGATTAGAACTTGAAAGGATCAATTCTCTCTAATACAGTGTTGGGTCTCTTCTTCTAAGCTTTCAAGAATATCTAGCCCTTCTCATCCTCTCCCTGCCTTCAGCTCTGCCTCCTGTCCCAGTTTCTGTAAGCAGTGAGGCCTAGTGGAAAGAACACCGACCACGGAATCAGAGGACCTGGGTTCTAATCCTGATTTGACCACTTGTCTGCTGAGAGATCTTGAGTTAGTCACTTCACTTCTCTGTGTCTCAGTTTCTTCATCTGTGAAACTGGGATTCAAACTGTGTTCAACCTAACGATCTTGACTCTAACACATTTCTGGACAAATAGCAAATGCTTAACGAGAACTACAATTATTATTATTATTATTATCATTAAACTTCTGACAGGAGAAAGTGTGAGATTGACTACATTCAAGCTTTCTGCAGAAACTACAAAGTGCTCCTCAGTATTATCCTTGACTCTTACTTCCCTTTTCAACCTCCAGATTCAAGTCTGTCATCAAATCCTGTTGGTTTTTCCTCTACGATATTTCCAAGATTACACCCCCGATGCCATCCAAAGGACTCCAGCACTGACCCAGAACCTTGTCCTATCCCACCTTGACTACTGCGTCAGCCTCCTCACAGACCTCTCTGCCACCAGCCTCTCCCCTCTCCAGTCCATATTTCATTCTGCTGCCCACATCATTTTCCTAAAGTGTCCTTCTGTGCTCATCACCCCAGTCCTCATAGACCAGTCCTCTCCACACCAAGAAAAAGCTTCTTGACCATTGACTTTAAGGCCCTCTATCATCTCCCACTACACACCAGCTCATACTCTCACAGTCTTCCTTTCTCTCAAACTCACCATCACACTACCACTTCTATTATATTGTGTTTTCCCTGGCACTTAGTACGGTGCTCAGCACACAGTAAGTGATCAATAAATACCACTGATTGATTGACTGATTAATCTCTTGCTCATTTCCTCCCTCTGCCTGGAATTCCCTTTTTTAAAAAATAGACACCAATGCTCAATTCTCCCCATCTTCAAAGCTTTCTGAAATCACATCTCCTCAAAGAGGCTTTCCCCAATTAATCTCTCCTCTCCTCACCTTGTATCCTCCAACTGCCACTTTAGGCCTTCACTATCAACCTCCAGGAGTAATTTCATGAAAGTTTTACATACCCTATTACTTAATCCCCAATTTATATACATATCCCACTTTCCTTCTTTCTCTTATCAGTGATTTCTCTTAGGATCTGTCTCTCCCAGTTCCAAGGGGTGGCGACTGGGTCTGCTAGTTCTATTGTTCTCTCCCAAGTGTTTAGTACAGTGCCTTGCCCACAGGAGTTGCTCAATAAATACTACTGATTGACTGATTGATGGACTTTCCTGACTTTCCCCCACCATCAACTTGCCTGACAACCAAGAAGAAACAGATTTTCTGCTGTCAAAATGCATTTTATTCTTTTGTTAACCTGACCTTATTCAGCCCATGATAAGGCCCCAGGACATCACAAGGATAACTTCATACACACACTCGCAAACATTCACACCCTCCTTTCTCCTGATCAATAGGGCAGAGAAGTGGAAATGGTATAATTCAATCTGTCAGGGCACAGTTGTTATTTACTGCGATGAAGAAGCCCTGCTCTCTGCTTACACCACCAGGCCTTCCCCCTCACTGCACCATGGGCTTGCCAAGGGGAAGGGCCAGGGCTCACTGGGGAAGGTGAGCTGATAGGGAGCAAGTTGGACCCTGCCAGCAGGAGCTCAGCTCCCAGTCCATAGCCCTGTTACCTCTGTTTTGGAAAGCCAAAGACAGCTGCTGCCACTTACTTACATGGGCACAAAAACCAGCTTCTCCAGCTTTTGCTGCCCTGGTCAATTCCAGGCCTTGGTGCAGAGGTCCCCCACAGTCCCCTCCATGCCACTGCCACATCTGTGGGACCACCAGCGAGGCCCCCTCCTCTCCAGGTGCACAACACCCCTGTGATAGGCCCAGACCCGAGCACGCCTAAAGAATATGGCCCTGGTGAGCTCTCTCTGAAAATGAGCACAGTGCAATGCACTCAGAAGGGGAGCAAAAAAGCAGGAGATGTGGGAATCAGCATTCCCCTCTTTCTCCCTCTGCCAGAGAAAACGGGGTCGGACAGGGGAGCCCTGAGGACCCCATCCTCCGCTCTGGGCCACTGCGGGGCTGTTCTTGAAACACTGATCATTTTAGGAACTCCTGCTAGAGAGTGAGTGCCCAGCCTGGGGGGCGGCAGGGCATCCAGGGAACGCAACAGCCGCTGGGAAAATCAGTTTCCATAGCCAATGAGTGCCTAAGAGGCTTTGGGGAGCTTTATCCTATGCCTTCAATTCCACTCCAGACACACAGCCTAGCCTGAAATTGCCTGCCTGGTGCTCCAGAGGAACCAAGGGAATTGGGAAGAAGGGGAGAAGGACCCGGAAAAGGGGGATGCTCCCACCCACCAGCTGGGGGGCTTGTCTGCCTGGAAATCTTAGAACATGATTGGGTCAAAGAGGTGGCCACAGACTGCATGTCCATTGTGTCTTCTAGAGCGTAGGCTCCCCAAAGGCAGGAATTGGGATCAACTCCTCTGCTGTCCTTTCCCAAGTGCTTGGGACAGTGTTTGGTGCACAGAGGTGTTTAGTAAATACCACTGTTGGATTGATTGGTTGACTCTGCTGTAGGTATGGAGGTTTTTAAAAATAAATGCAGTCAGAGAGGTGGGCCTGAGGAGGTGGGGGAGAGCACTCTAGGTCCCAAATTACAGTCTGTCCCTTTGATCTTAGAGGTCAGAGATTCCCACCCTGAAATTCCCGTGTGCCCCCACCAACATCCCTCCCTGCTGCTTTCTCCATCCCCACCTCATCTCTAATGTGCGTTAGCTTGAAAGGCATTTGACTCCAGAGACAAGAGTCCTCGCTTGGAGAATGTTAATGCCCAAATCAAACACGTATTCATTATTTAATCTACCTTCGCATCGGAACAAATACCTCTAATGATAATTGCTGAATCTCCAGTATTTATAGGAAAGGAGGCACACATCCGTGCCACCTCAGGCACGGAAAGGCGAGGAGCCCTTGTGACCTGCCTGCCTGCTGCCCCGCAGAGGGGGGGCTGGCCAGACTCCCAGTGGGCACCGAGATGCAGGGGACTGCCCCCCACTCCTCTCTCAGGCCGGCACCTGTGCCTTTGAACTGAGCAGGGGTCTCCAGACTGACTGCTCACTCCTCTCTGAATACCAGGTTCATTGGTTTCCATGGAAACAGGTTGGGGCTGGGCAGAGAAAGGACTTAAAGCTTCTCTAGGGCCAGGGGAGGGGTCGGGATACCCCTCCTCCCCTTTAGCAGGATCCAGGGTTGGGGGGGGGGCTCTAGGAAAGGACCTTGTGATCTCAGGGGACTCATAAACATTAGCTTGTTTCTACCCCAATGCTTTTTTTTTTATGGTATTTGTTAAGCGCTTACTATGTGCAGAGTACTGTACTAAGCACTGGGGTTGATACAAGTTAATCAGGTTGGGCACAGTCCCTGCCCCCCATGGAGCTCACATTCTTAATTCTCATTTTACAGACGAGATAACAGAGGCCCAGAGAAGTGAAATGACTTTCCCAAGGTCATACAGCAGACAGATGGCAGAGACGGAATTAGAACTCAGGTTTTCTGACCCCCAGGCTTGTGCTCTTTCCCTGAGGTCATGCTGCTTCTCTTAGTACAGTTCCTGGCACACAGCAAGTGCTTAACAAATACCACAGAAAAAAGGGGGTACACGCTCCTCCTGGGCTCCTCCATAGCCAAGATTCCAAGATGGGCCCCAGGGGAAGACCACTCACTGATACCTCTTATTCAGTCGTATTTATTGAGCGCTTACTGTGTGCAGAGCACTGTACTAAGCACTTGGGAAGTACAAGTTGGAGATAATTATGGTATTTGTTAAGCTCTCACTATGTGCCAGGCACTGTATTAAGTGCTGGGTGTCTCTTGGGTGGCTCTGCTCCTCACAGTTCACCCCAGAATGAATGCAGTCTTGTGCCCTCTCCTCATCAGTCAATCCATTGAGCAATCATATTTATGAAAAGCTTACCTACCTCAGACCCAGAACACTGCTCTGCTGGAACAAGACTAAATTGGAAACCCACAACCTAGAGAAACGGAGTAGCCTAGTGGAAAGAGTAAGGACCTGGGTTCTAATCGTGGCTGTGACAACTGTTCTGCTGTGTGCCTTTGGATAAGTCACTTCACTTCTCTGGGACTCAGTTTCCTCATCTGCAAAACGACACTCAATATCTGATCTCTCTCCTACATAGACTGGGAATCCCATGAGGGACGGGGACTGCTTCCAACTTGACTATCTTGTATCTACACCAGCGCTTAGTACAGGGACCAGATCATAGTAAGTGTTCAGCAAATATAAGTGCTTAGCAAATACCACACTTAGTGCTATTATTACTGGCTCCTTGCCCTGTCCCTCGCAAGAGGAAATATTGCCCTTGGTGAGATGGGGTGGAGGGTGGAGTAACTAGAAGGGTCCAAGCTCATTTCATTTCCCATCGGCATTTTCCCTGTGATGCCATCCTGCCCTGACCCCCAAAGTCCTGCTCAAGACTGTGGTCCCTGCCTGGGCAAGATGCTTGCTCATGCCGTCCTCTTCGTCTCTCTCCCTCCTTCCCTGCCTTCCCTCTTCCCTGCACCAATTCGCAGAGGAAGTCTTCCTCTGGCCGAAGGGGCAAATGCCAAGGAGCACTTCTCTTCCTAAGTGTCCATGTAAAAGTGAGTCTCTGCCTTGCCCATGTGGGATGGCAGGCTCTGCCCCTGTGACTCAGCCCCACTGTGCTATCCTGGGGCTTCCCCCTCAACTTATTCTCAGAAAACCCTGAGAGGGCACAGAGACACCAGAATCATCAGATCCCTCTGCTATCCACCCAGGAGGAAGGCGCTTGCAGCTTACTAGGCACAGAGAATTCCGGCGCATTCAGACATGAAAGGGGAAATGGACATGTGCATGCGCGTGCACAAACACACACGCACACACGCACACAGACAGTAGAAAACTGACAGATGTTTACTTTCCAGTATTGATTTCCAGGTCCGACTCGTTGGGAGGTTTATTGAGACGCAGCGCAGTCTCTGACAGTCCAGCTGCCCCGCAGGCAGGGCCCGAGAGGCTTCATCTCCTCACTCTTCTGGGGGTCGGGCTGCAGTGATGCCCTAACTGGGACCACAAAGCAGCCTTGGGGGGATCTATTCCTGAGGGTTAAGCACCTGGGGGATCAGGTTCTGGGACCAGGCACTGGGGGACCTCGACTTTGGAGAGGTGTAGGGGTCTTGACTCATGAAGGTTGGGGCTCTGCCCTTTAGGGGAAGGGCTGGGCCTGGAGGATGGGACTTGACGGGGAGAGAGGAGAGCAGGCTGGCAGTGAGTTTCTTTCAGGTCTAGATGGTAAACTCCCTGAGGGTGGGGATTGTGTTCAAAACTCTACTGTCCTCTCCCAAGGGCTTGGCATCATCATCATCATCATCAATCGTATTTATTGAGCACTTACTGTGTGCAGAGCACTGTACTAAGCGCTTGGGAAGTACAAGCTGGCAACATATAGAGACAGTCCCTACCCAACAGTGGGCTCACAGTCTAAAAGGGGGAGACAGAGAACAAAACCAAACATACTAACAAAATAAAATAAATAGAATAGATATGTACAAGTAAAATAAATAAATAAATAAATAGAGTAATAAATAGGTACAAACATATATACAGGTGCTGTGGGGAAGGGAAGGAGGTAAGATGGGGGGATGGAGAGGGGGACGAGGGGGAGAAGAAGGAAGGGGTTAGCAAGGGGTCATGCTTAGCACACAGTTAAGAGCTCAACAAATAGCACTGATTGATTGACCTACTGATTCCTCTCCTCCTCCCCATCCCCCCGCCCTACCACCTTCCCCTCCCCACAGTATATATGTTTGTACAGATTTATTATTCTATTTATTTTACTTGTACATATTTACTATTCTATTTATTTTGTTAAGGATGTGCATTTAGCTTTAATTCTATTTGTTCTGATGACTTGACACCTGTCTGCATGTTTTGTTTTGTTGTCTGTCTCCCCCTTCTAGACTGTGAGTCCGTTGTTGGGTAGGGACTGTCTCTATATGTTGCCAACGTCTACTTCCCAAGTGCTTAGTACAGTGCTCTCACACAGTAAGTGCTCAATAAATACGACTGAATGAATGAATGAATTAATTAATGGATCCTCCTTCTCTCAGCACCCCCAGACTCCCAAAGGAGGGTGGCTCTCTTGCAGTTGGTGGGACCCCACTGAGCCGCTGGGACTCGTGGGTTCATGACAAGCCATGTGGGACAGCTGGGCTGAGGTCCCTGGGGCCATGGCCCTCACTGGGGCTGAGCTCATCCTTGGCTCCTTGAGAGTAAGACAGGGGCAGGCCTGAGAGTGAGGGGAGGGAACAGCACTGGGCCAGTGGCAGAGCGACCAGAACCCCTGCAGTGTATTCATTCATTCATTCAATCGCATTTATTGAGCGCTTACTCTGTGCAGAGCACTGTACTAAGCGCTTGGGAAGTACAAGTTGGAAACATAAAGAGACGGTCCCTACCCAACAGCGGGCTCACAGTCTACAAGGGGGAGACAGACAACAAAACAAAGCATATTAACAAAATAAAGTAAATAGAATAAATACGTACAAATAAAATAGAGTAATAAATACGTACAAACATATATACATATATACAGGTGCTGTGGGGAGGGGCAGGGGGGGATGGGGAGGGGGAGGAGGGGGAGAGGAAGAAGGGGGCTCAGTAACCTCCCCAGCACTTAGAACAGTGCTTTGCACATTGTAAGCGCTTAATAAATGTCATTATTATTGACCACTGACCATTGGGGTTTCCCCGCGCAGGTTCGTATCCTGCCGACTACGTCTCTCCTTTCCCCTTCTAGACTGTGAGTCCACTGTTGGGTAGTGTACACATACATACATACATACACACACACACATACACACACAAACACACCACCCACCCGAAACCCGAGCTTCATTCCCACTCCCGGGAGGTGCTGTGAGGAGGATGAAGAAGGGAGGAGGTCACCCCCAACCCAACAGAGCATTGCTACTCCCTCCCCTGTGACCCCAGGTCTAGCCGGGCAGCCCACAGAAGGGCGGTTTCTAATGGCAACTTCGTGGAACTTCAGAAAGCACAGGGGTGAAGCGTGTCAGCGGTGCCCAGTTTGCTGGGGTTCTTGGGGGAGCCCTACAGTGGGGCAGTGGGCCAGAGATTCATTAGAAGAGCTCAGGTGACATCCTGCATCCTGCTCAGAGCTTGGCACATCAGGTATTGTCCAACCCCTTTCACCCTCTTCCACCCAGGAAGAAAAACTAGCCAAGAGGAAGGCGATCCTCAAAGCAAAAATGTCCAGTTGAGGAGGTCTGGGCCGGTGGACAAAAGGTTCACTCCGGCCTCCACAGGTCCCAGGAGACACACCTGCATGCAGAGGTCAGGAGCTGGGCTCAAATTCAGCCCATCTTCTCAGTCACACGTATGCAAACTGGGAGTCCCTTCCTCTCTCCCTCCCCTCACACACCCCTAAATGAAATAAAAATCATATCAGCCTCTAAGAGGCCTTGCTGCCTTCCTCTGGGTATGCACATGCGTGCACTCATACACACACACACATCCACACACGCACATTCACTGTATTTGGATATGTGTCCTACACCATGTGATAGGGTTTTATCCGAGGAAGGAGGTGGGGAGGAGGAGCAGGCTAGCAAACTGAGATCTCTGGGAAATGGAAAGGAAAATCCACCTCTAATCCCTTTGCTCTCATTGCCTTCTACTTCTCATGGCTAAAATATGCTGGGAGCAATGAAACCAGGAAGGCTGGTATCTGGAGCCTGGAAGGAGGCGGCCAAGCCAGGGGCTGGGCCTGCTGGGCTGGAGCTGCCTCCCCACAGGGCCAGCTGGGTGACTGTCCCAGGCCCCCCCTCAGGGTCTGGGGTGGGGTGGAGGCGGGGGTGTCAGGGCACCAACAGAGCTGCTCCCTGGGCTGGGTTTTTATCATCATGACTGGTCACCCCTGATAAACTGGGGGGGTGGGAAAGAGGGTAGAGCCCCTCCAGTTCCCCATCCCTGCCCCTCGGGGGGCGGGGGGGAGGGAAGGGGCAGAAACATTTCCAGAAGCTTCTCAGCTTGGCCATGTTGAAAGCGCACAGGCTTGGGAGTCAGAGGGCCTGTCTTCTAATCCCAGCTCTCCCACTTGCCACTGTGTGACCTCGGACAAGTCACTTTACTTCCCTGGGCCTCAGTTCCCTCTTCTGTAAAATGGGGATTCTATACCTGTTCTCCCTCCTACTTAAGACTGCTTGGCACAGAGACTGCATCTGGCCTAATTATCTTTTATCTACTGTAGTGCTTAGTAACAGCCTGACAAATATTATTATTACCATTAACCCTAAGGCTGAGAGGTCACAGTAGCTAAGTTATAAAGTCTTTGTCCACATCCTTGTTACCAGATCAAATTCCACTAAAAGCATTTCTAACCCCCAGACCCAAATAAGCCATCCTGCCTCTCCCACGGTATATGCCATCGTTTAATTCCAAATTTTTCTGACCCACAGCCTGACTACTTTTATTGCTGGCCTCTCTCCCTCCTTGAGCCAGTGTTGATTTGCCTGGAGTCCCCGGAACAACTTGACAGAGAATCCTGAAGAAAACAGCCAAGAGGCAGAGAGCCCACATGGGAAGGACCCGAGCCCAACATGGACAGAAAGCCATAATGGTGGCTAACATTTCATCTGTAGAGGCTTTCAAGAGGGACTGCATCTACCACCTCTGTTATTATTAATAATAATAATAATGATAGTAGTATTTGTTAAGTGCTAACTACATGCCAAGTCCTGTACTAAGAGCTGAGGTGATAGAAGCAAATAGAGTTGGACCCAATCCCTGTCCCACTTGGGCTTACAGTCTCAATCCCATTTTCAAGATGAGGGAACTGAGGCCCAGAGAAGTGCAGTGACTTGCCCAAGGTCACATAGCAGACAAGTGGCAGAGCCAGGATTAGAACCCATGACCTTCTGACTCTCAGGCCCGGGCTCTACCCACTATGTCAAACTGCTCCTCTACTGTTGTTCTGTTACATTGTACTCTGTCCATAGTTTACTGCTCTGCACACAGAAAGTGCTCAATAAATACCATTGGTAAATTGATTAAGCTTATTCATGGCATTCCCAGTGTGAGATTAGGAGAGGAAAGAGACACTCCCCATCTGCACCCGTACACACCTCCCCAGACCCGTTTTCAATTGGGGAAAGTGAGGCATGGAGAAATTAAGCAACTTCCTGCAGCCAGTCAGGGAAGGGCCCAGGAATCTCAACTCTGAGTGAATTCATTGTCTATCTCATCCCTGATGCCACTCCACCATCACAGGGAAAATGCAGGAAATTACTTTTTAGGCACATGATTGTTCTGTCACTGACTGTTGTGTCATGGATGCTGTCATTGTCTGACAAAATCAAACACACACACAAACACACACACATTCCAGTCTGACATGAGAAAGGTGGAATAAATAGCAGCTGTTCAACCAACGTCGCAGATCCCTTCACCCTGGCTGCCGAGGTTGGGCACACATGTGCCCAGATCCCCTCACTGGACCATGTATGCTCCTCAACCTCCAGTTCTCCGGGCAGTGGGGCACCGTCCACCAGCTTGTATCACCGGTACCCACATCTGCTGAATTGTCATGGTTACTAGGCATCAAATGAAAGTGAATCCTCCCTCCGACCCATCCCTGTAGTGGAGAGACCAAGGCAACTGCTGGATTTTCCCAAACTCCTTGTGGGCAGGGATTGCATCTACTAATTCTGGGGTACGTTCCCAAATGCCTAGTTCAGTGCCCTGCACAGAGTAAGTGCTCAGGAAATACAATTGATTGATTGATTGATTTTCTTGGAGATTTTGCTGCGAGGGGCAGATGCTCCCAGGGTCCATGAAAATGGGCAGTGATCCAGGGGCCCACAACTGAGTTTTAACCAGGTGCCAAAGTTTCCTTTTGTCTCCTAAGTCCCCATCCTGCTTCTAGAAGGCCCCAAGAATGAGGTCACTTAAACAACTGTGGTTTATTAGCTTGACCTGGGTCACAGAGTTGAATCTGGGGCAACAGAGAAATTAGAACTCAGGTCACCCAGGTCCAGAGACCACCCTTCCTGCTTCCCCCAGACCCCCACCTCTTAGTGCCAGGGTCAGGCCTGGCCCCTGCTCTCCCTCCATCCTAGCTGTGGATACAGCTGGGACCACTGAGCATCTTCAACTGGCCCATCAGACGTTCTGTTTGACGGCTGGCTCCGGGAGAATGAGATGAAGGCAGAACGCAGGGAAGGAGGTACAGAGGGGAGGGAGGTATTCGTCAAGCGCTTAAAAAGCAGCCATTCCTCAGTCAGGAACGCACTCCAATATTGAAGACAGAAAGAATTCATTCCCTGGTTATCATGACCACATATGAGGCATAAATGTAACCCGGGTATTCTTGTCCTTGGCAGCTTTAGGCTTTTCTCTTTGAGTTCCAGTCTCTAATCACTGCTTCATTGTTTTCTCCCACCTAGGATTCCTTTCCTTCCATTGTGGGGCCAAGAGCTGTCACCCTCATCACTCTCCCCTAGCCAAAATTAGGTCTAATCTATGTGGGCTAGAATGGAGACTAAAACATTTTTCTATTATTAATCTCGTACGGTTGGGTGTCAATTTGCTCAAGAACCTAATTGAATGATTTTTCCCTCTGAGCTCCCTTAGAAGACTGCTAGTGGCAAACACTGTATTTAAGATCACACAGAGCCTGTTCTGTAAGGGATCAAATGACCATTACAACCCACTGGTTTTCTTCAGGCCAAACTTTTTCATACCAAGGAGAGAAATTCTCTGACTTTCTAGTTTGGCCTGAGCTCGGAGGGGAAATTATGATGGCATTTATTGAGCACTTAAAAAGCAGTTATTCCTTGCTCAGAAATGCACTCCAATATTGGAGACAAAAAGAGTTCAATTCCTGGTTATCATGGGAATAAATACAATTGATTGATTGATTGATTTCCTCACTCCCTTCCAGACTTCCTTCCCTCGGCTCTGCCCTCATCTCGTTTTCCTGGAGCATCAAATAGCATGTCTGACTGGTCAGTTGAAGTTGCTCATGGACTCTCCTTGTGGACAGGGAACATGTTTCGGTCTTCTGCTGTACTCCTTGACTGCTTAGTGCAGTACATTGCAACCAGAAGGTACTCAATAAATGCCACTACTGTTACTGTGTCCCAACCTGGCATTTCACTACTCGGCAGGGAATCAATCAGTGGCTTTTATTGAGCACTTACTGTGAGCAGAACACTATACTAAGCATTTGCCAAATACAATACAACAGAATTGGTAGCCCGCCCTCAAGAAGTTTACTGTCTAAAGGGGGAGAGAGACAGTAAAATAGGTTAGGGATAGGGGAAATAGTGATAATAATAATAACAATAATTGTGGTTTTTGTTAAGCACTTTCTGTCTGCCAGGTACTGCACTAAGCACTGTGGTGGATACAAGCAAATCAGGTTGGACACAGTCCCTGTCCCACATGGGGCTCATAGTCGCAATCCCCATTTTACAGATGAGGTAGCTTAGGCACAGAGAATAATAATAATAAATAATAAATAACGATGGCATTTGTTAAGTGCTTACCATGTGCAAAGCACTGTTCTAAGCTCTGGGGGGATACAAGGTTGTCCACGTGGGGCTCACAGTCTTAATCCCTATTTTACAGGTGAGGTAACTGAGGCACAGAGAAGTTAAGTGACTTGCCCAAAGTCACACAGCAGACAAGTGGCGGAGTGGGATTTGAACCCATGACCTCTGACTCCCAAGACCAGGCTCTTTCCACTGAGACATGCTGCTTGAGAAGTGACTTTCCCCAGGTCCCACACCTGACAAGTAGTAGAGCAGAGATTAGAACTCACAATAATAATAATAATGATGGTTTTTGTTAAGCGCTTACTATGTGCCAACCACTCTACTAAATGCCAGGGTAGATACAAGCTAATCAGGTTGGACACAGTCCCTGTCCCACATAGAACTCACACTCTTAATCCCCATTTTTCATATGAGGTAACTGAGGCCCAGAGAAGTGAAGTGCCTTGCCCAAGGTCATACAGCAGACATGTGGTGAAGCTAGGATTAGAACCCATGACCAGGCCCGCACTCTATCCACTATGCCATACATACTGTGGGGCTGGGGTGAGTGTAAAAGTGCCATATGTGCTCAATAAACATTATTACTACTACTGCTGCTGCTACCATTACTACTGCTAATATTACTATTTCTACCATTAGACAGCCTTGTCATAATAATGAAATCCCAAAGCGTGTTGTGATCTTTCCACCCGAGTTTGGGTTCCACCTATTAAACAAAACGAGAGCTGAGAATGGAGGTGGGGAGGGAAGAAGGAAAAGGAAGATGAATGAAGTCTAAAGGGGTCATAATTCTATGCCAGTTTTAGCCCAAATCCACAGAGTCCAGCCTGGCCTTGGGCTCCCAGCTTCTCTGTCCAAATTGGTAGAAATCAGCCCAAGGGATCAAAAGTCATTAAGTCGGGACACACAGAGGCAGGGCAGAAGTAATTTAACAAGCCCGGCTTCCCCTCCCAAGAAGCCAGAGTAACAAACCCCACACTGGCCCAGCTCCTTCATCAAGGACAGGAAAAGCCAAGGGCAGGGAAAGAAAACCTGCCAACCTAGCAATTTGGGAGACTTCTCGGCTGCAATTTCTGCATACGGTGACAATCGGGAAAATACCTGGCTCTCGTTAAACAGCGTTAACTGCCCCAACCCTAACTGCCCCAACCCAAAGTTTTCTTCTACATCAGACACCAACTTGTACTTCAAAAGTGCTTAGTACAGTGCTCTGCACACAGTAAGCGCTCAATAAATGTGATTGAATTGAATGAATGTGGGGCTCGGTCATCTTGGAGAGATGCCCACGCCAAAGAGGAAGAGAAGCTGAGGAGTGGGGAGGGAGGCAGGAGTCTGGCCGTCCCTGCCCCCATCCCTCTCATAGAAATGGAATCTTCCAAGGCTACAGAAGACAGAGGACTCCTTTGTGGGTGCCATAAATGCCACTGATTGATCAACTGATTGCCTAGTGAGTCCTTCACCAGGTCCCTCTAGGGCCGGGCTGGGTTCCTCTGTTGGTGTCCTGTAGAAGTCATTCCTGAGACCCCGGAAGGCCAGGAGGATTCCTCTAGGGAGCAGAAGCCAGGAGAGCTTCCTGGGTTGGTTTCTAGGGCTGCCGTTGTTTTGGGAAAGATCTCAGTTTTGCGTTGGAAGGTTCCTAACTTCAACATCTGTCCGTGCTCCATGGGGGGAGGGCATCAGTTTTAAAGGAGTCAGCAAGGTTGTTAGAGAGAGAGAGACGTCATCACACTCATCTTCTCTTCGGTGGAATTTGTCAGCCATCTCTGCAGAAGACAGTGCAGGAATGGGTCTCATTCTTCAAGCTCCCCTCCACAGGAATGGGCCGTTGGGATCTGCTGAACTTCTGTGGCTTGGCTAGGGAGATTTCCTTTGTTTTGAAATAAGGACATCAGACCCTTATTTTCAGCTGGCTTCAAATGAGAGTCCTCCTGATCCAGGAAGCCATGGATTGCTACTGAGACGATGGAGTGATGCTGCGGGGGCAGAGAAGGACGTTGAGTCCATGATATCCTGGGGTCCCTGACTTTGAGCTCTGCTCCTGGGCTCTCCTCAGTGGACTGTCAGCTCCATGCAGGCAGGGAACAAGTGTCCTGATCCTGCTCCCAAGTTGACAGAGAGGCACACCAGGAAATGAAAAGCGCCAGAGTGGATGTTCCAAATTAACTGTTCCAAAGTGGATAGTGTGTTGTGTCCAGCACTGAGCCGGCAGTCAGGAGCTTACAATCTAACATATTCCCAGTCCACCATGGGCTTAAGTGGCAGCTTGGAATCTTTAAAAATAGGGGAGTTAATTGAGTTGGTTTGAGAGAGATCTTAATCAATCAATCGATCAATCAATCAATGGTATTTACTGAGTGCTTACTGTTTGCAGAGAACTGTACTAAGTGCTTTGGAAAGAACAAAAGAATAGAGTTGGTAGATCCGATCCCTTCCCACAAGGAGAATCAGAATCAATGGACCTGTACAGTGCTCTGCACACAGTAAGTGCTCAATAAATATGATTGATGATGATGAGTTCTAATACTGACTCTGCCCCTTGTCTGCTATGTGAGTTTGTGCAAGTAGAGAAGCAGCATGGCTCAGTGGAAAGAGCACGGGCTTTGGAGTCAGTGGTCATGGGTTCAAATCCCGACTCCACCAATTGTCAGCTGTATGGCTTTGGGCAAGTCACTTCACTTCTCTGTGCCTCAGTTACCACATCTGTAAAATGGGGATTGACTGTAAGCCCCCCTTGTAACCTCCCCAGTGCTTTGAACAGTGCTTTGCACATAGTAAGTGCTCAATAAATGCCACTATTATTATTGTCTCAACTTCTCTGTGCCTCAGCTACGTCACCTGTAAAATGGGAATTAAATCCTCCTGTGTCCTGGACTGAGCCCCAGGTGGGAAAGGGGCTGCCCTACCTGATTATCTTTTATCTACCCCAGGACTTAGAGTTACAAGCCCTTAACAAGTACCATTTAAAAAAATGCCAAGAAGAGGATTTTCCTCTTTTTAGTTCCAGGAATCAAAGGATCACCTTACAATCAAGACCTAAGGGCTTAGTTTTAATTAGCAGCGTTAAAGCAGGAGTACCACCATGCAGGTAATTGAAGCTCTTAGTGGTCACTTGACATCAGATCAGGGGTTGGAAACCCACGGCTCGGTAGCCGCACCTGGCTCTTCTTGGAACCAAAGAAGTCTCTTGAGTATAGACACACACCTGGAAGCTCGGTATCGTGAGGGTGATGCCATTAGCTTAGCCTCCACAGTACGAAGCTATGCAGGAGGCTGGGCAGGAAGTAGCTGGACCGCCCAGACCCTTGGAGCCCCAAACAGCTAAGGGGGAATAAAGATGATGGCTCCAGGCCTGATTAGAAAATAGAAAGAGCTCTGGTTTGCCTGCCCCTCATTTCCCCTTGGCACCATCTCCCCACAGGAAGCAGAATCAGCGTCAAGGCAGATCGGTCATGCCAGGCTGGGAAGGAGATGGGCCATCCCTTGGGTGGGCAACCACTGCACCTAAGACCAAGCCCACTGGGTCCTGGAGCAGCAGAGGGAAATGGCAGGGCTGGTGGCTGTGGTAGAGGGGTAGGGGGACTTAGAAAACAACCAGATGGAAGTGTCATCCTCTCCCTGTCTCCCCTTCTCCTTCCATATGCCCCCTCGTTAGCAGGAGTTTCTGGTGCTGACTCCCTTTCCCACAACTTCTTCTACCCATTAGACTGTCAGCTCCTTTGGGCAGGGACGACGCCTACCAACTGGACTGTAGTCTCGTAAGTGCTTAGTACAGTGTTCTGCTCACATTAAGTGCTCTACGAATACCAATGATTTGATAGCCTGATTCCTCTCCTCCTTTTCCTTCATTCTTTCTCTCTCCTGTCATATCTCCCCTCTTCTGTATGATGTCACACGTCGAGATGGTGGGCCATAAATTATAGCATTGATTCTTTGCCCACCAACTGCTCTAAGATTTCATTTTGACTAAGATTTCATTTTGACTGACTTCTGTCAAAAGTGTTGCTCAACTCCCCTACAGAAGAAAGAAATCTTGTAGTTAGGCCCCCAGGCCCTGTGCTAATTTTACAATCCCTTAGGCCCCCACCAAATTCATCCTGCTCCGACTACCTAACTTGATCCCTGAGTCTGAGGGATAATGGATCCGGTTTTCAGAGTTGGGTTCAGGAGGTAAGTGAGGCCAAATGTGGCCTTAGCGAGCCAGAGCCCAGGAGTTTCTCAGTGGGACTCTGCAAAGATGATGACCATCTCAAAGATGGCCTCCTCAAAGATGGCCACTGGTTGGGGGTCTCTCAAAGATGGTGGCTTCCTTGCCCATCTCCCTTTCCACAGATGGCCATCACATGGCTTTCCTCAAAGATGGTGACACGTGGAACATGGGAGGTGAGTCTCTTAGCTCCTCCTCAAGGACAGCTAAATGTCCAAAGCTAGACAAGTACTCAAGCGATCCTAAATTCAGGAAGGAATCTTAGACCTACCTTTTCCTCTTAAGGTGGCATGTACAAGATAGGGGGTAATGAGAGTTTGCAGCTAGGTGTATGTGTGCTTGGGGAAAACCTTTGGAATCGTGGGGTAGGGTGGGTGTGAGAATAACTGCATGTCAGGTCTTGTGTGTAAGAGTGGAGGTGTGTGGGGAAGGAGAAAGAATTCTTGTACCTCCCCAAGAGCTTAGAACAGCGCTCTTAAACACAGTAAGTGCTCAATAAATACCACTGATTGATTGATTGCTATGGCTAAAAGTGGGAGGAGGCGGAACAGAGACAGATGTGATGAAAGCAATGAAGAGTGTAGACTTCAACAGAAGGGATGCTTATGACTTTTCCAATCTCTGATGAGGTCAAATCTGAGACATTATTAATAAAATGAAGACATTGCTAATTTTCATTAAGAGAAAATAACAATATCAAGAAGCAGCATGGCCTAGTGTAAAGAGCATGGGGTTGGGAGTCAGCAGATCCTGGGTTCTAATCCCAGCTCGGCCTCTTGTCTGCCTTATGACCTTAGGCAAGTCACTTCCCTTATCTGTGCCTCAGTTACCTCCTCTGTAAAATGGGGATTAAGACTGTGGACCCCACATGGGACAGGGACTATGACCTACCTGCTTAGCTTGTAACTATCCCAGAGCTTAGAACAGTGCCTGGCACATAGTAAACGCTTAATAAATTTCATTTAAAGAAATCAAGATTAATGTGTTATGAGACCCAGAAACCATGGTGGGAAGGGGGTACTGCCAGGGTCCCCCAGTGGGGAGACAGACATTACAATAAATTATGGATAGGTCCATAAGTTCTGTGGGGCTGAGATGGGGTGAATAAAAGGTATAAATCCAAATAATGATAATAATGGCATTTATTAAGCTCTTACTATGTGCAAAGCAATGCAGAAGGGAGAAGGAGAAAGTGAAATGAGAGCTTAGTAAGGGAAGGCCTCTTGGAGGAGATGTGATTTCAATAAAACTTTGAAGGTGGGGTGCAGGATTGTCTTTCAGATATGAAGAATGAATGAAGGAGTTTCAAGCAGGAGGAGGGTGAGGGGTTGGCAAAGAGGTAGACAAGGCCAAGGTATGTGAGTAAGGTGGCACCCAGCACTTAGAACTATGCTTGGCACATAGTAAGGGCTTAACAAATACCATCATTATTTTATTATTAGAGGAGTGGGGTGTGCTGGCGGGTTTATAGTAGGAAATCAGCTAGGTAAGATAAGATTGTAAGCTTAATGTAGGCAGGGAATGTATCTGTTTATTGTTGTATTGTACTCTCCCAAGTGTTTAGTAAAGTGCTCTGTGCACAGTAAACTCTCAATAAATGAAAATGAATGAATAGGAAGGGGCAAAGTGATTGAGTGCTTTAAATGCTACTGCCATTACTACCATTACTTCTATGACTACTATAACTTACTAAAACTAAGGGAAGCAGCCTGGCCTAGGGAATAGAGCACAGGCTTGAGAGGGAAAAGGATCTAGGTTCTAATCCCCACTCTGCAACTTGTCTGCTGTGTGACCTTGGTCAAGTCACTTTATTTCTCAGTGCCTCAGTTATCTCATCTATAAAATGGGGACTAAGACTGTGAGTCCCATGTGGAACAGGGCCTTTGTCCAACGTGATTAGCTTTTATCTACCGAGTGCTTAGAACAGTACTTGACACATCCTCTCCTGCTGGGCTGGACAAGATCCGGACCCTGACTCTAGGAGACGTCCCTCATCTCCACTACTGGATTAGTTCCACGCTGGCCCCAGGCCCCTCAGAGATGCCCACGTTTACGGCAATGCCCGCCCTCAGTTCTTAGCCACCAGCCCCGCAGCTCCATTGCCTCTGAACCTAGCAAAGACACGTTGGGGGAAGTCAGTGGAGGGGGTAGAAAGCAAAGTCCCAGGCCCAGTGACCCACGCTGATCCAGCCCTCTTTAACAAGCAGCTGTCAGTTTAGATTTAGTCATTAGGGGAAAGTAAAAGAGGCTTCCAGAGACCACAGGACCTCTCCAACGACTTCACTGGCTGCCAGTCTCTGAAACATCAAGAAAGCATCCCCCTCTTTGCCCACTGGCTGCTCTGCTCCCCTGCCAACTCTTTCCCACTGACCCTCTTCATTCCCCCCACCTCACCTTCCTTGGCTCAGAGCACAGGCTTGCTCCTCCCTCCCGTCTCCAACATTTGCTGGCTCTTGGCCTCTCCCTTCCAGCTCCATCTGCCTCCCGGTCTCATCTCAGATTCTGCAAGAGGCTAATCCCTTGCATTCTCTCTTTGCCTCTCTTCCACCCTGCCAAGGTTCCCTCTCCCCTCCCCCTCGTTTTCCTCTCCCTCCTCCACCCCTCCCTCCATGTCCCCCTCCCCCCTCTCACACACACACCATGCCAGCATTGTCAGGGCTGACATGAATAAGCTCATTCAAAACAATAAGACTGTGGCCCGTGCCTCTGCAGTGATAGAATTGCTAATTGTTATGGCAATAGTTGGAAATATCAGTGATGAAAGTCAATATTATTGCCTCCTTTGTCCCGGTTTGTTTTATTTGGAGATGAAAAGAACACTCAGCCAGTCTCCCTGGAATGTGGCTTTGAGCTGCCTTGGGCCCTGTTGGCAATCCTCACTCAGCAAGGATCTCATCAGCCCCTAATTCACCTGCTCTCAATGAGGAATCCCCGACTTTTCCTCTCCTCCTGTCCCCATCCCCCCACTCCTTCCCTCTGCCCTGCCCCCTTCCCCTCCCCACAGCACTTGTGTACATTTGTACAGATTTATTACTCTATTTTATTAAGGATGTGAATATAGCTATAATTCTATTTATTCTGATGGTAGTGACACCTGTCTACTTGCTTTGTCTTGTTGTCTGTCTTCCCCTTCTTGACTGTGAGCCCGTTGTTGAGTAGGGACCGTCTCTATATGTTGCTGATTTGTACTTCCCAAGTGCTTAGTACAGTGCTCTGCACATAGTAAGTGCTCAATAAATACGATTGAATGAATGAATGAATGAGGATCCAAAGCCACTAGCTGTCCATTCACTCATGGAATGGGAGGCTGCCCTCAGCATCTTACCCTCTGGGCAAGAGGGTGGGTAGATGGGGGTGCAGAGTGGGGTCAGATGAGTGGAATAGGGTGTTCGGGGCCTAGGCCCCACCCTCAGCCCCACAGCACTTATGTACATGTCTATAAATTATATATTATAAATTACTTCTATTAATGTCCGTCCTCCCCCCAGGACTGTAAGCTCCTTTTTATGGTATTTAATAATAACAATAATGATGGCATTTATTAAATGCTTACTATGTGCAAAGCACTGTTCTAAGCGCTGGGGAGGTTACAAGGTGATCAGGTTGTCCCACGGGGGGCTCTCAGTCTTAATGCCCATTTTACAGATGAGGTAACTGAGGCCCAGAGAAGTGAAGTGACTTGCCCAAAGTCACACAGCTGACAATTGGTGGAGCCAGGATTTGAACCCAAGACCTCTGACTCCGAAGCCCATGCTCTTTCCACTAAGCCACACTGCTGCTTTTTGTACTTGCGCAAGACACTGTACTGAGTGCTGGGGGAAGTACAAGATAATCAAGTTGGATACAGTCCATGACCCATATGGGGCTCACACTCCTAATCCCCATTTTACAGATGAGGTAACTGAGGCATAGAGAAGTAACTTCTCTTAAGTGGCCTTAAGTAAGGCCACATAACAGACAAGTGGTTTACGCAGGATGGTAGTTGTAGTAGATGTTTTACTTTAGGTAGTAACTATAGGCAGATGTAGTAGATAGTGCTGAGATGGTAGACATGTGACTTTCTACAGCAAGCATCCAGCACTCCTCCCAGACTCCCCACATCCCTTGTAAACAGCCATAGCATTGTGAAGTGGAAAGAGCAACGGCCTGGGAGTTGGAGACCCTGGATTCTAATCCTGACTCTGTCATTTGTCTACTGCATGACTGTGGGCAAGTCACTTTACCTCTCGGTACCTCAGTTCTCTCAATCCCTATTCTCCTTCCTACTTACTCTTTGAGCTCCATGTGGGATCTGTATCTACCCCAGTACTTAGAACAGTGCTTGGCATGTAGGTGCTTAACAAATACCACTATTATTATTCTCTTTATCATCCTTCTTATTGTTTTATAAATTACTTATTTATGCTAATGTTTGTCTCTCCCTCTAGACTGTAAGCTCTTTGTTGGCAGAGAACACGTCTACCAAATCTGTTATATTGTACTCTCCCAAGACCTTAGTACAGTGCTCCTCGCACAGTATGCACTCAATAAATGATTGATTAATAATGATAATAATAAATGGGCTAGTGAGATGTAGATTCCATTACTTTTCTATTAGGTCAGCTGATCGATTCTGTTGGGGTCCCGGGCAGCTCCTCATTCATCTGCCCGCCACTAATGTTATAAACCCAAAACCCCCAATCACAAGAATGTGCACATGTGCACACACATGAAGGTGCACCTACAAGCACATGCACACACACACACATGCATAAACACACTTATACAGACATGCCCACAAATTACAATTTCAGAATCAAATCAGCTTTCTCGTAAGTGAAAACCTCTCCTCGTTAGCACGGAGAGACATACCCAAGATTCCTTTCCAGCACAACCCAATCCCGAGCTCTGAAAAAATTCTGGCAGGCATCATTATGATGTTTTTTTAGGAAAGAGCACAGGCACAGTTTGAATATTTCATGGAAGCTAATTTTTTAAAGCTTTTGAAAAACCTTTTTCCCCACCCTTTGCATATGTCAGTGTATAACTAAGCATAACATAGTGGAGCGGAAACCCAACAAAATAAATGGCTTCTCCATCACACCCTTTCCCATGTCGCCCGTCCCCAGCTACCCTTCTGATTTCTTTCCCATGGTTTAACATGAATGTGCCGCTCTGAGCAGCAGAGATTGGCTCTGTTCTCCAATGGAGGAGGAAGTATTGTCCAGATCATGGAAAATCAAGTGTCTGTTCCAGGGGTGGCAGCTTGGAGACTCCAACTCAGACACCAATCTGGGGCCTAGGCTCTCCAACACACCCAAAGACGAAGCTGCGGCTTGGTCTTAGGCTTGGATTCCCTCTGTTCAAAGCTCCTGTTGACAGATCCCAGAGCAGAGATGCGGGGGAGGCAGGACTTCTTGGAGGTGCCTTTCCAGGGATTGGTTCTACCCTCTATGATTTCACGTGGCACACAGGAGTGGAGAGGGAGTGGGTACCTGGAGACTACTGCTGTTTCCCTTCCCCACTCCCTGGAATGGCTTCTCCAAAGGCTCCTGGGAAATGCCCAGATTTTCTCTATGGAGCGGGGAGGTGCTGAGGAGGTAGTGTTGCCAGTTGTCTGGTTTCATACTGTAAAGTCCGCTTTTCAGCTGGCCTGGCTTTATGAGCCCGCTGTTGGGTAGGGACTGTCTGTATATGTTGCAAACTTGTACTTCCCAGGTGCTTAGTGCAGTGCTCTGCACACAGTAAGCTCTCAATAAATACGATTGAATGAATGAATGAAAGAATGAATATGGAACATGATTTTCTGGGTCTGGTTCTCCTTACTCTATGTCTCCTCTCCATGATCTGGACTGCCCCAATGCTTTCCACAACCCCTGCAGTTCATCCCATTGCCTTACATAGCCCCTGAGGCCTGCCCACAGCCTTCCATGGCCCCTCCAGCCACCCCGCCACCTTCCACGGCTCTTTGGGCCCACCCCTCCACGGTGGTCTCCAGCCTGCCTCGCCACCCTCCAGGGCCCCTACATTCTGCCCCGCCACCCTCGATAGCACCTCGGATGTGCCCCGCCACCTTCCACAGCCTCTTGCTGCAAGAGCTCTCAGCCGCTCACTCTCAGACAATCAGCTGCCTTGGCTGGCTGCCTGCCTATTACCATTTTGCCCGATTAATATTTATTTTTGCTAATGGGAGACAAAAAGCTGATCATATTAATGACTCAGGGTGGTCTACTAAGTGCCGGCGGATGGCAGGAGCCATGCAGGGCTCCTGACCCACATTCCAGTGAGAGAAAAGTGTTATCTTCCCTCCGAGAGGGATTCTCCCCAGGGGAGGCAATGGCGCAGAGAGAGTGTGCTCAGAGCAGGGACCAGGAGAGGCAAGAGGCAAATCTTCACCTTGGTGTCTTGATCTCAGGATTCATCTGAACAGAAACTAGCCCGGGAACCAACAACAAGATATGTTCTTCTAAGTCTCTGTCTGCTCCTCTCTTCCTTCACCCTTTCACTAGCTCCATGGCTCCCTCCTCTCTTGACATTGTGATCCCCTTGAGGAATGAACAAGTCGGTGCCTAATTTCCATCTGTGCACTCTTTTCCAGCGCTTATTACAGTACTCTGCCTACAGTAATCACTTAATAAATACTATTGGTACTACTACTACTACTACTACTACTACTACTACTACTACTACTACTACTACTACCTGATACCTGATACATTTACCTCCCCTCTCCACTCCTCAGACCTCCTGTCCTCCCTCCCCTCTGGCCAGCTTCTTCCCTACTTTCTCTCACCTGAAGAGAAGTCAAGTAGGAGAAGAGGGTTTTCCCAAATCTCAGGCTTCTGAGCCAAAGAGAGAGCATGAAGCCTGTGCTGGAGCCAGTCAGCCTGTCAAGTAAGGCCTGGGAGTTTTAGAGCACGGTCCTGGGAGTCAGAAGGTCATGAGTTCTAATCCCAGCTCTGCCACTTGTCTGCTGTGTGACCTTGGTCAAGTCCCTTCACTTATCTGGACCTCAGTTACCTCATCTGTAAAATGGGCATTGAGACTTTGAGCTCCATGTGGGACTGGGACCTTGCCCAACTGATTTGCTTGTCTCCACCCCAGTGCTTAGTACAGTGCCTGGCACATAGTAAGTGCCTAACAAATACATTATTGTTATTATTATTAGGGGTGCGGTTCGCCTCAGTCCAGAGCCTAGCTCTTCCCTAAGGTAAGCTCTTTCCTGCTTCACCTTCTTCTCCTCCTCCTCCTTCCCACAATCTCTTTATCCAGTTTCACTTTCTCCTTGCTCTTTTCTACTTTGTCCCTTTCTGCCTCTTCCAGCTCAATCAACTAGCCAAGAAAAACAAGAAGGTAGAGGTAGTCACCTAGGGAATTGGGCAAAATCCTGGCAATAAGCTCAATTTTCTTCTTGGCTTTGTCAGTAGAGACCTGGACTCCTTTTCCTCCTCCTTCTCCCCCTTCTCCTCCTCTTTCTCCTCTTGCTGCCTCCCCTCCAGTCTCCATTGTCTGGACTCACCTCCTCCCATCTCTACCAACTGCTCCAGTCCTGCGGCCTCTGCCTGGTGGATCTCACTGAGCTCTAGGTCTCCTCATCATTCAGCTTAAGGGTCGCGAGAGGGCAGGGGGAAAGGAGGGTGCTCTGACTGCTCGGCAACTCTGGTTGTCCACTGTTACACAAAGTGCTGACCTATGCCAGGGTGAGCAAAAACTGGACCCCAATTTTCCATAAATGAGTTCCCTCTCTCAAAATCCCTGGCTGGCTTCCCATGCATCATTCTTTTGTCCTCATCCTGACCCTAGGAAGTGGGTAAGGGGGCCCCCTCAGGCTGCTTTTCCAACAGCGAAAGGGAGAAAACCCCTTTGGGAGGATAACATAATAATAATAATAATTGTTAAGTGCTTACTATGTGCTATGTGCTGGAGTAGATACAAGATAATCAGATGAGACACAGTCCTTGTCCCACATGGGGCTTATAGTCTAAAGAGAAGGGAGAACAGTGATTGAATCCCCATTTTACAGGTGAGGAAACTGGGGCCCTAGAAAGTTCAGAGATTGGCTCAGTCCTGTGGTCTTTCCTTTAGGTCACACTGCTTCCGAGTCTTCTAGACACACTGCTGTTGGGTAGGGACCGTCTCCATATGTTGCCAACTTGTACTTCCCAAGTGCTTAGTACAGTGCTCTGCACACTGTAAGCGCTCAATACATATGATTGAATGAATGAATGAATGAGTAGTGAGTAAGTGTTGAAAGACAACTGATTAAGTATTGGGTTGTGGGGGGCATGCATGTAATGGGGTTGACATGTGGGTGGGCACCTCCCACTCAGCAGGGACACACACACTCCCTCCAATCATGCAAGACTTCTTCCAAAGATCAGGATGACTGTATACCTGTCTATGACTAGAGAGAGAGAGATAGCATGGGTGTGCATCATCATCATTATTATTACCTTTGTTAAGTGCTTATTATGTATCAACCATTGTTCTAAGTGCTGGTGTAGATACAAGTTAATCAGGTTGGACACAGTCCTTGCCCCACATGAGTCTCACAGTCTAAGTAGGAGGGAGAACAGGCACTGAATCCCTATTTTACAGATGAGGAAACTGAGTCACAGAGCAATGAAATGGCTGGCCCAAGAACACAGAGCAAGCAACTGGCAGATCCAGGATTAGAACCCCGGGCCTCTGACTTCCCAGACCCAGGCTATTTCCACTAAGCTGCTAATACTTTTATGAGTGTGTTTGCGTACATGTGTGTGCATGCGTGTGCACAGTCAGGGTAAGGGTCCACATGTGTTTGCCGGTGGTCAGTGGTTTCGTGTACATTAGGAGCCTCCTATCACGCAGGGGTGTCCAATGTTGGCCAGTGGGGCAATGTGAACTGCCCTGGGCCTGAGTTCCGGCTGCAGGGTCTTGGGTGGGACTCAGAAGGAAGGGGAGATCTATATGAGCCAGTTTGCCCAGGAAAGAGCCCTCCCACTTGGCCTCTAAAAATCCCAGACCTTCAGCTCTTGAGCCACAAGCAGTAAGTAGAGGCCCCGGAGTCCAGGGATAAAGCCAATTACTTCATCTAGTCCCCTCTCAGGGTCGCACCTGGAGAGTTTCCAGTACTCTACCAGTCTCGGCTACAGGAGGGAGAGTCAAGCAGAGGCATAACCATTCCATTCCTAGCTTGGGCAGTGGCTAGCGAGTGGAAGGCAAATCTGCTACAAGTCAAAACTCACCCGTGCTGGACAGCAGTGACATGGGAGAGAGTCAAGGGAGGAGACTCAAGTTTACTGAGAGGAAGGAGGCAATGGTAAGCCACTTCCATATTTTTACCGAGAAAACTCTGTGGATACACTACCAGAACAATTGCAGATGGAGAGCGTGGCGTTTTGGGAGAGATGTGTCCGTGGTGTTTTTATGGGTCAGAAACAACTCGATTGCATAAGACAAGAGGTCATCTACTACTACTATTCATTCAATTGTATTTTTTGAGTGCTTACTGTGTGCAGAGCACTGTACTAGGTGCTTGGGAAGTACAAGTTGCCAACATATAGAGACGGTCCCTACCTAACAATGGGTTCACAGTCTAGAAGGGGGAGACAGACAACTACTACTACTACTACTACTACTACTACTACTACTACTACTACTACTACTACTATGTTAAGCCTTATTAAGAACCCATATCCACCAAGAGGCCTTCCCCAATATAAGCCTCTTTCACCCGATTCCTTCTCCTTTCTGCATCATCTAAGCACTTGGATCTGTACTCTCTGGGCCCTAGGTATTCACTCCACCCTCAGCCCCACAACATATGTACATATCCATAATTTATTTATTTATCTCAATGTCTGTCTCCCTCTCAAGATTGCAAGCTTCTGGTATCATCCTCTTCCAAGTGCTTAGTATAGTGCTCTGCACAATTAAGTGCTCAATAAATACCATTGATTGTCATGTTTCTTTATGGTGAAAACATGCCCAGCTCCTTTAGCTCTCAACTAGAGAAAGGGCAAGCTGTGAGTGGTTCTACTATTTTTTGATTGGCTGAAGAACCTGTCTTTGTACCTGGGCAGGGGGGCAGGAGGCCAGTTTGGCCTGAGGATCCATTTCTGGCCCTGGATTGGCCCCGGAATCTGCTTGATTCTCAGCTGCTGCAGAGTGCTGACTGTGTGTGAGTGGGACAGCCCAGAGCTCCCAGCCCACCCGGCCTCGGGGGTCTCTGCCCTGAGACTCATAGCCCCTAGCCCTAACCCTCACATCTCCCCCTGCTGCGGCTTCTACTGCTGTTGCTATATTGGCAAAGCCCAACTGAGCCCTTATGCTCAGTTCCTTCTCTTACTTGCCATTTATTTTAATGTCTGTCTCCCCAGATAGACTGTAATTTCCTAAAGAGTGGAGATTGTGTCTGCTAACCCCATTATATTCTTCCAATCAGTACGGTGCTCTGCACAGGGTAAGCACTCAATAAATACTTTTGATCGAAACTAGTTGTCAATCAGGAAGTGGGGTTGAAGTCAGCAGTTGATATCAGAGGGGCCAACTGCCTCCCAGCAGAACTTGCAAGTATCCAGGATGATAGCTGACATCCTGGTGATTTCATTCAAGGTGAAGGCCTGGCAACTCAGAAGTGCTGCATTTCAAAAAAGGCAAAAAGGTCATCCTGTCCCCTAGGCTGTTGACGAAGCGGTCAAATGTGCCCCAGGGTAGTCCAAGCCTGGGTCATCGCTGTCTGCCTGGATATCTGCCCTCAAACCGTGGCCAGGCAGCAGGGCTGAGCACCGAGGCCAAGCACCAAACCCTGGCACTAAATCTGGGCATCATGGCTGGACTCCAATAGTGCTGGCCAGGCACGAAGTGTTTAGCATTGCCCCAGATAGATCAGTATTATAGTGCCAACCGGACACCAAGGCTGGGCATCAAGTGGGGCAGCAGGCCAGGCAACATGGTCAGGCACCAAGGCTGGGCACAAAGGCTCCAAAGTTTAGCATCATTGTCAAGGTGCCATCCAGACAACAACGCTGGGCAGCAAGGCCGGGCTCCAAGGTCGGGCACCAAAATTTAGTGTCAGTGTGTCATGGTGCCACCTGGGCACCAAGGCTGGGCAGCAAGGCCAAGCATCCAGCAGACTGGCATCATGGTGACAGCTAGACACCAGGCTGGGCACGAAGCCCAGTCACCAAGGTGTGGATTTGCCCCAGGAAGACTGGCATCATAGGAGAAGAAGGGGTAAAGCAGCATGGCTCAGTGGAAAGAGCCCGGGCTTTCGAGTCAGAGGTTATGGGTTCAAATTCCGGCTCCTCCAATTTTCAGCTGTGTGACTTTGGGCAAGTCACTTAACTTCTCTGTGCCTCAGTTTCTTCATCTGTAAAATGGGGACTAAGACTGTGAGCCCCACCTGGGACAACCTGGTCACCTCATATCCCCCCAGCACTTAGAACAGTGCTTTGCACATAGTAATCACTTAACAAATTCCATCATCAGCATATTATTATTATTATTAAATCAGACTTTCAGCCTAAGCTGTCACATCATCTGAGCCAGGGCTCTGGGCTTTAAGGAGTTATTAGGCAGGAGAGAAAGTTCTCTCCCAATTTCAAACTTTCCTTCTCCTCCGGCCACCTCCCGGACAGGGAACAAAACCCCAGGGCACACCACATTAGAGAAAATGAAATTTAATTTCAGATTAGAAATTGTTCTTGAGTTACAGGGACGTACAAGCCCCCAAAACTCTTGGAAACACAGATTTCATTAGAAATGCCTTATAACTTGGCAAAGAGAGCATTATCTATTATTTATTCTTCACCGTCAACGCCGAATCAAGGTTAGAGTCATCTGCCCTTAGAGCGACGAACCCTGGGAGCCAAGCGGATGCATTCTGAAAAGACTCTGGAGAGCTCATTTTAGCCCCCTTCCCCAACGAAAACATGGTGGGAAGAGCATCGGCCTGGGAGTCAGAGGACCTGGGTTCGAATTCCAGCTCTGCCACTTTTGTGCTGTGTGACCCTAAGCAACTTCTCTATGCTTCAGTTATCTCATCTGTAAAATGAGGATTAAGATTATGATCCCTATGATGGGACAGGGACTGTGCCTGATTAGCTTGTATCTACCCAGAGCTTAGTACAGAGCCTGGCACATAGTAAGCACTTAATAAATACCATTAAAAAAATAATCACAACTGACTTGCTGGCTGTGATACGCAGCTCTTTCTAGTTGGACTCCCAGCAGAATAGAACAGCCAACTAGGTAAGAGGCTGAGATTTCAGGCCCTGTCCCAGAGCTAGTTTGCATCAATGGGACTTTATTTATTTTTTTTTTTGCATCATTCCAGAGAGCAGGATTCCTGCAGCTGGTTCCCTTCTGGGGACTACTTTTATCTGTTGTGAAGTGATGGGGGGTGGGGGGCGGCGGTGTGTGTGTGTCTGTGTGTGTTTATATGTGTTGGGCAGGGGTGGGAGGTTAAGGGAGATGCTTTCGTCGGGGAGATGCCAAGGGACCAGGCCTGTGGTGACTCCACCCAGGGCCCAGCTCTTAGCACACTAGCGAAACCAGCTCCAGTCCTTGATTCCCTGGCCCTAGGAAGTAATTGCACTTAGAGAGTGGAGGCAGAAATTACCAGTTCTTTCTTCACCTCTGTGGCCTGGCACATGGGAGATTTAAGTGAGACAGGCTGGTGAAGAGCACGCCCTCTCAATGGCCCCGGGTCCCTGGGTACCTGGCTGGGGTAAACTCTTCCCCTGTCAGCCAAGGGAGAGTGGCAGCCACTCCCAATGGTTCCCCTCCTACGTCTCCCAGGGACCGATAGATGCCGTCGGCCTGTCGCTTCGGCCGGTGGCCAGTGAGGTGGTGCTAGGGGACGAGCTGTCCCCCTGCCATCTGGTCACCCCCCAGTATCATGGCCCGGGCAGTGATTTTACACCTCTTCCTTCACTCCCTTTCTTGCTTATTCAAGCAGAAATTCACCTCCCTCTATCTCTCTTTCCTCCGAGGCCCCTCGCTGAGGGAGACACTTTGGTATACTTCTGTTTACTCAGAGTCCGGAGAAGTTGAAACCTCAGAGACAAGTGAAGACACATTCTCCTTTCTCCCTCCCTCATCTCTGTTCTCTGGACCAAGCTATCTGCCTTCCCAGGAAGCGGGGAGTCAATCCCAGTTTCCTGCCCTTCAAGCCGAGCAGTGCCCTCTCGGACTGAACTTAAGGGCAGGCAGTGGAGAGCAAGTCTGCATGGCAAACCCATGTTCCCCAGGCCCAAGCTCCTACGCTGTAGACATCCTCATGGCAGATTCATGTTCTCCAGTCCCACCGCTCCCACAACATAGAAATGCACAAGGAAGACTCATTCTCCAGCCCCAAAGCTCCCATAAACCAAAGTCAACATGGAAGACCCATTTTCCCCAGCCCCAAGACTCCCAGAACACAGATCTCAACACGGAAGACACATGGTCTTCCAGCCCCATGATTCCCCCAGCATAGAAGTTAACTGTAAGCTCACTGTGGGCAGGGAATGTGTCAGTTTATTGTTGTATAGTACTCTCCCAAGTGCTTAGTATAGTGCTCTGCACACAGTAAACGCTCAATAAATGTGATCGAATGAATGAGTGAACACAGAAGACCCATGTACCACATGGAAGGCAAAACGGAAGCACAGTGTCAACCTCAAGGCTGCTGCATCATAGGACTTACCACATATGACCCGTGGCCCCCAGCCACAAGATTCCCTCTACATGGAATTCAACATGGAAGACCTATATTCCCCACCTCCCAAGCTCCCACAACACAAAAGTCAACACGGAAGACACATGGCTTCCATCCCCAGTTGGGCCCAAGCCAGATCCAGCTTTGGCAGCCCCCAGGACAGTGAGCTTCCCAGAGCCTAGAGTCCAGCCATCTGAGCCATGCCAGCCCCTCACTCCCAGAGCATCACTGTGTGGATTTCTCCAAGCTCCCCTAGAGCCTGAACCCTCTGGGCTTCCTTTAGGACACCAATTCTCTTCTGTAGCAGGCAGGACTCTTTGTTTGAGCTCCCCACTCCTCACCCACTCCATGGTATCTAGGGGAGAGAATGTCATTCTTCACTCTGAAGGCAGCATCCAGCCCACTGGCCCAAGTGCACCACCAGTCCTGCCAGAGAGGCTGCCAGCCTTCTGGATCCAGGGCAGTGCCATCTTTGAGGGTACAATCCCTTCCTGGGTGGTCCAGACACCATTTTATCACCCTCAGGTCATAATTCTACATGGTATCATCCCAGCTTAGCTCTTTCCCGGCATAACTCTCCCCTCCCTAAGACCCCGCTCCCAAGTAGTGTCTAGATGGTTGTGGCGATTTGTGTGGGGAGACTCTGGAGGGCAGGGGCTGATGCCACCTCCCTCCTCCATTTCTCCCCTCCTGGTGGTGGCAGGACCGTGCCATCTTGGGGCCTACCTGGCTCAGACGGGACGTCAGGACTCCGGCGGCTCCCTGGGGTGGGGTGCTTGGGGCCGGCCCCGCCCAGCCCCCACCATGCACTGTGGAGAGAAGAGAGGTCAGGTTGGGGGGGCGGTGGCGGCAGGGACAAATCTGGCTGAGGTGGAGAGGGGAGGGAGACTCACATGGCGGCCCCCAGGATGTCGCTTCTATCCCCAGGTGAGGCAATAGGCATAGTCTTACCGCCATCAGACCAGCCCCTCAGCTCCTTGCACCCTCTACACACAGAAATAGAACAAACTGCAGCCTGAGGAAAGCAGCCTTGGGGTGGGGTGGTGGTGAAGTAAATCCCAGGGATGAGAAACTCAGCCTGGTGGCCCTGAGTGTATAGTTGTGGTGAGGGAGTCAAGACCCTCAAGTAATTCTGTCACACGGAGAAGAGGTGTTTGCAAACACGTGTTCATGCTTGGCTCTCCAAAGCGCAGGCTTTTCTGAAGAGACACTGAGACTGTCCAGTGACAGCTACCACAACGAGAACTGTGGTATTTGCTAAGTGTGTACTCTGCACCAAACACTGTGCTAAGCAGTGGGGTAGATGTTGGGCAATCAGGTCATACACAGTCCCAGGTCTACATGGGGCACTCAGTCTGCGGGGCAAGGGGACCAGAGACATATCTCATCCCCATTTTTACATCTGAGAAAAGGGAGGCACAGAGTTACTGTTCCTTTGGGCTACCAACCTAGCTCCCCTTATGTTTCTTTCAGGCTCGTGGCCTGCTTTCATTTGGACCTCAGGGCCTGATTTCTCTTTGTCCCCAGACCTGTGGGCAATAGGACATTTCTGCTTTCTGCTTTCCCAGAGCCCTCCAACCCCTGCCTCGAGGTGCTCCCTGTCGAATACCAGCCCTGGGGAGGCTGAGAGATGCCGCACGCCTCCCCCCCACCCCCAGCCCACAGCCTCTGACCCCCACCGACAGAAGCTGTGTCTGGGAATGAGAAGAGAAGGAAAAAAAGGGGGGTGATTCGGAGAGCACCGAACTGCAGCTTGGGAACAGTTCTATGTCCCAGGGCATGAGGGAGTCAGGTTGCCAATTTCTGGAAGATGGTGCGTGGAGGCAGGCGCCCGGAAGCTTCAATCATAGGCGATAAACTCTCCACCCCTGCAAGGCTAAATCGAGCGGTGGGGGCGGGCATGGCGTTTGGTCTCTTCCCCGGGATCTAAGTGGAGAAAGGAGGAAAGGAGACCAAGAGGAGGAGGAGGCAGGCAGACGGGGGCTAGAAGCCCAATCTCCAAGACCCACAGTGAGCTGGAGCAGGTTTTCTCTGGCAGTGATTTCAGGGCTTTCCTCTCCAGTCCTCCCTCCCTTCCAAGTTCCAATCAATCAGTCAATCAGAGGTATTTCCTGAGCATTTTTACTCTGTGCAGAACACTGTACTAAGCGCTTGGGAGAGTCCAATACAACTGAGTTAGTAGACACATTTCCTACTCAGCTTACAGAGCTGAGCTTACAGTCTAAAGGAAGATCTTATAGTCTAGAAGAGGAGCTTATAGTCCAGAGGCATAGTGGATAGAGCATGGGCCTCAGAGTCAGAAGGTCACGGGTTCTAATCCCTGCTCTGGCACTTGGGCAAGTCACTTCACTTCTCTTTGCCTCAGTTACCTTGTCTGTAAAATGGGGATTGAGACCAAGAGCCCCATGTGGGACAGGGACTGCGTTCAACCTGATTTGCTTGCATCCACCTCAGCACTTAGTACAGTGGCTAGCACATAGTAAACGCTTAACAAATATCATAATTATTACTATTATTACAGTCCAGAGGATGAGCTTTCAGTTCATAAGATAGGTTTACAGTCCCATAATAATAATAATAATGATGATGATGGTATTTGTTAAGTGCTTACTATGTGCAAAGCACCGTTCTAAGCGCTGGGGAGGATACAAGGTAATCAGGTTGTCTCACAGGGGCTCACAGTCTTAATCCCATTTTACAGGTGAGGTACTTGGGGTGCAGAGAAGTTAAGTGACTTGCCCAAAGTCACACAGCTGACAAGTGGTGGAGCCGGGATTTGAACCTATGGCCTCTGACTCCAAAGCCCGGGCTCTTTCCACTGAGCTACGCTGCTTCCCTAACTCATCCTTCTAGAGGATGAGTTTAGAATCTCTAGAATGAGCTTAAAATCTAGAGGATGAGTTTACATTCTAGAGGAGGAAGCTGACAGCCTAGAGGTTGAGTTTGCAGTCTAGCGTTCCAGAGCAGGAGAAGGGACCAGATCAGAAAGCAAAAATTCACCTGAGGTCACACAGCAGACAAGTGGTGGTGGGGCTGGGATTTCCAAGCGCTTAGTACAGTGCTCTGCACATAGTAGCACTCAATAAATACGATTGAATGAATTAGAGTCCAGGATGTCTGGTTCCCAGGCCCATGTGCTTTCTACTAAGGCGCACTGCTTCCACATTGTGTTAAAGTGGCAGTAAACACCCACCAAGCAGGACTGAGGGAGGGAGAATGGAGGAGATGCTGGAGGTTTTCAAATCATACAATCTCCCTGATGAAGGGGAAGAAACAGATGGAGAGAAAGAGAGAAAGGGGGAAGGGGGAAGCCAGAGCTTTGGAAAGGAAAGGGAAAATCTACCAAGAGTTGGGAAGAGGCCAGGAAGGGAAGCGAGAGGAGAGAATGGAAACATGGTGGCAGTAGGAGGGGAGGAGGAAGGTGGGGAGGGAAAGGAGACTGAGGATGGAGAAAGATTGCCCAGGAGAAGGAAGGAGGGCAAACCGTGATGATGGAGGTGAGGAGCAGCTAACAATATATAGCAGGGAGGCCTAATGGAAAGAGTACAGAATTGGGGATCAGGAGACTTGGATTCGAACCCCGCCTCCATCACTTTTCTTATTTTTATGGCATTTGTTAAGTACTTACTATATGCCAGGCACTGTACTAAGTTCTGGGGTAGATATGAGATAATTGGGGTGAACACAGTCCCTGTCCCACCTAGGGTTCATAGTCTTCATCCCCAGTTTACAGGTGAGATAACTGAGGCACAAAGAAGTTGAATCCCCCTCTTTCTCTGAGGCACAGAGAAGTTAAGTGACTTACCCAAAGTCACACAGTGGACATATGGCAGAGCAAGGATTAGAACCAGTGATCTCCACTCTCTCTGTTGAATTCAATTTTCTCAACTCACTGCCCCTCCATTGATTTCCATCCCCTGAGTCCAGTCCTCCATCCCTCGGAAACGAGGATTAGACTTCTAGACTGTGAGCCCGCTGTTGGGTAGGGACCGTCTCTATATGTTTCCAACTTGTACTTCCCAAGCGCTTAGTACAGTGCTCTGCACACAGTAAGCACTCAATAAATACGAGTGAATGAATGAGGATGCTTCCTCCATTCCTGTACTCAGAGTATGACTGCCACAGAGCACGATTGGTGGAAATCCAGGTGTGAGACAGATTTGGCTCAGTTCATATTCATCCTCACCTACTCTAACTGTGCCTAGAAACACGACTTCTCCCCTCTCAATGACTATCAGACCCTGTGCCCCCGCCACTTATTCCAGATCTGGAAATCCCTCCCAGTGCCCCTCCTTCCTCCCTGCCAATTGGCTTTTCCAACTGCTTTGATAACAAACCAGAACATGAGATGTGAGCTCTCCCCAGTCTCTCCCCAGCTCCCTCTCACCCCACCCTTACTCTCTCTTCTTTCTTAGCCATCTCTTCAGAGATCTCCCACCTCCACTGAAAAATCTGTGCCTTCTGACTACAATGCCTCTCACCTCCTAAAAACCCGTTCACCTACTCTCCTTCCAGCCCCGACACCATCTTCAACTGCTCGCTCTCTGATGGCTCTTTCCCTTCTGCTTTCAGATTCTCCAACATCTCTCCTAATATAAAACTCTTCCTGGACTCCACTGCACCCTCCAGCTATCACCTCACCGCCCTCCTCCCATTCCTGTCCAAACTCCACCAACGGGTTTTGTTCACCCTCTGCCTCCACTTCCTTTCCTATAATTCCTTCTTTGACCCTTTACAATCCTACTTATATCTTCTTCACTTACTCAACCAATCAGCAGTGTTTGTTGAGGACTTGCTCTGAACAGAGCACAGTACTAACTAAGCACGTGGGACAGGTCAATAGAGTTGTTAGACATGCTCCCTGCCTGCAAGGAACTGCCACTGAGAATGCTCTTTCCAGGTCCCCAATATGTCCTCCTTACCAAATCTACTGGACACTTTCCTTTCCTAATCTTCCATGACCTCTCATCTGTCTTTAACACCGTGGACTGCTCCCTTCCTCTGGAAACACTATCTAACTTTGATTTCTCTGCCACTGACCTCTTCTGGTTCTTCTACCTCTCTGTCTGACCTTTCTCATAATCTTTGACCAGCTCTTCGACTGTCTCCTCCCTTAGCTCCCTTAGTGTCCAACCACTGGTCTCTCCCTCCCACCTTCCCCAGGGATGTAGATTTGGGAATCATCAACATAGAGGTGATCTGAGAACCCATGGAAGCAAATGAGTTGTCCAAGGGAGTGGGTGTAGATGGAGAATAGAAGGCCACCCAGAACTGAACCTTGAGGGACAACCACCGTAAAGGGGTGTAAGGCAGAGGAGGAGTCCATGAGAGAGACTGAGAATGAGCATCCAGAAAGACAGGAGGAGAATCAGGAGAGGACGGAGTCCATGAAGCTGAGGTAGGGTAATGTTTCCAGGAGAAGGGGCTGATTGACAGTGACGAAGGCATCTGAGAGGTCCAGGAGGATTAGGATGGAGTAGAGGCGGTTGGACTTGGCAAGAAGGAAATCATTCGTGACTTTGGGAAGGCGGTTTCTGTGAAGTGATTGGATGATGGAGTCTGGATTCATTATCGAAAACAAGGGATGATGCTGGGTACCGCAAGGTCTGGTGGGCTGTGAGATGTTTATGGAGGCAGGGGAAAGAGGACCATGACTGACTGTACTTTGACCACAGAAGGTTGGTGCTGACTGTTGTTCATTCATTCAATCGAATTTATTGAGCACTTACTATTCATTCATTCATTTAATCATATTTATTGAGCACTTACTATGTGCAGAGAACTGTACTAAGTGCTTGGGAGAGTACAATATAAAAATAAACATATTCCCTGCCCACAGTGAGCCTAAAGTCTAGAGGGGGAGACAGACATTAATATAAATAAATAAATAACAGATAAGTACATTAGTACTGTGGGACTGGGAAGGGGGATGAATAAAGGGAGAAAGTCAGGGTGATGCAGAAGGAAGTGGGAGAAGAGGAAAGGGGGGATTAGGGAAGGCCTCTTGGAAGAGATGTGCCTTCAAAAAGGCTTTGAAGTGGGGGAAAGTAATTGTCTATCAGATTTGTGAAGGGAGGGCATTCCAGACCAGAGGGGGGATGCAGATGAGGAGTCAGCAGCGAGATAGATGAGATGGAGGTACAGTGAGGTTAGCATTAGAGGAGTGAAGTATGTGGTCTGGGTTGTAATAGGACAGTAGTGAGGTGAGGTAGGAGCGGGTAAGGTGATTGAGTGCTTTGCACATAGTAAGCGCTTAATAAATGCCATCATTATTATTAAGCCAATGGTGAGGAGTTTTTGTTTGATTCAGAGGTGGATGGGTAACCACTAGAGTTTCTTGAGGAGTGGGGAAACAGTGCTGAGCCTTTTGAGGCATCTTCAGGAAGGTGGTGGGATGTGAAACATTTAGAAATCTGGAGAGGGTTGATTAAAACCACACCCAGTGTGTGCAGTCATCTCATTTTATCCTGGACAGCCCGGCTCTCTGCTCAGATCTTTCATAAATACCAGAACTAAGTAACAAAGTAGTCTGTCCCCAGCCTGGGAATGGTACGGTACCAGGTGCTTCTAAATCTGGTACTTTTATTTTCAGTCTCCCTCTGCCTCAGCTCCTGCTACTGAGTGCCACGGATCGGAAGTGGCCCCCAGGTTCTCGGGGGCCTGGGTGGGGAGCTGGGCATTTCTAGAGCAATTTGGAGGTGGGAGGAGTCTCTTAGATACCTCATAGGTACAACCACCACATTTAATCTCTAGTGTTCAGTCGAAATAAACCCTTTTTTAAATTCAACATAAATCTAAAATAAAACATGACCTGGAGAAAAGAAGGCTGACAGCCATCAGAGGTACAGAACGGTACAACCAAGTGCAGGAGATTCAGGAACAGTCTATACAACCTTTAAGGGGATGGTCCAAGATCAGAGCAGATGGTTGATTCTTCTTCCCTAGAAATCTTTCACGGCAGGGTAGACCCTCATTCTCCTGGGATGTTAGGAGATTCCCATGTGGAAGCAGGGGCATGGACCAGATGACTACTGGGTGAGTCTGAACCACTTCCTCCCCCCCTTTGTGCCTCTAAGGCTCCGCAATTTGAAGAAGGCCCAGAGGTTTGCAGAGGCCCACATTCCCCACAGATCTGCCCAAGCAAGCTCTGAAATGATGGAAGCTCTCTCCCCCGTGGGCAGATGGAGTCTATTTTGCCGATAGCAAATGACTTTTAAAAGAGGCTAGTCTCTGGGTACACATATAGATTTAACCAAGTTTCAGAACTGGATCCCAGGGACTTCTTAAAGCCCCAATCATTCATCCACCAGGTCGTCAGAGAACAGCTGAGGGTGGTGGATGGGACATCTCAGAGCCTGTTTGCAACTCCCTCAGAGAACAGATAAACTTTGTTCCAAGGTTCCAAGCCTCAACACAGCAGCGATTCGGTCTCCACATCCCTCCCTCCCCGTCTCTTTACTCGGTGTTGGAATCTGCCACATGGAGCTGAAGAGGAGATGAGGATCCAAAATAGATCAGGAGTAAATGGCAAGTGAACAATTCCAATGACATTTTATCAGACTCTGTCGGAGGAGTTGGCCCAATAATAGGATAGCTATAAAGACACATTTACTTTGTGGAACCACTGGGGTTTTCTTGTCATGCAGAGCTCAAAACCTTCCAGCCTGGAGCCTGAATCCTGAACACTTCCCCAGGGCCAACTCTCCCCTTTCCTCCCCAGCCTGGTTCCCAGGATCAGGCAGGGAAGTTTGGTGAGCTGAGGCCTGAGCCACTCGAAAGGATGCCTGAGGCCTCGCCTCCCTTGGCTCTTGGGAAATCCCCATCAGTCCTGGTGGTTTGGGAAGCAGTCCTGCCTGGAGGCAGGGGCCAGGTCCTGAGGAGCATGAGGTTTTTCCCAGGATTTTGAGAAGGGGGCCCACTGGGGTCTTCTGTCAAGGCACAGGGAAAGCACGAGCCCAAGAAGCCCTGGGCTGGTTGCCAATGGCCAGCTCTGCAGGGGCCTAGGCTCTGGCAAGGTCAGAAACTGGGACAACAAGGCCAGAATGGGGCATGTGGCCAAACCAAGCGGTGGGAGTGGGGGTCCCTCACGAGTGCCCGTCATGAGGGCAGGGTTGGTGTAGCCGGGGATAGCATTAGCACCTCAATCCTGAAGAGCTTACAAACAAAATCACGTGACACCAAGGTAAGTTCATGGGTGGGGGATTTGCCGGAGGTGAGATGGAGCTTAGGGTCACTTAGTCAAAGGTGGGGGTGGGCTTAATGTTGGGTGGGAGGGGTGCTTCTGCAGGAAGAGGGGCCTCTCTGTGGGGTTCATCGGTCTCTGAGCCAGGAATAAAACCCTACAGCAAGGTCGTTGTAAGCTCCTCAAAGTCCAGGACCAGAACGTTTACTTTAATGTACCCTCCAAAGCAACTAAACCAGTGCTTTGCACACATTAGGCACTCAATAAATGCTCAGTTCTACCATAACATGTGTTTCCACTCTGGGTTTGGCTGGAGGTCTGCTAGGGGATTAGAGAAGGCTCATCCACCCAATCCCTGCCTTTGAGGAGCTTATAGTCCAGTGGGAATGGAGGGAGAATGAGAGCGGTCGGTCAGATCCCTCTCCATGTCTTCTTCAGCCTCCTCCTCTTCCCCTTTCCCTCATCTCTCCTTCCTCCCCGCCCTACTTCTCTCTTTTTCCCACTCTCCTGCTCTTTCTTCTAAGCTTTCCCACTCGATTGTAAGCTCCTTGAGAGGGGGAAGCAGGGATTCTGTCTATTAATTCTACTGTGATCAATCAGTAGTCAATCAGTGGTACTTATTGCATGTCTTCTGGGTGCAGAGCCCTGTATTGACTGCTAGGAGAGTACAATACAAGAAAGATGATAGATATGATCCCTGCCCATAAAGAGCTTACAGACATTATAAATTATAGGTAAGAAAAATGGCAAAGCATAAAGATAAGGTGCTCTCCCAAGCAATTAGACAGTGTTCTACACCTAGCAGGTGCTCAGTAAATGCTATAGAGTGATTGAGTGATTAGACTTTCCAAAAATCACATCTCTTCTTGGAGGGCTTCACTGACTAATCTCTTAGCTTGCTACCTTAATTCCTTCCAAACTGCCACTTCAGCACTTTGCCACCCAAGCCTCACCTCCCCACCACATAGTTATTTATAGATCTCTTTTTTTACAGTATTTGTTAAACACTTACTATGTATACTTAGTGCACTGTACTAACACAAGATAATCAGGTTTGACGCAGTCCATGTTCTACATGGGGTTCTTAGTCTTAATCCCCATTTTAGAGATGAGATAATTCAGGCACTGAGAAGTTAAATTACTTTTTTACATTTTTATGTGCTATTGCTTACTGCTGTTGGTATTTTATTTTGTTTTAGTGTCTCACTCCCCCACTAGATTGTAAGCTACTTGAGGGAAGGAATCGTGTCCTCTAACTCTATTGATATCTCTCAAGTGCTCAATAAATTCCACTGATTGATTGATTTTCACCCTCCTCCCTTCCTTCCACTGTCCTTGCCCTCTTCCTCCCCACCAATACTCCCGTATCAACTCCTCCATTTATTTCCCAGTCCCCAGTCCCCTCTCTCCCTCTCCAATTTTTTTTAAAAAAACATATTTAATGCAAAACAGCACTTAGAGGGAGCTGTGTTTTGATAATTTGGTTGTCTTGAATTTGGATTGAAAAACAAATTTTGATTTTCCCTGGGTGAACAGTTATACTATTCTAGCTCGGGGCCCTTTTGGAAATACAGTGACCCAACCACTCACACAAAATCACAAGCAAGTTACCCTGAACAACCTATCTGCACATCCCCACCCAACCAGCCTCTCCTCTGGAGTTCTCGCTGTCTCCTTAAAACACACCTCCCTGCTCCACAAGGCCAGAAAGGGAGGGAAACCCAGGGGCCTTGGGCCAGGAAAGGGGAAGGGGAGGAGGAGTGGGAATGTATTTAAAGAAATTAGTTTAGCGCAACAAACCTTACTTAACATCACTCAGCTTTCCCCGGAAGGGGGAAGTGGGAGAAGGCGAAGGGAAGGAGGCTGAAGAAAGCTGCTGTGTGAATTAACACATTTCACATCGCCATTCCTGGCTGTGAGGTGGGAGCAATTATCTCCAGAATCTAGCCGGTGCCCATCGGCTGGAGCCGACATGACATCCGGGGGAGAACTTGGACCATGCGGGACTGAGGCAGTGCCAGCTGGAAGTTGGGGGACAGGGAGGAGCCAACGAGTCCCACACTCCACCTGGGTTAGCCGGGCCCAGGGAAGAGAGCAACTCTTGGGCTTATAGCCCCCACACTGAACAAATTCCCCAAATGCACCAAATTCCAGACTCCCTTCTCCACCGCGTGGAGCCCGCCTGGTCTCCAGGGAGACGGTGGACCAGATGGCTGTGATTCGGAGAGTTGCGCTACAGGGGCTCGGCAGCCAGAACTGCCGCCGTGAGACTCTTTCATCTTGGGCTGAAGGCCAGCTCTGGGCTGCTGGCAGCTCTGAATGGGCCCCGGGCTCAGGAGCGGCTATGGGCTGCACATCCAGCTGGAGGGGGTCGGCCATTGATGCCACACCCAAGACTCAGAGATCCTTAGCGCTGGTCCTGGGTATTCAAACCCTTTTCCCCGGTGCCCTCCTCATCTTAGAGAGGGACACCATCAGCTCCTTGTGGGCAGGGAACTTGTCTATCGTCTCTGTTGTACTGTACTCTCCCAAGCATTTAGTACAGTGCTCTGCACCCAGTAAGCACTCAATATATACCATTGATTGATTGACACAGAGTGAGTCGTCAGGGGAAGGAGTAGGGAGAATTCTAGGCGGAAAACCAACCTTCATTCTGTTTCCTTCAATCATTTATTCATGTGCTCATTCATTCATTCATTCATTAGTTAGCACTTGGAAGTTCATCAGTTCCTACCACACTGCACAGATATTTGCACTCTGTTGCTTCTTCCAACCTGCAGTTTATTTTAGTGTCTGTCTCATCTGTTCAATCAATCAATGTATTTGTTGCGCTCTTAGTATGTGCAGAGCAATGCACTAAGTGTTTGGGAGAGTATAATACAGTAGAATTAGCAAGACACATTCCCTGCTCATACTGAGCTGTTGTAAGCTCCTTGTGGGCAGAGATTGTGTCTACCAAGTCTATTGTCCTCTTCCAAGTGCTCTGCATGTGCAATACATGCTCTCAATCAATCATCTTGTCATATCCTGCTTTGATTTACTGCATCAGCCTCATTGCTGATCCCCCAGCCCCCGGTCTCTCCCCTCTCCAATCTATTCTTTACTCCGCTGCCCAGATCATTTTTCTAGAATGTACTTCTGCATATCTCCCCTCTCCTCCAAAGCCTCCAGTGGTTGCCCATTCCTCTCCACATCAAACAAGAATCCAACAGCTTTAGGGAACTCCATCATCTCTCTCCGACTATGGGCTTTGGAGTCAGAGGTCATAGGTTCTAATCCCGGCCTCATCAATTGTCAGCTGTGAGACTTTGGGCAAGTCACTTAACTTCTCTGTGCCTCAGTGACCTCATCTGTACAATGGGGATTAAGGCTGCGAGCCCCCCGAGGGACAACCTGATCACCTTGTAACCTCCCCAGCACTTAGAACAGTGTTTTGCACATAGTAAATGCTTAATAAATGCCATTATTTATTATTATTATTATCCTTGCTTCTCCCACTACACCCCAGTTTACCCTCTTTGCTCTTCTTAAGCTAACCATGGTGTCTCCGCTCATCTCTCCCACCACCAACCTCTTGCTTTCTCCCTTTTTCCAGCGTGGAACTCCCCGCCCCTTCACTGCTCTCCCCATCTTCAAAATCCTTCAGCAATCGTATCTCCTCCAGGAGGCCTTCATCTCTCATCTCCCCCTGTAGACTGTAAGCTCATCGTGGGTAGGGAACATGTCAGCCAACTCTGTTGAACTCTCCCAAGCATTTAGTACAGTTCTCTGCAAACAGTAAGTGCTCAGTAAATACTATCGTTGGATTGATCTTATACTTCCCAAGTGCTTAGTACAGTACTCTGCACACAGTAAGTGCTCAATAAATACAATTGAATGAATGAATGAATGAATGATCTTCCTATCTTTCATCCTCCAACTGCCACTTCTGTTCTTCCGAGCCTTCTAGGTACCCACAACGCCTCACGACACCTGTGTAGATACTTTACAAATTCTATTACTTCCTCCTACCTATAATTACTTTTAGGGTCTGTCTTCCTGGATGAACTGTAAGCTCCTTGAGGGATACCAACTCTTCTGTACTCTTCCAAATGCTCAGTAAAGTGTCCTGCTCATAGCTGAAACTCAATAAGTACCACTGATTGAAAAGAATCAATCAATCAATGGTATTTATCGAGTGCTTCCTCTGTACAAAACACTGTGCTAAGCACTTGGGAAAGTACAATATAATAGAGTTCAAAGACCGGATCCTGTTCACAAGGACCTTATAGTCGAAAGGAGGAACTTATAGTCTTCAGGAGGGGCTAATAGTCTACAGCAAGAGTTTACAGTCTTCAAGAGGAGTTCACAAAAGCAAATTGTTCCCTACCCTTTCCTCTTCCACCCACCCCATTCCCAGTCCTTCTGTTCCTTCTTCGAGAAGGGTCAAGGCAGCTTGCCGGAAAGGCACGTGGTTCCCATTTTAATTAATTAAAGAAAAATCTAATCACTGCATTAAACTTCTCATTACTCCACTTGAATACCCGTTAAGTAAATTTAATTACCACACGAACTGGATTTCACAGCCTCTCTCATTAGCGGCTGCTAAAGATGGGAGAGGGGTGGGAAGGGAAATAGGGAAAGGATTGGGGTAGGGTGCAGGGAGGGGTTCCGGCCCAACAACAGGGGGATGGTCCTACAGGAAACCTCCTGCTCAGGGAACTCTGTACTTCCATGATGCTTTGCTCTGGGCCTGAAGGAGCCAAGACATTCTCTGCCCTCTGGGAGTTTACACTCCAGAGTTGGAAAAATCATCCAGACATAAGAGGACGAGGGCACGGGGCTGAGAAGTAGTGTGGCCTAGTGAAAAGAGCTCAGGCTTGAGAGTCAGAAGATCTGGGTTCAAAGCCCAGCTGGAAAGAGGAAGATGCTCTTCTTCCCCATACCTGATCCTCCGGCCCATCTCTTCCCCACAACATGGTAGGTCGGCACGAGGCCTTCTCTGACCCAGCCGGACTCCTCTCCTTGGCCAATCGTGCTACAGGACTGATGGGGAAGCCAGGGTAGGGAAGAAGGGGGCAGGGCCACATTCCTGGTGAATCAGCCAAAGCGGAGACTGAAATCATCTGTCACTTGGAAGAGAAGCAGTGTGGTCTATGGAATCAGCATGCGTCTGGGAGTAAGAGGACCTGACTTCTAATCTGAGCTCCACCACTTGTCTGCTGGGTGATCTTGGGCAAATCATTTAATTTCTCTGTGCCTCAGTTAGCTCATCAGTAAAGTGGGATTAAAATTGTGAGCCCCATGAGGGACAACCTGATTACCTTGTATCCACCCCAGCACTTAGAACAGTGCTTGTCACATAGTAAGCACTTAAACAAATACAATTATTATTATTATAAAATGGGGATTAAAAAACTGTGAGCCCCATGTGGGACATGGACTGTGTCCAACTTGATTAGCTTTTATCTACCCCAGTGCTTAGTACAGTGTCTGGCACATAGTAAGTGCTTAACAAACACCATAAAAAAAAAAAGGCAGCATGACCTGGTGAAGAGAGCACAGGCTTAGGGCCTAGAAAGTAGGGACTTGGATTCTAATTTCAGTTCCACCATTTGCCTGCTATTCAACCTTGGGCAAGTCCCTTAACTTCTCTGGGACTCAATTTCCTCATCTGAATAATGGGGATTAATTACCTGCTCATCCTGCCCCTTAGATGGCAAGTCCCATATGGAGAAGGGATTGTCTCTGACAAGATTGCATTGTATTTATCCCAGTGCTTGGCACATAGTTTGTACTTATCAAACATTATCACTATTTTCATCATCATCAACAACATTACTGTTAATAACATTATTATGAGAGGAGGTGATTTCCCTAGGGTTTGTGCGGACTCCTGCAAGAATCCTACTGTTTGACGTCCTCCGGCCAGACTTAAACTGCACCAGCAAGGCATGCCACCATATTCTCGTGGCCCAGTACGCTCAGCTGCCCTACATCCCCCTCTGCTCTTGGTCTTTCAGGAAACACTTCTCACGCCTCCATCAGGATATTCACCACAGCATCCACCAGCAGAATGACTTTTTCTTTAATGATATTTGTTCAGCTCTTACTGTGTACCAGACACTGTACTAAGCGCTGGAGTAGATACAAATTTATCAGGTTGGACATGGTCCCCATCCCACATGGGGCTCACAGTCTTAATCCCCATTTTATACACGAAGTAACTGAGGTACAGAGAAGTGAAGTGACTTGCCCAAGGTCACACAACAGACAAGTAGCAGAACCAGGATTAGAACCCAGGTCCTTCTGAATCCTGGGCCCCTGCTCTGTCCATTAGACCACGCGTTGGGGTGGAGGGTGTGTGTGAAAAACAAGGGCTGGCCATGTTGAGAGAGTAGGGGGGGGATTACTCAGTCCTGGGGGACCCGCAGGGATGGGGAGACAAAGCCTCCCAAACAGGTGGCTAGGAAAACAGGGCCCCCCCACCCCCTGGAGCCATATTGTGTTTACGCCTCTTATTTTGGTTCTGCTTCTTGGGGGTCTTTTTTTAGCCTCCCGCCTGCGTTACCATGGGAACACTGGTATCATGGAGGCTTGACTTTCCTTCCAACCCCCTCATGACTCTCCCATGGAATTTACCCCGGGACCCCTTTCCCAGCCCTTGAGATAGGTGGGACTGCCCAGGGCCACCTCACTCTTCTGTAGCTGCCACAGCCCTGGCACAAAAAGAGGGAAGCCCTAGGGTGGGGAAATATGTCAGGCTTATCCCCTGAGGGTGAGAAAGCAACTCAGATCAGTGAGTAGTGATAACCACTGCATACTCCCCTAACCCAAGCTTCATTTCCTACACCTCATAAACCCCTTGTGGTTCCACATCAATCAATCAATCAATCAGTGGTATTTCTTGAGTGCTTACTATGTGCAGAGCACTGTGCTTGGGAGAGTACAATACAACAGAATTAGCAGACATATTCATTGCCAAGCTTACAGCAAGCAGAAATTCCTCACCATCAGCTTTAAGACTTTCAATCAGCTCTCCCCTCTACCATGGAAATAGTATGGCCTGGTGGAAAGAGCATGGGCCTGAGAATAAGAGAAACTACATTCTAATCCCGGCTCTACTACTTACCTGCTGGGCAACTTTGGTCAAGTCATTTAATTTCTCTGTGCCTCAGTTCTCTCAGATAAGCAGTGTGGCTCAGTGGAAAGAGCACGGGCTTGAAAGTCAGAGGTTGTGAGCTCTAATCCCAGCTCTACCTCTTGTCTGCTGTGTGACTTTAGGCAAATCACTTAACTTCTCTGGGCCTCAGTTACCTCATCTGTAAAATGGGGATTAAGACTGTGAGCCCATGTGGGACAACCTGATCACCTTGCATACCCCCCAGTTTTTAGAACAGTGTTTTGCACATAGTAAGTGCTTAACAAATACCATTATTATTATTAGTAGTAGTATTCTCTGATCTGTCAAATGTTTAGTACCTGTTCTCCCTCCTACTTAGACTGTGAGCCCCATGTGAGTCCTGTTCAACTGTAGTGCTTGGCTCATAATAAGCTCCTAATAAATATTAATTATTATTATTACTACCTATCCTTGCTCTGCTCACACATGTCACTCCTTTAATGCCAACCTACTTATTGTGCCTCACTCTCATCTCTCTTGCCTCTGACCTCTTCTTCACATCTTCTACCCACACTCATACACACATACTCCCTAGTTCAGCTCCACTGTCTCCCTCTATTTCAGACAGCTGGACTGAAACCCTTCTTCCTATGATCCCCCAGTTCTCTGCTCCTCTCTTCTCCCCCAGGACCAGACTTCTCACTCCTCTAGGGTGAGTTCCTCATTTGACTGTAAGCTCCTTGTGGGCAGGGAATGTGTCCTTTGCTTCTGGGGTGCGTTCCCATGTGCTGAAGCGTAGGGTTTCACCTGAGGAGGCACTCAGTCTATTTCTATTATAAGTCCTGAAACTTTCCCCTCATGAACCAATGAACAGAGGAAACCCAAGTCCTATTTTTGGTCCTTGTTACCCAGGGCTGGGGCAGGTCATTGTCTCCATTCCCCTAGTTCCAGGCAGTACTAGGCCAACCTGGACCCAAAACAGCTTCACCACTGAAGTCCTGGGTGGGATGTGAGGTGTGAAATCTTTATGTTTCCCAGACGGATAGATGGGGGCTAGGCGTGGTGGGTTTCTCTCCCCTAGAAAACTCCTGAGGAGCCCCAGTCCCTAGAGGCTCCCCTCAGTGACCTCTCAAATCCCTGGGTCAGGACACTTTTCCACCCAACAGGGAACTATTACACCTGTTTTGAGGGAACTGCATGATTTCCTTCTCTCTCCATACATCTTAAGTTTTCTCTTGGGTGGTCTAGGAGAGGAGACCAGTCAGACAGACTGACAGTCTCTATCAGCAGAGACCTTGCAGCTCTCACATCCAATCTCCCCCAGCACAGCCTTCTCAAAAGATCTGCAAACCCCAGTTGGAGAAACACCGACGTAATAATAAAAATAATAATAATAATGATGATGGTATTTGTTAAGCGCTTACTGTGTGCCAAGCACTGTTCTAACCACTAACCTTCTAGACTGTGAGCCCGTTGTTGGGTAGGGACCCTCTCTATATGCTGCCATCTTGTACTTCCCAAGCGCTTAGTACAGTGCTCTGCACACAGTAAGCGCTCAATAAATACAATTGAATGAATGAATGAATGAAAAGGTAATCAGTTTGTCCCGTGTGGGGCTCACAGTCTTAATCCCCACTTTTACAGATGAGGTAACTGAGACACAGAAAAATGAAGTGACTTGTCCAAAGTCACACAGTTGACAAGTGGCAGAGCCAGGATTAGAACGCATGACCTCTGACTCCCAAGCCTGGGCTCTTTCCATTAAGTCAAGATGGGTCAGGTCAATGTTGCTTGATTTTGCAGAGTTCCAGGAGACCGAGTTGCTTTGCCCCTGAAAGGCCAACAAGAACCCCGTCCCTCAGAACCGGGTCTCTGACGGGCACCCCAGTGGCAGAGCAGATGGAAAATCCACTTACCGCGTCTGCTGATCCGCCCTTGCTTGAGGCCGAAGCCCGGGATGTCTCTGTGGAGAGAGGGCAGGGAGAACTCTTCGGCCGGTGGGATATCGTGTCAGATGAGGGGTCCCGGCGGAGGTGGGGGATGCCTGGGGTCCTGGGTGAGACTCCCAGGGGACAGTGAATGGGCCCACAATGGCCTAGCCAAGCTGAGGCATGGTGGCTCCTGGAAAACAGGAAGGCAGGAGGGTGAGGGGAACGGATAGGAAGTGGGGAGGTGGGAGAGTCCTCAGAGGGTCCTGCTCAACTATAAGCCATGTTGACCTGACTCAAGTTTATGGTCCTCCAGTCAGAATTCTGTCCCTGACCCGGTCAGTCAAGGATGTCTGGATAAGCAGCAATGATTACTCTTCTACTACCAACCTCCAAGAAGGAGCAACCACCCAAACCACCCACCTTTTCCCTCTACTAGCCCACTGCAGTCCATTGTTCAGGAATTTAGCTCAACCTCTTTTCTCCTGGAAGCCAACGAACCTCCAGTGGCTGCCCATCCACCTCCACATCAAATAGAAATTCTCACCATCAACTTTAAAGTGTTCTATCAGCCCACCCCTTTCTATCTTACCCTGCTGATTTCCTACTTTCCTACTTTCCCGATTTCCTAGGAGAAGCAGCATGGCTCAGTGGAAAGAGCACGGGCTTGGGAGTCAGAGGTCATGGGTTCAAATCCCAGCTCCACCAATTGTCAGCTGTGTGACCTTGGGCAAGTTACTTAGCTTCTCTGTGCCTCAGTTACCTCGTCTGTAAAATGGGGATGACTGTGAGCCCCACGTGGGACAACCTGATCACCTTGTATCCTCCCCAGTGCTTAGAACAGTGATTTGCACATAGTAAGCACTTAACAAATGCCATCATCATTATTATTCCTTCAAACCAGCCTGCCCGCTCCTCCAATGCCAACCTACTGACTGGGCCTCAATGTTGCCTATTTCGCCTCTGAACCCTCGCCCACATCCTGCCTCTGACCTGGAACTCCTCTCCCCTTCATATATGACAAACCACAACTCTCCCCACCTTCAAAGCCCTAATTAAATCTCATCTCCTCCAAGAGGCCATCCCTTACTAAGGTCTCATTTTCCCTACTCCCTCTCCCTTCTGTGTCACCCTTGCACTTAGATTTGTATTATTTAAGCACTTGATATTCACCCTGCCATTGGTCCTTCAACACATATCCATATCCATAATTTATTTTAATGTTAGCCTCCCCCTCTAGACTGCAAGCTCTTTGTGGGCAGAGAATGTGTCTACTAACTCTGTCATATTGTATTTTCCAAAGTGCTTAGTCCAGTGCTCTACACATAGCAAACATTCAATAAATACCATTGATTGATTGAATGAATGATCATTCTGCAGTCCCCGTGGTGTGGCTAACCACTGTCCCCAATGTTTCCTCTGTCCCCAGAAAGACTTCGGGGAAGTGAAGGAAAATGGAATTTGACATTAGATGAGATATGCGACCATTAAACCAGAAGGAGAATTGTCCAAGGTGGGGGAGGGTGACATCCTCTTGCCCCTCCGATCTCCAGGGGAGGGGATCCCCTCTCCTTTCCCACTCCCACACACCCGTAACCAGGCCAAACATGTCTCCACAGAGATGGAGCAGAACACTTGGTGCGAGGCACTGCACTAAACACTTGGGAAATGGAAACAGAGAATGACACCTTCCATACCCATAAGGAGCTTCCACTCCAATGGGGGAGACAGGTATCACGATACCAACAACTGGAGTGCTCATAAATGATGAACTGTGTTGACAACTGAATAAACGCTTGTTCATAACTGCTGAGGATGGAGTAAAATTAAAGACAAAAAGTGCTGCTCTAGAGCTGTAACTCTGGGCCATGCCCCCCCGCCCCCATGCTGGCCTGGATAGACTGCCTATCTTGTGTATCCCAACACTCTGGGCCTTCAACCTTTCCTGCTCACTCAGAGAGCTCCTCAACTAGACAGCTAACTCCTTGACAGCAGGGATCATGTCTGCCAACTCTATTGTATCATCCTCTCCCAAACACTCAGTCCAGTGTTCTGCACATAGTAAGTGCTCAAAATAACATCAATCAGTCAATCAATGGTATTTATTTATTACTTATTATGTGCAGAGCTCTGTTCTAAGTGCATAGGAGAGTACAGTACAGCAGAATTAGCAGACACTTTCCCTGCCCATAATTCATTCATTCATTCAATCATATTTATTGAGCGCTTAATTGTGGTATTTGTTAAGCACTTACTATATGCCAGACACTTTACTAAGTGCTGGGATAGATACAAGCAAATCGGGTTGGACACAGTCCCTGTCAGTCATTCATTCATGCAATCGTATTTATTGAGCGCTTACCATGTGCAGAGCACTGTACTAAGCGCTTGGGAAGTACAAGTTGGTAACATATAGAGACGGTCCCTACCCAACAGTGGGCTCACAGTCTAGAAGGGGGAGACAGACAACAAAACAAAACATATTAACAAAATAAAATAAATAGAATAGTAAATACGTACAAGTAAAATAAATAGAGTAATAAATCTGTACAAACATATATACAGGTGCTGTGGGGAGGGGAAGGAGGTAGGGTGGGGGGGTGGGGAGGGGGGCTCAGTCTGGGAAGGCCTCCTGGAGGAGGTGAGTTCTCAATAGGGTTTTGAAGGGAGGAAGAGAGCTAGCTTGGCGGATGTGCGGAAGGAGGGCATTCCAGGCCAGGGGGAGAACATGGGGCAGGGATCAATGGCAGGACAGGCGAGAACGAAGCACAGTGAGGAGGTTAGCGGCAGAGGAGCGGAGGGTGCGGGCTGGGCTGTAGAAGGAAAGAAGGGAGGAGAGGGGAGTCCCTTGTGGGGCTCATAGTCTCCGTCCCCATTTTACAGATGAGGTAACTGAGGCACAGAGGAGTGAAGTGACTTGCCCAAGGTCACACAGACAAGTGACAGAGCTGGGATTAGAACACATACCCTTCTGACTCCAAGACCCGTACGCTATCCACTAAATCATGCTCCTTCCTATGCTCCTTACTGTATGCAAACCACTGTACTAAGCACTTGGGAGACTACAACAACAAAACAGACACATTTCCTGCCCACAAGGAGCTCACAGTCCATAATGAGCTAGGAGGCAGGGTCCTCAATCCCTAGAAGGATTTCCATCCTTTTTCCTGGGCTCCCAGGCCTCGTAATGTCCAGTCCTAAATCATGCCCCTCTTTCCAATCCCCAGTTCACCCCCTCCTCCCCTCCTCCCAGTCCCCATCCACCCTCACCCCTCTTCCCAGCCTCTATCCATACTCTGTTCCTCCTCCCAGCCCCCCACCACTCCTCCGAGCCCCCATTTACCCCCTAACTCACCCCACCCACCTCTAAACATCCATCAGCCCCTCGAGTGCAGGCAGAGAGCCAGTGTAACAGCTCTAATAAACGTCTCAGAGGAAACTCCTCATTTTAAATATGTTCCGGCACCTAGCGAAAACACTGATTACCAAATGGGAGAAAATTATGCTGGGGAAGTGAACCTAAATGTGTTTGTAATCCGTTTCTCCAGAGGAGCTGGAGAAAAATTGCTCCTCCTGTGCATTTCAGCTTAAACCACCTCGACCTCTGGTGCTCGGGTTGGGGCACTTGGAGTTCTCTAATGGCTCTGAGCAGTACGAGAGCCACCTCATAGTGGCCAGAAGTGTTGGAGGCAAGCAGGGGGAGGAGTGCAGCTGGCGGAGAGACAGGGAAGGCTAAGATCCTGTGACTTTAATAAACACCTAGCTCTTTGACTCAGTGTCTCTGTCTCTATCTCACTCTCTCCGCTCAGCTTATAAGATCGCTCCTGTTGGGGTGTGAGTGCAGACAGCTGAGTCACTAGAGGTGTTCAGGGGACCCAACGGGGATGCCACCTTAAACCTCTTCTCTGCAATTATAAAAATAATAAGAAGAAGAACTGTGGTATTTTTTAAGTGCTTACTCTGTGCCAGGACTGTCCTAGATACAAGCTAATTGGGTTGGACACAGTCCCTGTCCCACACAAGGCTTGCAGTCTTAATCCCCATTTTACAGCTGTGGGAATTGAGGCACAGAGAAGTGAAGTGACTTGCCAAGGTCACACAGCAGACAAGTGGCAGCGTTGGGATTAGAACACAAGTCCTTCTGACTTTCAGGCCCATGCACTAACCATTAGGCAATGCTGCTTCTCTACTGACGATGGCCTTGCTGCTCTACCGGCTTCCTAAGGCCATTGGTGCATGTCCACACTACTCCCCCTTCCAGAGGAAACATACGGGACATTGCAAGTGTCCCGCTCCATCTGGCCTGTCTCGGCTCCACCTCCTATGGGCTGCTGTGGGCAGGGAGTATCTCCCTTTATTGCTGTACTGTAAGTTCCAACCACTTAGTACAGTGCTCAACACACAGTAAGTGCTCAATAAATACATTGAATGAATGAATGACTGGCATTCCCATTTCCCAGCACAGACAGCCTTTGGAAGCCAAGTCGGCTCAACTGGAGCAGGCCCTGGGGTGTCGCTACCAGAGGCCGTCAAAGGTCATTCTGTCTATGCCCCTGCCCACATGTGGCATAGCATTTAAACCATTTTCCCAGGTGTTTCCCTGACTCCTGAAAAGAGTGGTTGGTTCTATAATTGCTTTAGTCCCTTTCTGGGACACAAGGCTCTTTTAAAATAACCAACCTAAATGGCCCCTGTGGCGTTTTAAGATCATTTCCTTCTAGTTTCAGAGGAAAGAGAGAGAGAGGGAGAGAGAAAGAGAGAGAGACAGAACAACCAAGCCCACTCTGCCTTCAGAAGTAGCAGAGGAACAGCCAAATTCTCGCTCCCTAAGACCCCGATGCCCATGGCCCAGGCTTCCCAGCTACTGCTCTTGCCAGCTGTGGGCAATAGGTTGCTGCCAAGTGGGGTTGGGTCTGAGGGCATGGGAAGCTGGCATAGCCAGTCACCAGACCCAGAAAAGGAGGTTGAACTGACACTCCTCCTCCTGGCCCCTGCCTAGCTCCAAACTAAATGGAAGCCCAGTGTGGGTCTAGCAAAAAGGACACGGGCCTGCTAATCAAAAGGATCTGGGTTCTAATCCTGGCTTCACCACTGGTCTGCTACGTGACCTTGGCCAAATCACTTAACTTATCTGTGCCACAGTTTTCTTATCGGTAAAATGGGGATTAAGTCGCTGAGCCCCATGTGGGACATGGACTGTAGCCAACTTGATTAGCTTGTATCTACCCCAGCGCTTAGTGCAGTGTCTGACACATAGTAAGTACTTAACGAATACCATTTAGAATAGAAAAAGCCCAAGGCAGTGGGTGACCCATGCAGGCCCTGAAAAACCCTGTCAGTGTGACCCCAGGAGGCTGACCAGCTGTTCGACCCACCTGCCTAGTGGCTAACAGAGGGGTCAGGTTAGCAGGAGGGATTGTCTTCAGCCACTCACAAAAGGGATCTCCCCATTAGGACCAATGCCAGATGTCACAAGTGGACACGAGAATCGATGACCTGAGTAGACAGGCCCAGCCAGGAAGGTAGATCCAGGGCCATTTCCTTTTCAGTCACTGCCTCCCTTGTTCCTCAGGCTGGGAGAAGACTAGGGGGGAGGCTGGGAACCCAGGCAACATTTCCCTTCAGTCTGGGAAAGCTTCGCGGGGAGGGAGGGGAGTTTTAGAGAAAGCACAGAGGGAAGGGATGGGTGGAGGAGGGGTGTGAGTCACGGTGACTTTGTGTCTTCCCAGCGGGGGCACTCTGCCGGCATGCAGAAACACTGAATGGCTAAACATGAAAGTTCAGGTGCAGGTGAGCAGGGCCGCATCCAGACGGAAGGCCGCCTCAAATCCTGAGGGTGCTTAGTTCTGACAATGAGAGTCTGGAAAAGGTCAGGGATCGACAGGACCAGAACTGGGGGAGCAGGGGTTGGCTCCCACAGACCGAGTAGGCCCTCACCTCACTGCCCCGTCACAATGCTCTAGTCCCACTCACTGCAGCTTTCTCACCATTCATCCTCTGTCCATCTGCCTGCTAACGGGATTGAGGAGGGGATGGTGGTCAGAGGCAGGTGGGTCATCCTCTCCCAGATGACAGTACCCATACAGAAAGGCCCAGGAGGATATGATCAATTCTGCAGGCTTGAAAGTCACCGGCGCCTGACTCTTGGTTGAGTGAATCTATCGATCCATCAGGTAGACTCTTTATCAACATCCATCCAGTTGGTTTTGGACCAGAATGGGGTCACTCTGGGTCCGCTGAGCCCAAGGCAAACCCAGTCTAACCAATCAGTTTAGACGGGGCCTCTCCCTCTCCTCTTCTCAGGCACTTGGCCAAACAGTTCTCAAGGCTGAGACGCACCAGGGGTCCTTTAAGGGGGAAGCCTGCATTAGGAATGGAAAGCCAGACTGGGGAAGATTTATTTTCAATAAAACATAAACCATGATCATGCCGAGGGCATTTATCAAACGCTTAGTAGGTGCCAAGTGCTAGCAAGATAGAAGATAACCGGATTGGGCAGTTCCTGTCCTACACAGGACTCCTAGTCTATGAGGGGAGGGAAGAACAGGTATTTTATGTCTACTTTGTAGATGGGAAAATGGAGGTTCACAATGGTTAAATGACTTACCCAAGGTCACCTGGCAGGAGAGTATTGGGGCTGGGATTAGAATCAGGTCCCCTGACCCACAATCCCATGCTCTTTCCATGCCCCACCCACTTCCCTGCCCTCCAATTTTGAGCCACTGGACCAAGATAATAATAATGATGGTATTTGTTAAGTGCTTACTATGTGCAAAGCACTGTTCTAAGAGCTGGGATAGTTACAAGTTAATCAGATTGTCCCATGTGGAGCTCACAGTCTTAATCCCCATTTTACAGATGAGGTAACTGAGGCACAGAGAAATTATGTGACTTACCCCAAGTCACACAGCTGATAAGTGGCAGAGCCAGGATTAGAACCCACAACCTCTGACTCCCAAGCCTGTGTTCCTGCCACTGAGCCACGCTGCTTGGGCAGCTGTGAAGGGAGAGAGAAAGCAGCACCTGAGACAGAATAGGAAGAGTTCCTGACTCTCAACTCCTTCAAGGATGCTCCCCAACCAGGGCTAGAGTGAGCAACCCCCTCGAAGAGCATTTCCTCCTGCTTCAGGGTCCCAGGAATACCAGTCTTGTCCCAGAGTGACAGGGTTCTCCCCGCACCCCAGATGGGCTGGGCTACTGGGCTATCCACAGGCCTGCATCTCTCTATCAGGTCTCCTGGCTCTCTCATTAAGTCGTGTCTTCACATGACTGGAAAGTAAATTAATCAATCAGTCAATCAATTGATGGTATTTATTGAGCTTTTGCAGTCTAAGGAGCACTGCACTAAGCTCTTGGGAGAGGACAATAGAGCTAGAAGATACACTTCCTTCCCTCAGGGAGTTTACAGTGGGTATTGCAGGGGTTGAGGGAAGACTCTGAACTAAATTACAGGTAGAAGAGATCACCAACCCTGCCACTTCCCAGATTGGCTTGCTTGTTTGTCTGCTGTGAGGTTTTAAAAGGCCTTTGGAAGTCTTCATATTAGTCTGTGAGCTAATATTAAAAAAAAAATGAGGGGCAGAGCTACAAGTTGGCACCAAATTAAACCCAGCTAGGATTCAGGACAGGCTTAGTCCTAACTCCTCCTCTGTCATTATTTTCTATTGTAATTATTATTATTGATATTATTATCATTGTGTTTTTAAGCACTTACTATGTGTCAAGCACTGTTTCAAGCTCTAGAGTAGTACAAGCTAAGCAGGTTGTACACTGTCCCTGTCCCTGTTCGTATTTTAAATGGGAGGATGAACAGATGTTGAATCCCCATTTTACAAATGAGAAAGCTGAGGCCAGAGAAGTGAAGTGACTTGCCTTCACTTCATTGTGTGACTGTGTGACAGAAGGCAGATTCTCTCATTCAATCATATTTATTGAGCGCTTACTGTGTGCAGAGCACTGTACTAAGCACTTGGAAAGTACAATTCGGCAACAAATAGAGACAGTTCCTACCCAACGATGCGCTAACAGTCTAGAAGGCAGATGGTAGAGCTGGGATGAGAACCCAGGTCCTCTGGCTCTCAGGCCGGTGCTCTTACCACTAGGCCACACTCCTCCTCCTGCTGCCTGTACCTCACCGCAGATGAGACAGCAAATCTTTGGAGCTGAGCAGGCAGGAGCGGGCTGGGGAAGATTAGCCACCAAGTTTACATTGTTCCTAGATCATTTCATTTTGAGAAATAAGGAGGTGGGAGGTGGAGGGAGGGTCTTTTATCCAAAGACATAATTTAGCGTCTTATCTCCCCCAATAAGACCCCAGTGACAGTCACTACTGTTGACCTCGTCACTGTGCTCCTCTCTCCCTCCTGGCCTCTTGCTTACATTCTCTTTACTTCCTCCTCTCCTCCTCCCCAACCACCCCACCCCCCACCCTACCTCCTTCCCCTCCCCACAGCACTTTATTTATTTTACTTGTACATATTTACTATTCTATTTGTTTTGTTAATGATGTGCATATAGCTTTATATCTATTTGTTCTGACAATTTTGACACCTGTCTACATGTTTTGTTTTGTTGTCTGTCTCCCCCTTCTAGGCTGTGAGCCCATTGTTAGGTAGGGACCATCTCTATATGTTGCTGACTTGTACTTTCCAAGTGCTTAGTACAGTGCTCTGCACACAGTAAGCGCTCAATAAATGATTGAATGAATGAATGAACGAATCTGGCAGACCACGTTCTCCCCATCTGCAAAGCCCTTGTGAAACCACACCAATTGATCGATGGATCAATGAATTGTATTTATTGACTACCTACTGTGTGCAGAGCAATGTATTAAGCACTTGGGAAAATACATTGGAATTGGTAGATAGGATCCTTGCCCTCAAGGAGCTTTTTTATCCAGGAGGACTTCCCTGATTAACCTCTCACCTTCCCACTCTTATTTCCCTTCTCCAGCTGCCACTTCAGTTACGCAGTTCGCATCACATAAGCACTTGAATATTTGTCCCCCTCCAGACCCTGGGCCTTGCACTTATGTCCATATCTTCACACACTATTGCTTCTCAGTCCTTTAAACTTATTTTAGTATCCATCCCCCTGGCTATACTGTCAGTTCTTTGAGGCAGTGATTGCACTTACAAAGTCTACTGCATTCTCCTGAGCACTTCGCACAGTGCTAAGCACTAAAAAAATCCAACTGACTGGTTGATTGATGGTGGCCTCCCTGGCTAGTTCATTCATTCATTCATTCAATCGTATTTATGGAGGACTTACTGTGTGCAGAGCACTGTACTAAGCACTTGGGAAGTACAAGTTGTTGCTATCGCTATCTGTGGGGTCACGGTGATGGAGGTGGGCACAGAATCATAAGACCGTGAGCCCCATGTGGGACAACCTGATCACCCTGTATCCTCCCCAGCACTTAGAACAGTGCTTTGCACATAGTAAGCACTTAACAAATGCCATCATTATTATTATTATCCACATCCTCCCTGATGAATCCATGGCCATCACCCTGTTTCCTCCCCAGCGCTTAGAACAGTGCTTTGCACATAGTAAGCACTTAACAAATGCCATCATTATTATTATTATCCAGATCCTCCCTGACGAATCCATGGCCATCACGCTGTATCCTCCCCAGTGCTTAGAACAGTGCTTTGCACGTAGTAAACACTTAACAAATGCCATCATTATTATTATTATCCCGATCCTCCCTGACGAATCCATGGCCATCACCCTGTATCCTCCCCAGCGCTTAGAACAGTGCTTTGCACATAGTAAGTGCTTAACAAATGCCATCATTATTATTATTATCCAGATCCTCCCTGACGAATCCATGGCCCAGTAGCATGTGAAGGGGGGTGATGGGCAGGATGGTGGGTGGGTCTGGGTGGACGGATAGAGGGGGCGTGGTGGAGGGAGGCAAATGGGGTGTTCAATGGCATCTCCACAAGTGTGTCCTGAGAGCTGAGCAGCTATCCACTGGCCATCCTGGAGGTGATTATAAGGGACCTCTCGCAACAACGGACAAATCCAGTGCCTGGTGAGTCCAGGGTTTTCTCAGTGTTGGGAAGGAGAGTTCTGGGGCCGGGGGGGGGACCCAAGATGGGAGATGCTTTCAGAGAGCCTTAAAGAGCAGGCTGATTCGGTGGCTCATCAGGCCAGGCTTCCTCCTTGCCTGGCTGTGGAGTGATAGTGGGGGGCTCTCTTTCTGGCCTGAACCAGTGGCGGAAACAGCAGACCTGGAGTGGTTGGTGACAGGACCGGGCCAGGAAGTGACCACCATTACAGGTCCTGAAAGAGACTGTTCCTGTGTCCGAGCCTCTGGCCTGCCCAAAGGGGCAGTCGGCAAAGAAAGCAGGTAAAAAATTCTGACCAAGGGTTAGGAGGGCAGGCAGGAGACCCTGAGCAGGGTAAGGTGAAGTGGAGGGGACGTAGGGATGCAGAGGGCCCAGAGGAGGGGCGGGGGTGGGGAGAGGAAACTGGGCAGGCTGGAACTTGAAGGAACACTGTGCTATTTGGGGCAGGGGAGGACTGTGGTGAAGGGAATGGGAGAGGTGGGAGGTGTCACACGATCTGGAGGCAGACCAGACGCAAGCCCCAGGATTGCGTGTTGGAAACGTCTGGTGACTACAAGCCTTGTTCTGACCAGGAGAGACGGGATGGGGGTGAGAAACCGTTAGGGAACAGGCAGCCAGGACAAAGGCTGGCCAGCCTGACTCCCCTGATCCCGGTCTTTGCGGGAGTCCAGAATATCGTATGCTTGTGTGTACGAGTGTGTGTGTGTGTGTATGTGTGTGTGTGGATGTGTATTTGTGTCCCTAGTAGAGTATCTGGGTGAGTGAGTGAGAGTGAGAGAGAGAGACAGAGATAGAGAGAGAGAGAGAGTGTGTGTGTGTGTGTGTGTGTGTGTGTGTACAGGTGTGTCCCTAGGAGTGTATCTGGTTATGTCTCTGTGCAAATGCGTGTGTGCCTGTGAAATATCTGTTCTAGACTGTGAGCCCGCTGTTGGGTAGCGACCGTCTCTATCTGTTGCCAACTTGTACTTCCCAAGGGCTTAGTACAGTGCTCTGCACACAGTAAGTGCTCAATAAATACGATTGAATGAATGAATGAATGAATGGTGGTATCTAGACATGTGTGTGTGTGTATGTGTTTCCCTGGGAGTGTACCTCTAAAATATGTGTGTGTGTGTGTGTGTGTGTGTGTGTGTGTGTGGGAATGTGTGTAAGCCCTTGGGAGGAATGTGTCTCTCTAGAGGAGCAGCATGGCCCATGACAAGAGCACGAGCTTGGGAGTCAGAGGTCGTGGGTTCTAATCCCGGTTCCATCACTTGGCTGCTGTGTGACCTTGGGCAAGTCGCTTAATTTCTCTGTGCCTCAGTTACCTCATCTGTAAAATGGGGAATGAGACCGTGAGCCCCACATGGGGAAACCTGATTACCTTGTATTTACCCCAGCACTTAGAACGGTACTTGGCACGTAGTAAGCGCTTAACAAATATCATAATTATTATTATTATTATGTTTGTGAGCATGTGTGTGGGTTATGTGTGTATTCACCTGAGTTTGCACAGGTGTCTCTGAGCAGCCTCCAGGAGCTGAGCCTCAGACGTGCAGTGCCCGTGCTGGGTAGTGGGGGAGATGTGGCGATTTGGTCCCAAGCTTCCCTTCATCTCTAGGTTGGGCCTGTCTAGGCTCCCCGTCCACTGTCCCTAGACATATTCCCCGGCCACGCTCGCCAGCCAGGTTGCTCAGCCAAGCTCCTCAGCTTCATTTTCAGACCAGGCTCCTCAGCCACTCTCCTCAACCTCACAATGCACACACACCCCAGCCAGGTTCCCTGGCCTCACTCCCCAGACATGCTCCCCATCCTCGTTCTCTGGCCACGCTCCCTGGCAATGCTTACCGACCTCCCTCTTGGACCACAAAGTCCAGCTTCACCCTCTGGACTCACTCTCTGGCCATACTCCCTGGCCAAACTTTCTGGCCAGGCTCCCAGGCCAGACTAGCTGGAAGGTGGCTACAGGGGCTAACCAACAGGAGAGGCCAACCATGGCCAGGAAAAATGCTGGCCTCCATCAGAGCAGCTGGCCCGAACTGCTAGACAGAGTGGGACTGAGGTGAGCGGGCTGGGGAGGGACCAGGCCTGGAACCCGTTGGCTCGGAGGAGTTGGGCTGAGCGTCAGCCCAGGCCTCAGCTGCCTGGACAGCTGGATGGAAGCCATTGGTGGCTATCACCTACCATCTTCTCCTCAGCCCCTCCTCCCATCTTCTGAGTCCCTCTCTGCATAGAGGATTCCCTACTCCTGAAAAAACAGCTGTCCGGAAAAACAGACAGGCCTTTCTTGGTACCGCGGGCAGATAAGTGGAGTAAATCTATCTGCAGGGCAGAAATCACTTAAGTGAAAATTTTTCTCTCTTGAATATTTAGGGAGAAAATAGTGAAACAAGGAGAAGGGGAAAAAAACCCTCTCATTGCTTCATCCAAGGTCAAAGCTCTCATTCTCTCTTGCAAAGAGGAAAAAAGAAAAGATCCTTTTACTGCAAGTTAAGCCGAAGGAAACTAAACATTTGGGAGCTGGAGTGCATTACTGCCTTGACTGATCTGTCTGGTTAGATTAGGCTAAATATCTCTGTTTAATGGGGAATTATCTTTTGAAAAGGGAAATTATCCATGTGGCGCCGGCTGGTGCCTGTGGACAAAGCGTGCGCGCTTGGCGGAACAGTGGGCTGGGGGCCAGAGAGGCGGTATGGACCTTTTCTAGGGGAGCTGCTCGGAGAGAGGCTGGGTCATGGGGCCAGCCTCAGTCTACCCCCTCTGCTCTATCCCAGACCCTTCCGGATACAGGCCGCAGTCACTCTCCGAAGGCACCTGCCAGGAGGCAGGGGCGGAAAAGGCTCTGTGCCAGGCGGGTAGCACATCAGCACCCTCTAACTTCATGCTAGTGGGCAGATGCCTGCTAAGAGCCAGGCCGGCCCCTGCAGCCTCTCTGTCCCCCACATGCTGTTCTGGGGTTCAGGGTAGCTGCAATGTTTCTAAAGCATAACGGGCCAGAAGCCCCCTTTCTTCAGGCTCACCAAAATATTTGCTTGGGTTGCACTCCCCCCAAGTCCCACCACAGCCCCAGAAATTTGGGGTAGCCTAATGGAAAGAGCCCAGGTCTGGGTGTCAGAGGACCTGAGTTCTAATTCTGGCTTTGCTACGTGTCTGCTACGTGATCTTAGGCACATCACTCAACTTCTCGGGCTTCATCTGTAAAATGGGGTTTCAATCCTACTCCTTCTTACTTAAACTGTGAGCCCCATGTGGGACAGGGACTGTGGCCAAACTGATTAACTTGTATCTACCCCAGAGCTTAGGACACCACTTGGCATACAGCAAGCACTTATCAAGTACTGTAATTATCACTGTTGCTGGGCCCAGGGATAGGAGAGCCCTGGGGCTTGTGGAATCAGCAAGCTCTTGGACAAAGAACCCAGTACTCCAGGGCAGGGAGTTAGTCTGGCTCCCACCCCACTTCCTGCCCAGAATTCCCTCCCCGTTTCCACTGCTCTTCCCATGTTCAAACCCCTTCTCAAATTCCATCTCCTCCATGAGGCCTTCTCCACCCTAGAACCCCACCCCACTAGCCACTGCAGGCCTTCCGCATTACCCAAGCACTCATCCACCACCCTTCCTTCACTGATATTTATATCTTTATACCCTATGACTTCTTCCTAGCTGTAATTTGTTTCCGTGAATGCCTTCCCACCACTAGACTGTAATCTCCTTGAGAGCAGGGATCATAGCTACAAATTCTACTGTCCTCTCCCAAAGTGTTTAGTACAGTGCTCTGCACTCAGTAGGTACTCAATAAATACTACTGATTGGCAGGAGATCTGAATTCTATCCTGGACTCTGCCTTGACCCTGCTGCAGGAACTTTAGCAGATCCCACCACTGCTCTGTGCCTTGGTTTCTCCTTCCATAAAATGGGAATCATAATTTCTTTTTCCCTCCCTAGGGCTACTCTGTGGGCAAAATGGGATTAATGGTGCAAAGGCACTGGGGACTATAAAAACATCAGATTAATACATGGTTTTGTAATAATAATAACAATGAGTGAGCAGGTGCAGGCTTTGGAGTCAGAGGTCATGGGTTCAAATCCCAGCTCCGCCAACAGTCAGCTGTGTGACTTTGGGCAAGTCACTTCACTTCTCTGTGCCTCAGTTACCTCATCTGTAAAATGGGGATTAAGCCTGTGAGCCCCCCATGGAACAACCTGATCACCTTGTAACCTCCCCAGTGCTTAGAACAGTGCTTTGCACATAGTAGGCACTTAATAAATGCCATAGTCATCATCATTAAAAGAAAGACAATAATGAAATCTGGGCTGGATGAATCTCAGAAGTCAGTTTCCTGGGAAGACCCCTGATGTGAGGTTTCCATCTCCTGTGTTGGGGGTGCTGGGAGAGTGTGAGCCCACTGTTGGGTAGGGACCGTCTCTATACGTTGCCAACTTGTACTTCCCAAGCGCTTAGTACAGTGCTCTGCACACAGTAAGAGCTCAATAAATATGATTGAATGAATGAATGTGGGTATAAACTCACTGTTGGCAGGGAACATGTCTATGAGTTGTGTTATATTGTCCTCTCTCAAGTGCTTAATATAGTGCTCTGCACACAGTAAGTGCTCAAAAAATGCCATTGATTATTTGATTGATTGAGGTACAGAAAGAGAAAGAAAGAGAGAGCTTGTGTGTCATTCCAAGCTGGAAGCAGCTGGCTTCAGGCCCTACAGCCCCTCCCCATCTCAGGTCTGCTGAGAATCCTGTGCCAGCTCTGTGAAATGCAAGTTAAGAAGGCAAGTAAAAAGGTGGCAGAGCCAGGGGAGCCGCTAGCCAGACACCCTCCCACCCTCCCATTTCACCCGACAGACTCCCGTCTTCAGCTCTGGCTGAGAGGAAGCCAGCACCGTGGGGAGTTCCAAGGTCCGGGTCACATGGGAGGGCCTAGCCACCCTCGGCATAACCTTGGGAGAGGTTTGGGACCCACAGGGACTGAGAAAATATCTGGAGCCTCATCCTTCCACCGCCACCCATGAGAAACAGTCAGCTAGGCCAGAAAAGGGGCACACAGAGAGACATACGGTGTCGGTGGCTGAGAGAGACACAGAGACTAAAAGGAACAGGGTGGTAGGGAGTGTATTTTGAAAGGCTATTGTTCCTGAGTTTCTGCTGGATTTTCCCCACTGAATAGAAATACTACATGGGCTGCCTAATAGACCCAATAAATCACCCTTTGAGAACTAGCAGTCTAGAATCATAGAACAAGGCAGATCTTGACTCAGAATCCTTTTATCCAGAGCCCATTTCCCTACCTCCATACAAGGCTGTACTGGAAACCATCCCAGGAAACAGACATCTCTCTCTCTCTCACCTCCCTCCACGATTCATCCACAAGGCTTACAGTTGGGCCCACTGGAAAGTTCCTTTGAAAGCCTCACCTGAATCCCTCTTGCTGCTTTTTTTCTTTAGTTATGGCTGGGGATGGGGCTCACTGGAGTCATTCAGTCAGCCAATCAGTCAATCGTATTTACTGAGCACTTACTATGTGCAGAGCAATGAATGTACTAAGCTCTGGGGAGAGTACAATGCAACAATTAACAGATACATTCGCTGCTCACAACGACTTATAGTCTAGAGAAGTTCTTCCTCTGCTCATATGAACTGCCTCTAAATAGAGTTTTGATCTGAGAGCCCCCCCAAAACCCCAACCCCTGCCCAGGGACTTAAATGGTGGGAGATTGAAGAGATGCACTTCTGCCCAGTTCTGTGGGATCCAATCAATCCATCAATAGTACTGATTGAGCCCTTACTGTGGGAGAATGTGATAGAGTGAGTTTTGATAGAGTCAAGGAGCTGACAATCTAGGTGGGGAGAAAGACACTGAAATAATGATGTGACAGGGGAAGCCTCATCCCTCCACCGCCGCCCATGAGAAACTTGGATGGAGACAGTCAGCTAGGCCAGTAAAGGGGCACAGCGAGAGACATACAGTGCCGGAGGCAGAGAGAGACCCGGAGACTAATAGAACAGGGAGGTGAGGAGTGTATTTTGAAAGGCCATTGTTTCATGAGTTTCTGCTAGATTTTCCCCATTGAATAGAAATTCTACATGGGCTTGGGAATGGGGCTCACAGGAATCATTCAGTCAGCCAGTCAGTCAATCGTATTTGTTGAGCGCTTTCTGTGTGCAGAGCACTGTATTAAGCTCTGGGGAGAGTACAATACAGCAATAAACGGATACATTTCCTGCTACAGATACAGTCCAGGTTGGGCGGGATATAAATACAAGTGCTACAAGATCCCCAGGTTCCTCCTAGGTCTCTCCTTCCTGGCCCTTAACCTAGATGGCTGACAGGACTGGAACAGGAGTCAGTCAGTCAGTTGTCAGTCAATCAGTCAGTCAATCAGTTGTCAGTCAGTAAGTCATTCAGCTGTCAGTCAAGAAGTCAGTCAGTAAGTCACGGTCAATCTGTCATTCAGTAGGCAATCAGTCATCAGTTAATCAGTCAGTCATCAGTCAGTAGTTAGCCAGAGACACAACCAGTCAGTCAGTCAGTCAGCCAGTCAGTGTTCAGAAAGTCATTCATTAGTTTATCAATAAGTAGTTCATTAGTTCATTAGAGAAGCAGCATGGCTCAGTGGAAAGAGCACAGGCTTTGGAGTCAGAGGTCATTGGTTCAAATCCCGGCTCCACCAATTGTCAGCTGTGTGACTTTGGGCAAGTCACTTAACTTCTCTGGGCCTCAGTTACCTCATCTGTAAAATGGGGATTAAGACTGTGAGCCCCCAGTGGGACAAACTGATCACCTTGTAACCTCCCCAGCACTTAGACCAGTGCTTTGCACACAGTAAGCGCTTAATAAATGCCATCATTATTATTGTTATCATCATCCAGTCAGTAGTCAGTCAGGCAGTCAGTGGTCAAACAGTCAGTCAGTCGTTCATCAGTAACTCTGATTGTGCCCCTATCATGCTGTGTGGCCTAGTCCGCCTCTAAACTCGTTATGGGCAGGGAATGTGTCTGCTAATTCTGTTGCACTGTACTCTCCCAAACATTTAGTATAGTGTTCTACACATAGTAAGTGCTCAGGGTTGATTGATTGATTGACTGATAATTGAAAGAGCACAAGGCTGTAGATAAGGAAATTTAGGATCTAATCCCAATTCTGCCACTTGCCTGCTGTGTAACCTTGGGCAAATCAACTAACCACACTTTGCCTTAGTTTCCTCCTCTGTTAAATAGGGATTAAATGCCTATTCTGCATCCCGCTTAGACAACGAGTCTCATGTAGTCCAGGGACTGGGTCCAATCTGATTATACTGTGTCCACCCCAGCGCTTGGCACATAGTATGCATTTAACAAATACTGCAAGTATTACCATTGTTACTATTATTAAGTGCTTAGAAGAGCCAATAGAGAAGGATTCAGGGTCCCTGCCTTCTAGGAAGAGGAGGGCAGAGCGCCAACAGACAGTATCTCATTCTGACTGGGCTGAGTGCTTGGGGAATTGGCAGTGATCAGGATCCATATAGCACCCTGCCTGGGGAGGAAATAGAAATTGCTTAACTCACATGGGCAACCGATCTCTTCTCCACCCGCTATCCCTTGAGTTTCAGGTGTCCCCAAGATCCCAGGAGCCCTTGAGCTGAGGAAAAGGAATAGAGCAGGCCCAGGCCCTGACGCTGGAGGAAACGCTTGCTCACGGTAGGCTACAAATGACCTGGATGTTTCCAGCCCGGTGCAGGGGTCAGGCTGTGGCCCAGAAGAGAGGCTGGGAGTTCCTAACGGGGGCAATGCTCTCTCTGCATCCATCCTGGGAGCAAGCTTAGTTGCCAGATAACCTCCAGCTGGCCATCTTCCTCTCCATGGCCATCTGGATCCAAGCATCCCCTAGAAATGGCTCGATGGGAGCAAGTCGCCCACCCCCTTTTCCAAGTGGCCCGTGGGGGACAGAGTCCCAGTCCTGGGTGGGCTGGGGTGAGAAGCTGCCTGGCTGCTCACGGTATTGCTTTGCCCGGCAGATACATTCTAGGCCCTTTGGGAGACTCCTCCTGCCCCTCCCTTCCACAGGCCATCCCTCCATCTCTCTTCATCTCTCCAGGGGTTGGTTGCATTTGGAGACTGCAGACTGTAGACAGATTGAGTTTGTGTGTTTGTGTGTGATTTCCCCCCTCATTCAGGAGAATACCCCAGGGCAAGCACTGATCCCTTCTAGACTGTGAGCCCGTTGTTGGGTAAGGACCGTCTCTATATGTTGCCAACTTGTACTTCCCAAGCGCTTAGTACAGTACTCTGCACACAGCTAGCACTCAATAAGTATGATTGAATGAATGCTTCTATCTCTGTTATGGCCAAGGGCGCCGGTCAGCTTTCTTACCCCACTCTCCGCTCCTGCGCCCACTTCCTCATAGGTCATTCGGATGCAGTCATTCATTCATTCAATCTTATTTACTGAGCACTTACTGTGTGCAGAGCACTGTCCTAAGCACTTGGAAGCATACAATACAATAATAAACAGACACATTCCCTGCCACACTTCTCATTCAGGCCTCAGGGTTGCCGGGAAAGTTCAGAACATCAAAGCTAACCAACCCTTACCCCCCTGAAAGGCATGGAGCCAGCACCCATGGCAAACACATCACAACAGGCATGGGCACAGCTGGCTGGATAGACCCCAAAGCTGAGAGGGGACAAGTTCCGGAGTTCAGGTCAGGGAAAACCTTCCTGGGCCTTCCAGGTCAAAAAGAGGGTCCCTCTGTTATCCCGACCCTAGTCTCTATGAAATCTGGGTTCCAGCTTCTCTTCTGCCCACAACAGAACTCAGATTGAGGGGGTTGTTGTTACACCCCGCTCTCCAGGGGTTTCCCTTTGAAGTCCACTGCCTCATTTCCTTCAGGGCCCCTCCCCTGATGTCACTCTGACTGCAGGAAGGACAGCCAAAGATCATTTCCATGGCTCTTTCAGAGAATTCAGGTCCCTGACTACTCACACAGAGAACACTCACCCCGTTCCTCCAGCTGCTCTTTTCCCACCTTTCCCCCAAGCAAAGAGCAACGCATCATGGAAAACACCATAGCCCTGACTAGTCGCCCCCAGCCCCAGCCCATCCTAGTCTAGGCCTGTCCAATCTTCCAGGCCAGACTTTCAGAGTTTCCTCAGGAAGTCCCTACTCTCTTGGCTAATTTTAGACCTCTTCCAGCACTGAATAATTGAGGTGATTTTTCAGATCTCCTCCGGCCTAATGGGGCCAGCAGGCCTGCCTCACTGCTTCCCCCCAAGCAAAGACTCCTCTTCCTCCAGTCAGAGTAGGCTAGGATAGCCAAAGTGGAGATTTTGTCTAGGACCTCACAGAAAGCAGGAGGACTACTCTTTTTCTGGCCCTTTTCCTGGCCCTGCCTTTTCCAGCCCTTCTGAGAGGCTGTCTCCAATCAATCAATCAATCAATCGTATTTATTGAGCGCTTAATGTGTGCAAAGCACTGTACTAAGAGTTTAAGGTCTCCTGCAGTCACCCAGGTAGTCCACAGAGCAAACCCAATTGGGGAAGCCAGGGCAGAACTCTCCTCTTGGTGCCAGACCCATTTCTATCAGTTAATTGTATTTATTAACTACTTACTATGTGCAGAGCACTGTACTAAACACTTGGGAGAGTACGATATACCTGAGTTAGTGGACACATTTCCTGCTCACAAGGGGCTTACAGTCTCCAGGGAGAGACAGACGTTTATGTAATCAAATAAATTATGTTCATGTACATAAGTGCCGCGGGGCTGCGGATGGGGTGAATAAAGGGTGCAAATGCTTTGTGATCTTGGGCAAGTCACTCCACTTCTTTGGGCCTCAGTTACCTCATCTGTAAAATGGGGATTGAGTCTGTGAGCCCCATGTGGGACAGGGGCTGTGTCCAACTTGATTTGCTTGTATCCACCCCAGCACTAAGTAAAGTGCCTGGTACACAGTAAGTGCTTAACAAATACCATTATTATTATTATTATTATTATTATTATTATTATTACTATTATTAATGTGTGAGGGTGTTGCAGAAGGAACAGGGAGAAGAGAAAATGAGGGCTGGTGTCAGAAGGGGAATTTCACAGTCTCCCTTTCCTCTGGTCCGTCTCTGGCCTTGCCTTCATTCCCAAGGACCTCAACCCTGCTCTTCCTCCTTCAAGCCACCTACCCCTTACCCCTTTCCCAGAATAATGGCAACTGTGGTCTTTGTTAAGCATTTACTATATGCCGAGCACTGGCAAATTACAAACAATCAGATCAAAACACAGTCCCTGTCCCACACCGGACTCCCAGGCTAAAGGGAGGGAGAGTGGGGATTGAGTCCCCATTATATGGGGGAAATAGATGCAAAGGTTCACACAGCAGACAAGTGGAAGAGCTGGGATTAGAACCCAGGTCCTTTGACTCTCAGTCCTGTGTCTCTTCCACTAGGCCACATGGCCTCTCACGTGGAGCAGGGTGAACAAAGAGGACTGGGGGAACTTTGAGAGTGAGAGGCAGGAGACACATCTGAGAAGGAAGTGTGACTGGGGAAGGGTCCGGATTCTAGAGGGGTGACTTGGCAACTGGGTGTCCTCAGAGTTACTGATTGGGCTGGTAACCCCTCCTCTGACCCTTCCCCTGAGTCTGGATTCCCCTGTCCCTCTCTAGCTATAATAATGATAATGGAATTCGTTAACAGATTCCTTTATGCCAAGCACTTTACTAAGTGCTTAGAACAGTGCTCAGTGCTTAGAAAAGCGCTTGGCACATAGTAAGTGCTTAACAAATACCATCATTATTATACAGTATAAACAAGTCCCAGCTGAGGCTCACGAAGTAGGAGGGAGAATGAGTATTGCATCCCCATTTTGCAGATGAGGTAACTGAGGGACAGAGAAGTGAAGTGACTTTCCCAGGGTCACACAGCAGGTACGTGGCAGAGCCAGGATTAGAACTCAGGGCCTATGACTCCCAGGCTTATGATTTTCCCACCAGCCTTCCACCTTCCCTACACCCAGAGATTTCCCAGTGGGATCAGTCCCAGGGGAAGACTTAGGGCCACTGGGAGCAGGAGGGAGTGGGGAAGAGCTGGCCCTTCTATTCATTCATTCAATCATATTAATTGAGCGCTTACTGTATGCAGAGCACTGTACTAAGCACTTAGGAAGTACAAGTTGGCAACATATAGAGTCGGTCCCTACCCAACAACGGGCTCACAGTCTAGAAGGGGGAGATAGACAACAAAACAAAGCAAGTGAACAGGTGTTTTCAGAATAAATAGTAGTAAAGCTAGATGGACATCATTTACAAAATAGAATAGTAAATATGTATAAGTAAAATAAATAGAGTAATAAATCTGAACAAACATATATACAGGTGCTGTGGGGAGGGGAAGGAGGTAGGGCGGGGGGATGGGGAGGAGGAGAGGAAAAAGGGGGCTCAGTCTGGGAAGGCCTCCTGGAGGAGGTGAGCTCCACTACCGTCTTCTAGACTGTAAGCTCACTATGTGCAAGGGAGTGAGAAGGAGCTGGGTTCTAATACCGGCTCCACCACTTGCCTTCCATGTGACCTTGGGCAAGTCACTTCACTTCTCTGTGCCTCAGTTACCTCATCTGTTAAATCGAGATTAAGACTGTGAGCCTTATGTGAGACACAGCCTCTGTTGAACCTGATTAGCTTGTATCCCATTCAATCCTATTTATTAAGTGCTTACTGTATGCAAAGCACTGTACTAAGCACTTGGGAAACTACAATATAACAACAGACACATTCCTGCCCACGTTGAGCTCACCATCTAGAGGGGCAGACAGACAACATAAATAAACAGAGAAATAAATAATGTAGGACGAGGTAGTGGCTAGAGCCCAGGCCTGGGAGTGAGAAGATCAAAGGTTCTATTCCCAGCTCTGCCGCTTATCTGCTGTGTGACCGTGGGCAAGTCACTTCACTTCTCTGTGCCTCAGTTCCCTCCTCTGTAAAGTGGGAATGGAGACTATGAGCCATACATGGGACAGGGACTGTGTCCACCTCAATTTGCTTGTCTCCATCCCAGTGCTTGTATCTACCCCACAGTTTAGTACAATAACCTGGCGCATAGTAAGCACTTAACAAACACCTTATAAAAAACCCACCCACTTGTCAGGCTTCTCATTAGCCAGTTCCCTGGCTAGGATGGTTTACTTCTCAATGGGGGCAGGAGGGATTTCCTCTCCCTGGGTGTCAAAACTAAGGAGGTACTGGGAAAGTCCTCCCTAGACTGTCAGCTTCTCAAGGCTACAGTTCATGTCTCCTAACGCTATTGCAAGAAGCAGCATGGCTCAGTGGAAACAGCCCGGGCTCTGGAGTCAGAGGTCATGGGTTCAAATCCCTGCATTGGAGGCTGCATTGGCTTCTGGGAAGGCGGAAGTGTTCTGAGGAGCGAGAAGGGAGGGGCTGACAGAGGAAGATGACCAAACCCCATTCAGGGTGGCTGTGACTCTGGGTGAGGAGCTCAAAGGATGGACCCCATCTCTACCCCCCGGGAGCTGCCCAGAATTCCCAGAGCCTGGTTTCCCTCCAGCATTCCCGATAGCCAGGCAGCTATCGGGCAGAGGGGCTCTGTCCTCTGAGGGAAAGGCCCGATCCATCTGTCTGGGCTCCTGCTAGCTCTACCCACCTGACTACATTCAGGTTTTTTTTGGTTTTGGATTTTTGTGGTACTTGTGAAGCACATGCACTATGTCAAGCACAGCTCTAAGTGCTGGGAAAATGCAAGCTAATCAGGTAGGACATAGTCCCTGTCCACATATGGCTCACAGTCTAAGTCACAGGGAGGAGGTTTTAACCCCATGTTACAGATGAGGGAACAGAGGCACAGAGAAATGAAGTGCCTTGCCCAAAGTCACACCTCAAACAAGTGGCAGAGCTGGGATTAGAAGTCAGATCCTTCTGACTCCCAAGCCCGTGCTCTTTCCACTAGGCCACAGTGCCTCTTGCTGGCCATGTTGAGTCAGCCCAGAAATCTGACCCTTCCCCACCTTGAAACCAGTATTCCTCTTCCCACACCTCCTGCCCCCTTTGCTAAGGATCACCCCAGACTGAGCCCCCTTTTTCCTCTCCTCCTCCCCATCCCCCCACCCTACCTCCTTCCCCTCCCCACAGCACCTGTATATATGTTTGTACAGATTTATTACTCTATTTTACTTGTACATATTTACTATTTATTTTGTTAATGATGTGCATTTAGCTTTAATTCTATTTGATCTGATGACTTGACCCCTGTCCACATGTTTTGTTTTGTTGTCTGTCTCCCACTTCTAGAATGTGAGCCCATTGTTGAGTAGGGACCATCTCTATCTGTTGCCGACTTGTACTTCCCAAGCACTTAGTACAGTGCTCGGCACACTGTAAGCACTCAATAAATACGATTGACTGAACGAATCACCCCAACTCCCACAGACCCCAGAGGGTTGTAGAGCCCTCTGAAAGGAGCTTTGACCTAACCTGTCTCCTGACTCTCAACCGCCGACCCCAGGAGGATGCTGGCGAGGTGGAGGCGAAGCAACTAACAACTTAATTCCTGGGATCTGCCCCATCCTGGAACAATATGCACAAGTCCCAGAGCTCCGTGGAGGCTGCTGATGCCACTGTGGGAACACTATTTTAGAGGAAAGAGCCACTGGGGGCCACCAGCTTTGTCTCCAAAGCGGGCAGGGATCACTTTGTCCAGGATCAGGAGAGGGCAGGATCCGCCCCTTCAGGGAGCAGGTGTTCCTAAAGACAGACTTTACTTCTAAGGCCCAGATCCATCAATGCATTCTTATCTGCGCTTTGGAAGGAGAAATCCATACTATGAAAAGTCACGATTGATTGAACCAGCATCTCAGCCCCGAGCCCCGGGTCTCCCACCGGCTGGCCTGGTGGCCGTCAAAATGCCGCCAGAGGCCAGGGGGCCACCGGCCTCTGGAGGCCCTGCTGATCCTGCTCGAGCACCACCCCATTCCTGGATCTCCTGCTCGAAGGCGGTTTCGGAGGTGAGCCCCTGGAGCCCATCTCTGTCCTCTCTCTCTCTGCCCACCCCTCCTGACAGCCCCCAGACCCTCTTGAACCAAAAAGCTGCTTGAGGAGGAAGGAGAGACTGTACCAGAGTCAGAACAAGCTCCCTCCTGACCCTGCTCCATCGCCGCCCTGTGTTAATCACACAACAGAGAGCTAGTGATTAGAGGTCGGAGGGGGAGGCTTGCTCGGAAACCTGGGAGGGCAGCATGAGCTGTCCTCACTCAGACAGCCAGTTTTCTGGTCTCGGAAGGGAACCATGGGGTCTCCCCTACCTGGGCGAGACCAGGATTGGATGGTCTCCGGGGTGGAATGATGCCAAGCAAGAAGCGTTTAGATGGTGGAGCTGACAAGGCCGGAGGCTGATAGTCCTGGTTCTCATCACAGGGACTGAATCCTCAGTGCCATCATGCCTCCCGGTTCTGAACGGGGTAGCCTATCCATGCTGACAATGGAACAATCCCACCAGGCTGTCTTCATGGCCATTCTGGTTACAGGGATTGTTTTGGACCTGCCTGGTCCCAAGCTGGCAAAGATATAATGCTCGATGCCTTTCTGACCGGTGTTTTCATTGGAAGCACTCTGCCTCCCTCCTATTGCTGAGTTCCATGGCTGAGAAGCAGTGCCCATGTTCACAGAACCTGGGAAGGGAATGCTGTGGACAAATGCTCTAGGTTCACAGGGCCCCACTCATAGAGACTGTGTCCTACCTGATGATCTTGTACCACCCCAGTACTTAATACAATGCTTGGCACAGTGCAGAAGCTTAACAAATACCTTAATTATTAGGGGCCTTTGGACAGACTTATGCAAAATGATCCATATGCCATCACTATGTTCTGCCATGCGTCCAGGGCGATACTTGTAATGTTACTTGTGCCTTTGTGGCTGGTACCCACGGGAAACACCAGTGGCACCCATCTACCCCGTTTTCCTCAAAAGAGGTGATTCCACAGCCACGTGGATACTGGGTCACAGACCAGCAAAACTTCAGTCTGGAAGTTCATCCTAATTCCTCACATGAATCATGCCTGTGGTCATTCAAGGCACAGGACAGCTGCCCCAGGTCAGGAAACGATTGTGAAATCCCCACAGCCTCTTTGCATTTGGACTCCAGTGGGCAAGAGAAGGGCAAAAAGGCAGTTTGTTTCTGGGCAAGGAGAGACGGAAAATACACTGATTTTTCAGTCTGAAAACTTGAAGGCTGGGTGGGGCTCTGACTGAAGGCTTCCAAATTACAGAGGGCATGGACGAGGCAAGCAAAGAGCTGTTGTGTGGCGAGTCCCACAAAACCCGAACAAAGGGACGCCCAGTGAAGCCTGAAGGTAATAGGCTAAAGGCAAACAAAAGGAAACATTTTTTTTCACCCAGTGGGGAGAAAACATAAGATTCATTATTGTAGGAAGTTGTGCAGGGAGAAAATGTCGATAGGATTCAGGAAGGGTGATGATTAGGGGAGAAAGGTAAGGATTTTCCAGGGAAATAGAGGGGATGTAAGAGGGCTTAAGAAGAGTTGAAGTAGATTGGAGAGCTAATGGTAGGCGATGTGATAATGACAGAAAGGCTATGGTGTTGGGAAGTACAACCCTGTCTGGGAGGGTGGGTCCCAAAGAGGGTGACCAATAGGAGCTGTGATGATTCCTGCCTCTAGACTCTAAGCTCCTTGTGGGCAGGGAATGTGTCTACCAACTCTTACATTGTACTCTCCCATGCTCTTATATCAGTGCACTGCCCACAGTAAGTGCTCAATAAATTACCACTGATTGATTGACTGTTGTACAGGAAGCAAACAAGTGGTCTCTGTTTCCAGGCAATGGAGAGGGAGGGATTACTCTTCTCCACATTTTGGGAACATTGTGAAAATTCTCTCTCCAAGATTTCTCTTCTGGGTTTTCTCCAGGGAAAGTCAGACAGTCAGTCAATTATATTTATGCAGTGTTTACTGTGTGCAGAGCACTGTGCTAAGTGCTGGGGAGAGTACAATACAACAATAAACAGACACATTCCCTGCCCTCAATGAGTTTAAAGTCTATAGGAGGTGACAGACATTAATAGAAATAAATTACAGATATGTAAATAATTCCCTCAGTGTCTGTCTCCCTGATTAGATTGGCAGCTCTTTGAGAGGAGGGATTGTGTCCACTGCCTCTACTGCACTCTTCCCAGCATTTAGCACAGCGCTCTACACAAACTAAGTGCTCAATGGTTACTAAAGATTGGTTGGTTGATTGACTGATTAGGAAACAACAGTTGCTTTACCAGTTATTTGCAGCCCTAAGATGATGAAGCTCTGGTCGCCACTGTGGGAGCGCTGATTCTCCAGAGGGACCCAAAGATCTCTGCCTCTCTAGCCGATGAGCAACCCCCGTTGCCCCGTTTCAGCCAGGGATATGAGAACGACTGTGATCAGAGACGTCTGAGAAGGTCCTCTAGTAATGGCACCACTTGGCACCTTTCTGACCTTTTCATTATTCTGTCTTTTGATTGGCTACCCATTTTTCAGCTGTCCCCACAGGCACATCAGGCCACTGGTGGGCTAGCAGCAAATCCAGTGGTGGGAGGCTGAAAAGGTCAAAGCCATAAGAGGCCGCTGAAGCATCTCCCAGAAGATTAGCTGTACTTGGACGGGGGAGGTGGCCAGAGTCTTTCCCAGTGGCTGAGGGAGGGCCATGATCCAGCAGCGCTGCCCTCACTGTGGCCAGAAGGGCAGGGGAGGGGGGGGGTCAAGGAGGTTACCCAGAAAGTGAAGCATGCCTGAAGGCCCCCTCACTCACCCTCCAGAGTCTAGAAGGAGCAGTCCCCTCCTGCAGGCGAAGTTGGGGTTGTATGTGGGGGTAGGTGACGAGGGGAGGAGAAGAGTTTTGGAGAGTCTGGTTCGGGCTGCTTTGGCTCCTGCGGGTGGAGACGGATGTTTGTCCCAAGTCAGACGCAGATCGGGGAGGGAGAGCCAGACTGGGGTCACCTCTCCTCTGACACACTAGAAGGATACAAAGGAAGGGTAGGGGACTGGGAATCAATCTATGGTGTGTATTGAACACTTACCATGCTATGAATAGAGGGAGAGTCCCATACAACATAGTTGCAGAAGGTAGAGAAAGAATGGAAAGAAGATCTGGCTGCAAACCTTGGTAGCCCAAACCACGGGGGTTCAAAGATGCCCCTGGGGACCTCCCTTTAGTAGCCCCAGAGCTTCCTGGGTGCCACCACCTCTGCTCCCCCCTTGCTCTACCCTCATCTACAAGCTTGAGACCACAAACATCTTCTCTTATCAAGATGGGGACATAATGTCACAGCATCACTACCAGGGCAGTTGATCAATCCATGGTATTTATTGAGTGATTACTGTGTGCAGAGCACTGGACTAAATGCTTGTGATTGCCATATTTGTTAAATGCTTTCTTCTTGTCAAGCACTGTTTTAAGCAGTGGATAGATGCAGATTAATCAGGTCAGACAAGGTCCCTGCTCCATATAGCATTCACAGTCTAAATAGGAGAGAGAACAGGAATTGAATTCCCATTCTACAGAGGAGGAAACAGGCCCAGAGAAAATGAGTGACTTGCTCAGGGTCATATAGCAAACAAGTGGCAGAGATAATAATAATAATAGTAATAATGGCATTTATTAAGCACTTACTATGTGCAAAGCACTGTTCTACATGCTGGGGAGTTTACACGGTGATCAGGTTGTCCCACGTGGGGCTCACAGTCTTAATCCCCATTTTCCAGATGAGGTAACTGAGGCCCAGAGAAGTTAAATGACTTGCCCAAAGACACACAGCTGACAAGTGGCGGAGCCGGGATTTGAACCGATAACCTCTGACTCCAAAGCCTGGGCTCTTTCCACCTTGCCACACTGCCTTCCCATGGGATTAGATGGGATTAGAACCCAGGTCCTCTGACCCCCGGCCCATACTCTTTCCACTAGGGCCTGCTGCTCCGGTTGTGGCCACAGAACACCAGGAGAACCGTGAAGTGGTTGCTATTCTGGTCATCCATACTACTGATTATGGGTAGATCATCTGACATCCCTAATTTTTCCCCTCCACAGACATAACTTTCCCCCTAAAAAGTCCCAGGATCGAGATTGGTTGTTAGGAGACCTGGATTTTGGATCCGGCTCTATTACTTATATGCTGGGTGACCTTGGCCAACTCAATTACCCTCTCCGGGCCTCAATTTCCTCAGGAGTAAAATGGGGATAAAATATCTTCTCTCCCTTCCTTTCTGCTAGCCCGTTATGGATGGGGATTATATATGATTCACCAATCTTGTATCAACCCAGCATAAAGCATAGTGCCTTGGCACCAAGTAAGAGCTTAATAAATACCATGAAGTGATAAAAATACCATTCTTGAACCTGCTGCATAACATCCCTTAGTAAGAGATCCTGTCAGCTTGGCTCAGTGGAGAGAGTCTGGCTTTTGAGTCAGAGGTCATGGGTTCAAATCCTAGCTCCACCAAGTGTGACTTTGGGCAAGTCACTTCACTTCTCTCTGCCTCAGTTCCCTCATCTGGAAAATGGGGATTAAGACTGCAAACCCCCCGTGGGACAACCTGATCACCTTGTAACCTCCCCAGCACTTAGAACAGTGCTTTGCACATAGTAAGCGCTTAATAAATGGCATCATTATTGTTATCTGCTTACCCCTGCGGGGTGAGGATGCATCAGCTCTGCCATTGGCTTTATTGGGTGCCCTCTGCCCCTGGGACAGTGAGATATGCCATCAATTGGCAGTATTTATGGAGCACTTACTGTGTGTAGAATACTGTACTAAGCGCTTGGGAGGTATAACAGAGCTGGCAAACACATTCCTTACCCAAAGTCTTGCAGTCTAAAAGCGGAGCTTCCGCCTAGGGGAATGCCAAATAATGATACTATGTTGGACCTGCCCTTCATTATTTTATTAAATTTCAATTCTATCAATTCTGAGTCTGTCCCTTTCCAGACAGGCATTCCAACCCCGTCATTCTCTACTCATACAGAAGCTTCTCCACTTCCCTGCCAGTTTTTAGGAAGTGGTGGTCATAACTGTGCACAGCACTCCATGGGCTACCATGGTTCCACTTTATATACCTGGGAGAGAGCCCACAAGCAGCAGTGTGGCCTAGTGGAAGGAACACAGGGCCTGGAAACTGGGAGGTCTGGGTTCTAATACCAACTTTGTCCCTTTGTAAGGGTATTTTGTAATGGTATTTGTTAAGTGCTTACCACAATCCAGGCACTGTCCTAAGCACTGGGATAGATGCAAGATAATCAGGTTGAACACAGTCCAGTTCCCACATGGGGCTCACAGTCTTTATCCCCATGTTTCAGTTGAGGTATCTGAAGCACAGAGAAGTGAAATGACTTGCCCAAGTTCTCATAGCAGACAAGCGGTGAAGCTGGGATTAGAACCCAGGTCCTCTGACTCTCTGGCCTGTGCTTTTTCCACTAGGCCATGCTGCGTCATGTGGCTGCTTGACTGCTGTATGAGCCAGGGTAAGTCACTTAATGGCTCTGTGCCTCAGTTTCCTCATCTATAGAATGTGAATTAAATACCTGTTCTCTCATTCCTTTAGACTGGGAGCCCCATTTGGGACAGAGACTGTGTTGCATCTTGCATCTACCCCAGTGCTTAGTACAGTGCTTGGCACCTCCTATGTGCTTCACAACTACTATGATTGTTATTACTGGTTTTGCTCCTCTTGATAGAGTTGGCTTCAGGGAGAGTAGCGAGGGGACCCAGCTTCCTGGAGAGGGAGAGAAAACTCGGAGGAGCGTGGCTCAGTGGAAAGAGCCCGGGCTTGGGAGTCAGAGGCCATGGGTTCTAATCCCGGCTCTGCCACTTGTTAGCTGTGTGACTTCAGGCAAGTCACTTCACTTCTCTATGCCTCTGTTACCTCATCTGTAAAATGGGATTAAGACTGTGAGCCCCACGTGGGGCAACCTGATTACCTTGTATCTCCCCCCCACTAGTGCTTAGAACAGTGCTTGGCACGTAGTAAGAGCTTAACAAATACCATCATTATTATTACTGCAGTTATCTCAGCTGCAGTTCTGGGAGGAGTAAGAATGCCAGAGAAAGCCCAGGAGAAGGGGGCTTTTCTGAGGAGGATTTCATCCCCAGACAGCAGGTATAAGCAACTTAGAAACTTCCCTCTCCTCACCCTGTCTCTATCACTAATAATCAACCAATTAACTGTATTTATGAGCACTTACTGTGTGCAGAGCATTATCATCAATGGCATTTACTGAGGGCTTACTGTGTGCAAAGCACTGTAAAGCACTTGAAAGCATACAATACAGAGTTGGTAGATATGATCCCTGCCTATAATGAGCTTAAAATCTAGAGGGGGAGATTGACAACAATATAAATGAAAAATTCACAAAAAATAATTTATAGATAAGCACATAAGTGCTGTGGAGGTGAGGGTTGGATGAATACTGAATACCCAAAAGTCACTGATTCAAATGCATAGACAATGGCAATAATAGCAGTGGTATTTATTAAGCATTTACTAAGCACGGGATATCTAAATGATAATCAGGTTGGTCACAGTCCCTGTCCCCCATGTGGCTCGAAGTCTAGAAGAGAGGGAGAACAGGTATTTAATTCCTGTTTTACAGATGAGGAAACTGAAGCACAGAGCTAGGGGGCTGGGGGGAACAAATCTTTCATCCCCATTTCACAGATGAGGGAACTGAGACAGAGAAAAATCAAGGTCATACAGCAGACACACAGGAACAGAACGCAGGTCGGGTCCTCTGACTGCCCAGTCAGAGCTCTCTCTGCTAGGCTGTCTCATAAATCGGAAAAAAAAACCCGGGAAACACCATTCCAGAAAAGTGCGGACTGTGGTCCACACCTGTCCCAAGCCTGGCCTCTGCCCCAGAGGGCTGGACAGGGATGAGGGAGGGAGTGTTAAGAAACGTTTGCCCTTGTGATAGAAGCAGCTTGAGACGAACTCCTGCCGCTGCTGCTTTGACAGCCCAAACGCACCCGTTCACGCAATATCTCTGTCTTGTTAAAGGTAATTACAGTTCTTCCCGTGTAATGAGATGGTTTTTAAAGGCCATTCAAAAGAAATTTTCTATAATGAGGTTAAGGGTTTTATAGTGTTATACATCAAGGGAGCTGGTAATTGGTCGAATCTGGGCTGCGTCCTGGAGCGGGGAGATAGGAGTTTTCATGAATAATAGGCAAGTGCAGAGTGCACAGCCTCCAAACTGTTTGGCCTCTTCAGAAGACAGGAGAGAAGAGAGAAGGAAAAAGTTTTTCCCAAAGTTATGAGCCGCCCGGTGGCCCTAGGCGGCTAGAAGGGGACTTTCAAGGGCGGGAAATACTGGGTAAGGACTTGCAGGAGACTTGCATTGTTAGGAATCCTGGGTGCCTACTATGTGCGAAGCACTGGACCAAGTGCTTGGGAGAGTACAGTACACCAGGGTCAGTAGACATGTCCCCTGCCCAAAATGAGCTCACAGTCTAGAGAGATTTAACTGCTCTTTGAAGGGGGAAGTTTCTCCTATTTCCCAAGCACTTGCTTCTCCCTCCAGCCTATCGGAAACAGATTACATTTCTATCACCGTAGATTTTTCCTTGATTCTCATCTATATGTCCCTACGGATCGCAGAAATTAAACTCTTGCTAGGTTCCAGGCTCTGGAGTAGACTGGAGATGGTCAGCTCAGAAGGCGTCTCCGTCCCTCCCAGGATTCGCTGTCTAGGAGGTTGGAAGAGGAGGTAGCTTAGCCCCATTTTGCAGATCAGGAAGCCAAGTTCGGGAGAGATTAAATAGCTTGTGCGTGGTCACCAGTAGGCCAGTGGCTCACGTGGGATAATCACCTCCTGTCCCATGCTCCTTCCACTAGCCTATGTTGGTACAATTAAATCCACTTCCTCCTATTTCACCCTCTGTAGAAATGTAGAACAGCTCATCATTTTCCTCTAAAGTGGGGCAACACCACTTGAGAGAGACACCATAAGGTCAGAAAGGCAGGCCACCTCCTTCTGTCTCCAGTCTAAATAGGAGGGACGACAGGTATTGAATCCCCATGTTACAGATGAGGAAACTGAGGCCCAAAGAAGTGAGGTGACTTGCTTAAAGTTGCCCAGCAAGCATGGAGTGGAGTCATTATTAGATTATCCTGACTCCCAGCCTCCTGATTTTTCCACTAGGCCAGAACTCCCCCCCCCAACACACACACACGCACAATCCCCTTCGACTTTAGTGTTGGATTTCATAAGATTGCTTTCACCACAGTTTGAGTCCGATAGATGAGGGAAAAGAACTCAACTTTGTCATTCTTCTCCAAAAGAGCTAGAATGCTAAAGACTTGGAGCATCTGGGTGGAAGGCACTATACCATAAAACCTTGTTAATTCAAATCACAAGGGAATAGAAAAAATAGATTTTGAATTAAGTGGGTTTGGATTGTCTGATATTTTTATTAAAGAACAATAGGGCAACTAGATGGTAGGGAGAAGCAGTTGCCTCTAATTATGCACTATTTTGAATAAACCAATATCTGTTTAATGAGGGTTTACTGTAATCGGTTTTACCGAGTTGCTTTTGGAAACCGACAAAGGGAGACCTGGGTATTTATTTATTTATTAGATTGAAAGGCTGCACCTTACAAAAGGCTATCACCTGAACTCACGTGTCCACTGAAGGGAAAATGGATGAGAAAAGGCAGGAAGTCTTGGAAAAAGACTCCAGTTCTCAACCAGACTGAGACCCCTTTTCCTCTCCTCCTCCCCATCCCCCCGGCCCTACCTCCTTCCCCTCCCCACAGCACTTGTATGTATGTTTGTACAGATCTATTACTCTATTTGTTTTACTTGTATATATTTACTATTCTATTTATTTTGTTAATGATGTGCATCTAGCTTTACTTCTATTTATTCTGATGACTTGACACCTGTCCACATGTTTTGTTTTTTGTCTGTCTCCCCCTTCTAGACTGTGAACCCATTGTAGGGTAGGTACCCTCTCTATATGTTGCCAACTTGTACTTCCCAAGTGCTTAGTACAGTACTCTGCACACAGTAAGCACTCAATAAATATGACAATGAATGAATGAACCAATCAATCAATTAAATTTAATGAGTGCTTACTGTGGGCAGAGCCTTGGACTGAGTGCTGGGAAGAGTACAGTAGAGTAAGTACACATGATCCCTTCCCTCGAGGAGCTTAATGCTAGCAGCGGTAACATTTTGGGAGCATTCATTTAATAATAATAATAATAATGGCATTTGTTAAGTGTTTACTATGTGCAAAGCACTGTTTTAAGTGCTGGGGAAGATACAAGGTGATCAGGTTGTCCCACGTGGGGCTCACAGTCCTCATCCCCATATAATAATAATAATTTTGGTATTTGTTAAGTGCTTACTATGTGCAAAGCACTGTTCTAAGCACTGGGGAGGATACAAGGTGAACAGGTTGTCCCATGTGGGGCTCACAATCTTAATCCTCATTTTACAGATGAGGGAACTGAGACTCCGAGAAGTTAAGTGACTTGCCCAAAGTCACACAGCTGACGAGTGGCAGAGCCGGGATTAGAACCCACTACCTCTGACTCCCAAGCCCGGGCTCTTTCCACTGAGCCACGCTGCCCTGTACTATTTTCTCAGAAAGTTCAGAATAAATCAGTCACCATATTTATTGAGCACTTATTCTGTGCAGAGCACTGTACTAGGCACTTGGCAAAGTCAGAATAATGAAGTCACAGAGTACCTGCCCAAGTACATCTCTATCTTTATATATATATTATATAATATAGTATATATTATTAGATGTATATATGTCCATCTCTGTCTCTCTCTCTCTCTCTCTCTCTCTCTCTCTCTATATATATATATAATAAATATGTATTATCCATACATATGCATACATACCTCAACCCATCGGGATCACTGCCAACTTAATGTGGTTGAATGCTTCCGGCAAACCTGGTTCTGAAAATTAACATCGTGCCCCTCCTCCTTGCACTAATAATCCTTTGGATTCCTACAGCCCTTTTCTTCTGAAAACATCGAGGAAGACTTACACTGATACCCTTATTTTATCCTCATGTGGTCCCTGTGGGACAGGGAGGGACAGACATTTCCTTTCTCACTTTTCCCATCATACAGAGAAACTGAGGTGCAGAGATACCAAACAACTAGTCCACAGCCACATAGTACTCTCAGGGCTAGAACTCAAATCTCTTGTCTTCCAGCCCAGAGGCCCCTCCTCTGCATGCCACTTCCTCTAGGTCATGCTGATACCAATCAACCAATCAATCAACCAATCAGTGGTATTTATTGAGTGTTTATTATGTGAGGAACACGTGGGAGAGTTCTCCTTTCCTCTTCTCCCTCTCCATTGCCCTGACTCGCTCCCTTTATTCATCCTTCCCTCCCAGCCCTATAGCACTTATGCACATCTTATCTTACACTGTAGGGTTGTCTCTGGCCCATGGACAGCTCTCTCCCAGAACCCCCCACCTCCATCTGCAATCGTTCTGCTAGTGTATCTGTATCTATAATTTATTTATTTATATTAATGTCTATCTCCCTGTCTAGACTATAAGTTCATTGTGAGCAAGAAGTGTGTCTGCTAATTGCTACATTGTACTCCCCTAAGCACTTAGTACGGTGCTCTGCCCGCAGTAAGCGCTCAATAAATATGACTGACTGACTACAACAGAATTAGTAGACAGCTTACAGTCTAGAGAGGAGACAGACATTAATATGAATAAATGATACCTGTCACAGTTCTGCCCCTTAGCCAGAGAAAAGCTCCAGTGAAGAGCAGAATCGCCCGAGGCCTGAGCACGCCACGACAGCTCATGTGTCGTCACGTTGGGGTTGGCGGCCTGTTTCCCTCCCTCAGCAGCCCAGCCTGACGAGGGAGGTGGTTGACATTCTACTGATAGAGAGGGTTGGAGGCGGCTCCATCTGTTCACATGACCTTCTCAGGCAACTTCCCGGCATCCTCATTCCCCACACCTTATGGGCTCTGCTACCCACTTAGCTCCAGGAATCTTCTCCTGGTGTGGATTCCAGTCAGAAGATGGTGCCTTTCCCTCTTCCCTTCCACTCCCTGCTCCCAGATTTTTCAACTCCCTGTGACTTGTGGGATGGACACTCCTTCCCTAGAATGCTGGAAAACCCTCCTCACTTCTCTGGGTGAGGGAGAGTTCATTGCCCTATCTGAGTTACTTGTTTTATGTCCTCCAGAATAAGGCCTGCAGATAGAACACAAACAGAGGAGGTGGAACTGCTTCAGGGTCAGAGAGCACTTCATTCCTATTTACCCCCCAGTTTCCACCTTGGGATGAGGTAGAGAGGGGTCCTCTAAATGTAAATAATAATAATGATAATGGTATCTGTTAAGTGCTTACTAAGTGTCAAGCACTGTTCTAAGGAAGATACAAGGTAATCAGGTTGTCCCACATGGGGCTCATTGTCTTAATCTCCATTTTACAGATGAGGTAAATGAGGCACGGAGAAATTAAGTGACTTGACCAAAGTCACACAGCAGACAAGTGGTAGAACCAGGATTAGAACCCACATCCTCTGACTTCCAAGCCCGTGCTCTTTCCACTATGCCACGCTGCTTAACTCTCTAGACCATCAGCTCACTGTTGGCAGGGATCACATCTGCCAACTGTATTTATCGAACTCTCCCACACACTTAGTTCAGTGCTCTGCACACAGTAAGTGCTCAATAAATTCCATCAATTGATTGGTTGATTGATTGAGGAGAGCCTTTGGGTACAAGGGACCCTCCAAGCCCAGGGGCTCTTTTTTGGCAGAGGAACATTAGTTAGGCGCTTACTATGTGCTAGGCACTGTACTAAGTGCTGGCATAGATCCTAGCTAATTAGGTTGGACAGAGTTCTGCAGGATAGAAGGGCCGGAAAACAGGCTGCACCCCTGCCTCACCTACTCACTTGTTGCACTCCTACTCCAGTGGGAACTTACCTGGCACGGCTGAGTAAGCCTGAGTGGGCTGAACAAGCCACTGGCACAAATAATTGATGTGGAATTTGTGAAGCACTTACCCTGTGTCATGCTCTGGGGTAGGTATAAATTAATCAGGTTGGTGCTATGTGACCTTGGGCAAGTCACTTAACTTCTCTGTGTCTCAGTTCCCTCATCAGTTGTGAGCCCCATGTGGGACAAGGACTGTGTCTGACCTGATAGCTTTGTATGTACCCCAGCACTTAGAACAGTGCTTGACATATAGTAAGCACTTAAAAAATGCCATTGTTATTATTATTATCATAATTATTATTAAGTCTGAGGATGGAGGCTTATCCAATGTTCCCAACAGAATCCTCCTCTAATGTCACCAGGGCACCTGAGGACTCAAGCAGAACTGTGGCAGGAGGAAGTCTGATCCACCCAGTTTTAGCCTCCGGTGCCTCTGCTGTGGCTCTTCAGGAACCTCATCCTAGGGAAGGCTTCTCTTTAAAACCTCGGGTTTGTGCCAGGGTGTTCACCGATGTATTGTAAGATCTGGGTTGTTTTTTTCCTGAGGATCATATAAAGTTTCCACTCTGCTGCTGCAGTCCTAACCAATCAATGGTATTCATTGGGCAGTTATGGTGTGCAGAACACTGTATTAAATGCTTGGGGGAGAGTATACTTAAACAGAGTTGGTAGACACGTTCCCCTAACATAGAGCTATGCTAGCAACGGGTCCATTCAAGCAGACAGTTCTTGATTTCTCAGGCTCCAAATGGAAGAGCCAGCAGGAATGGGGACAGGCACTCAGAGGGGATTTCTCCACCCAGAAGACACTCCAAGAGCTGGAGCCAGTCTTGGATTGGGAAGTGGGCCTGGGACAGGGACTGGGGAAAGGGCTGAATAGTAAGGTTCCTCCTTCCCCAGGGATATAAGGCTTGGATACTGCTAGGTAATTGAAACAATGAATAACTGAGCTGGAATTCTGGGATGGGGGCTCAGATTATGGAAGGGAAAGATCAGGGTAACAAACTGAGTTTACTTCGTGTTCTAATGAGATGGAATTCTGGGATGGGGGCTCAGATTATGGAAGGGAAAGATCAGGGTAACAAACTGAGTTTACTTTGTGTTGTAGTGGCCTTGGCATTGACACTGTTGGAATGGAGTCTTTGCTAACTTCTCTACTGAGGCCTAATCCCCCTTTATATTTTTTGGTCTTAGTAAAGGATGAGCAGTGTTGCCTAGCAGAAAAAGCACAGGCTTGAGAATCAGAGGGTCTGGGTTCTAATCTCAGCTCTACTACATGCCTGCTGTGTCTCCTTGGACAAGTCACTTCACTTCTCTGTGCCTCAGTTACCTCATCTGTACAGTGGAGATTAAGACTGTGAGCCCTATGTGGGACATGGACTGTGGCCAACCTGATTAGCTTGTATTTACCCCAGTGCTTAGCACAGTGCCTGGCACATAGTAAGTGCTTAACAAATACCATTTTTAAAAGTAAATAATAATAATAATTATGGTATTTATTAAACCCTTATTATGAATCAATCATGCTGTTGAGAACAGGGGTTGATACAGGACAATCAGAGTGGACACAGTCTCTGTTCCATACAAGCCTCACAATTTAAGAGATAGAGTGCAGCTACATTCTGAGGAAACTGAGGCTGAGGGAAGTTAAGTGACTTGTCCAAGGGCACTCAGCAAGCCAGGAGAGAAAGTGGAAGTAGAACTCAGGTCTCTTGACTCCCAAGCTCTTCCTCTCGGCCTTGCCTGACCTGTTCCTAAAATGGGAACACCTGTCTGTATTGCACCTGAGGATCCTCTGTGCTCTTTACAGGTCTGCAGAGACTGATGCTCCCTAATTGAGACAGCTTTTTTTCAGCAGTGGGGCTGGATTAGAGACAGGGAGCCCCTGCTGTTTCCAGTTGCTGGTTGAGGGCAAAAACATGTAGAAATCAGGGGCCCAGCTGGGAACATCTCCCCAGGAGACCCAGATTTTGCGGAAGGAAGGCAGTTTTACACAGACTCAGGTGAGCCGGTAGCAGGAATGGCAAGCAAAAAGCCCCCTGTCCTGACTGTCTCTGAGGTTCAGGGGTGACAGAAGGCTGAGAAGTAGAGCTTGTTGCTACAATCAATCAATCACTGGTATTCATTAAATGTTTCCTATGTGCAGAGCACTGTACTAAGCACTTGGGAGAGGCCTCTTTTCATTAGGCCAAAGAAGCTGGGAATAGATCCGAGATCTGGGGTTTATTCCCAGCCCTGCCGTTGGCATGCTGGGGCACCTTCTCCCCTCTGGGCCTCAGGTTCCCCATCTGTAGAATGGGCAGAAGCTACCCACCATCCCTCCATCCTAGGCAACGAGCTCCCTCAAGAACAGGGACTTTGTCCAATCTGATTATCCAGTATCTGCCCTAGTGCTTAATTTGGAGCTTTGGGAGATAGTCAGTGCTTAATAAGTACCATAATAATACTTCCAATAACTATTCTTTGGCTGCCAGCCAGCCGCCATCCACAGCCACAGGTCCATCTCTGCCTTCTCTGTCTGGTTGCTGGACAGGCCCAGTGATGAATCCCAATTACTCCTGGGCTGGTCTGCCCTCATCCCAACTACGGAGGCTGGAAGACTCTCTGGCCTGGAACTTATCGCCTTTCTCCTCCCTGTCATTGGGGCAGCAGAGGGGCCGGGTGGCCATCAGATTCCAATCCCAGGAGCCCCCAGGATTTGCACCCTGCAAAGCCAGAGCACCACCCAGGCCATACCAGAAGCCTAGGCCCTCTCACCTAAGCACCCAGGATCTCTTCTCTCTCCCCCATGAAGGCTTCCCCGCGCATGATAATTTCCTGGGACTTGAGGTTTCCCCCTCCCTGTATTCTGGGCAAATACTCCCTTGAAGAGAGGGAGACAAGCTAGTCCATGGCCTAGAAATTCCAGGTGCCCCTCCTTGCCCTCTCTCCCACTGAACCCAGCTGCAGCCCTTTCCTCCCCCATTTCATTCCACAGGGTTTCCTCCAGCACAGCAGCAGGAATGGACCAGTGACAGGAGAGAGAAGAAAGCAGGATGGAGGGGAGAGTGTAGAGGGAGGGAAAGGATCTGAGCAGCCAGCAAGCTGGGATTCCTTGTCCATCCACTGACCCCAGCCCAGAGCTCGGTGAAGGGAGGTGGATAGGCCATTCATTGGGACCAACTGCCTCCTGAAGGTGGTGGAGAGGATGTAGACAGATCCACTGCTCCTGGGAGACCCCAAAGTTTCAATCAATCACTGGTATTTGCCAAGCACCTACCAGCTGCAGAGCACTGTACTAAGCACTTAGAAGAGCCCAATAAAATAAATTTAGTAGATACCATCCTTGCCCTCAAGGAGCTGACAGTATAGGCTTACAGTCTTACCATCTAGCTTGGGTTCATCCCGGATACGCTCCAGCCTGGACTTGGGAGGAATCTCCCTGGACCTGGGGAGTACTGAGTGGCTACTGATGAAAGGACAGAGCTGCCCTGCCCAACTACCTGCAGGAAACTGACCAGAAAGCCCTTTGTGGGCAGGAAAATCCTGGCTCTGCCACTTGTCTCCTGTGTGACCTCGAGCAAGTCACTTCACTTCCCAGTGCCTCAATTACTTCATCTGGAAATGGGGATTGAGGCTATTTATTCCATGTGGGACAGGGACTCTATCCAATCTGATTTGCTTGTATCTACCCCAGTACAGTGCCTGGCACATAGTAAGTGCTTAACACATACCACAGTTATTAATTATTAGGTAATGTGTCTGTTTATTGCTACATTGTACTCTCTCAAGCTCTTAATTCAGTGCTCTGCACACAGTAAGCACTCAATAAATACAATTCAATGATTGAATGAATGAAAACCTGCATGTGATAAGGCACAGGCCACTCCCAGAAACCATTTATTACTCTCCCCAACTTCAAAGCCTTATTGAAGGCACATTTCCTCGAAGAGGCCTTCCCAAACTAAGCCCCACTGCTTTCCACTTCTTTCACTCCATTCTGCATTGCTCTGACTTGTTCCCTTTGTTCTTCCCCCCTCCCAGCACCACAGCACTTATGTACAGATCTGTAATTTATTTATTTATATTAATGGCTGTCTCCCACCTGCCCCACTGTAAGCTCATTGTGGGCAGGAAATGTGTCTGTTTATTGTTGTATTATACTCTCCCAAGCACTTAGGACAATGCTCTGCCCACAATAAGCTCTTGATAAATAGGATTGAATGAATGAATCCTCCGGGTGGCCTGATGGGGCTGCTCCACTGAGCCCAGGCAGTCTGTCCAGCACCAAGGCACATCCAAGGAGCAGAGGGAAAAGGAGCCGGGAAACATGGAGAGGAAGACTCCTGCACGATTCCCTCTCTTGGGCATAAATCTTTTAACCCGAGCAGCGCCTGTCATCATATTCAGAGAAAGAATGAAATACTGCTCAGGGAACAGTGCTGACATCTCAAACACAGGTTTGACAGCACTTCTCCACTCTCCCTAAGTGCTGACAGCCACACACGTGGGGAAAGCCATCAGCCCTGGGAGAGGGAGGGTCCATCAGGAGGCATTCCCACTCCCTCAAACCCACTCTCTTCCCCCATTCCTGCTCTTTCTCCAGACCTCCTCCTCCTCCCCCAGCACATCCCTCACCTTCTTGTCCTGGCTCTTTAATAATAATAATAATAATGATTGCATTTATTAGGCACTTACTAAGTGCAAAGCACTGTTATAAGTGCTGGGGAGGCTACAAGGTGATCAGGTTGTCCCACGGGGGGCTCACAGTCTTCATACCCATTTTACAGATGAGGGAACTGAGTCACAGAGAAGTCAAGTGACTTGCCCGAAGTCACATAGCTGACAATTGGTGGAGCTGGAATTTGAACCCGTGACCTCTGACTCCAAAGCCCGGGCTCTTTCCACTGAGGCATGCTGCTTCTCTTTGAATTTGGTTCTCTGCCAGCAGGGACAGCAGAATCGTGACCTCCACGCTGGTGGTCAGCCAGGGACAGGCCCCTAAGGACAGGCCAGGAATTGATGACATCACCAGGAGGCAGTGGCCCCTGTGGCCTGAGCCTTTAGAGGTTCAGAGGCCCGTGAGCCCCACGCGGGATAGGGGCCATTTCCCATCTGATTGTCTGTTATCTACTAAGTAGTAAAAGCTTAATAAATACAACTGTGAAAATCATTTGTCTTGCTCACCACAATGGAGATGGCTTCACGGAGAGAAGCTCAGGGACTCAGCAAACTGCAGGAAGAACATAAGGAGAACTCTTCCATTCTGGGAGGAAGACAGAGTCCAACTTCTCTCACCATGGCCTCTGTCCAATGCCAGGTAGTAGCTAGGGGGCTGAGCAAGAGGCTAGGACATACCTGCACACACTTGCCCCCATCGGAAGAGATTGAGGGTCCTCTGAACATCAGATGCCACACCACCCATGCCCGGGCCAACCCAAAGGTCCATCCAGCCCAGGACCTTCCTCTGACAGGGGCACCGGGGCACTTAAAGGAACCAGGTGATGGTTGCCCTCTTAGACAACTATCCTCAAGGTTCAGAATGGACCACTTGGCAACCTTAATGTTTCCCTTCTCCATCTCTGAGATTCCCTCTCAGAGCCCAAAAGGATAAGATCACAAGTCGGCTGCCCTAGTTCCAAAGAAGCACAGCTAGGGTTCCCCTAAGAGAGCTGCCAGGCATGGGAAGACCTGTCAGAAGACAGGAAGAGGCCTGTTAGCCTCACACAGCCTGGCCTGGGTAGGAAGGTCATGTCACTGGCCTGGCACTGAGAGGGCAGCCAGGACTGAGGTGCCCGGGCAGATGGGCATCAAGAAAATGGGTATGGGCAAAGCAGGAGGGCACAATTAGGGGACTCAGCACTTGGTTTCCAACAGGAAGCAGTTTGGTGCCACGGAAAGAGCACAGGCCTAGGAGTCAGGAGTCCTGGGTTTTCATCCTGGCTCTGCCACTTGTCTGCTGTGTGACCTTGGGTAAGTCACTTAACCTCTCTGGGCTTCAGCTTTCTCATCTGTAAAATGAGGACTAAATACAGGCTCTCCATCCCCTTAAGATTATGGACCCCATGTGGGACAGGAACCACATCTGACCAGATTATCCTGAATCAACTCCAGCATTTAGCACAGAGCTTGGCACATATTGAGTACTTAAGAGGTTCCACTATTAGGGGTGATGAAAGGACTCCAGAACCATCATCCTCGAGCTGCTGGTTCATCCATACACACAGAAGGTTTCAGCCAGACAAGCTCTCCAGCCACTGAGGGCAGCACACCCTGGACAGGGGGCTGCTGGGCCTTGGGTTAAAGCAGCCCTTAGTAAACCCCCTCCCTCTTTGCTCCCTTACTGATGGGTCAGGCTGACTCTCCCATCTTCACTGTGGGTTTTATTGCAGTAGACACGAAGCGGCCATAAAACTGCCCATAAAGCCCAGTGGCACTATTGATGACCGGGTCCAAGGACCCTCCCAGTCAGCTCGGTCCCAGACTGCTCTCTGTCCAAGAGGGTGACCTTCATGAGTGGCCACCTTCTGGCCATCCTTTCCCTCCAGCCTCTGGAGGCAGAGGGGAAGGGAAGACCCCACAATCCACTTCCCACCTTCCTGAAAACAGCCAGGGGTGAAGGGAGGGGACTCCCACCACTCCCAGATGCTCATTGGAAACCTTCACCCAGGAGGGGTCTTGTCTGGGGAGGGGAGCTCTGGGGGTCTCTTGGGTGGCTGTTCTGACTTCACTCCATTAAGATCACCTCTCCTCCAAGAGATCTTCCCCAGTTAAGCCCTCTTTTCCCCCACTCCCTCTCCCTTCTAAATCACCCCACCCTCAACCCCCCAGCACTTATGTACATATGAGTAATTTCTTTATTTATATTAATGCCTGTCTCCCCTTCTAGACTGTAAACTCATTATGGGCAGAGAACAGTTTGCATTGTACTCCCCCAAGCACTTAGTAGGGTGCTCTGCCCACAGTAAGTGCTTGGTAAATACCATTCACTGATTGATTGATTGATTCACTCTGCTTTGGCCCTTTCCCTTCCAGTCACTACCAGATGCCAGATCCTGGCCAGAAGCCACTAACACCAGGTCACTGGGACCTGGTCCTCCTCTCCCCTGTTAGAGTGGAAGTTCCTCGTGCCCAGGAATGAGGTCCCTTTGCTTTTCTGTGCTTCCTAAGGACCTAGTGCAGTGCTAACGTGGAATGAATCCTCAATAAATGCTTTGACAAAGATTACAACATTGGCTGCCCATCCCACCCCACCCAGCTCTCCTCCTGGCTGCAGGGAAAGAGATAATGAGGTCTTCCTGGTGGAAATAGACTAGAAGAGAGGGAGAAAGATGAGAGAAAGGAAGAGAGAGGAATAAGGAGAGGGAGAGGGAGAAAAAAGGGAGGGAAAGAGAGAGTGAGAGAAGAGAGTCGGGGGAAGAGAATGAGAGAGGGAAAGAGAAAAAGGGAGATGGAGAGAGAGGAAGGTAGAGGGAGGGAGGAAGAGGAAGAGAGAAAGGGAGAGGGATGGAGGAAGAGAAAAAGAGAGAGGGAAGGGAGAGAGAAAGGAAGGGCAGGAGAGAGAGAGGGAGAGGGAGAGAAGGAGAGAGAGAAAGAGGAAGGGAGGAGGAGAGAGAGAAAATGGGGGAGAGCAGGAGAGGGAGGGAGGAAGAGAAAAAGAGAGAGGGAAGGGAGAGAGAAAGGAAGGGCAGGAGAGAGAGAGGGAGAGGGAGAGAAGGAGAGAGAGAAAGAGGAAGGGAGGAGGAGAGAGAGAAAATGGGGGAGAGCAGGAGAGGGAGGGAGGAAGAGAAAAAGAGAGAGGGAAGGGAGAGAGAAAGGAAGGGCAGGAGAGAGAGAGGGAGAGGGAGAGAAGGAGAGAGAGAAAGAGGAAGGGAGGAGGAGAGAGAGAAAATGGGGGAGAGCAGGAGAGGGAGGGAGGAAGAGAAAAAGAGAGAGGGAAGGGAGAGAGAAAGGAAGGGCAGGAGAGAGAGAGGGAGAGGGAGAGAAGGAGAGAGAGAAAGAGGAAGGGAGGAGGAGAGAGAGAAAATGGGGGAGAGCAGGAGAGGGAGGGAGGAAGAGAAAAAGAGAGAGGGAAGGGAGAGAGAAAGGAAGGGCAGGAGAGAGGGACGGAGGGAGAGGGAGAGAAGGAGAGAAAAAAGGAAGGGAGAGAGAGGGAGAGAGAATTGAGAGAGCAGGAGAGGGAGGAGAGGAAGAGAGAGATGGGGAGAAAAAGGAAGAATCTGAAATGTGGATACACCCCTCTCCCCTCCAGCCCCCCCCCCCCCCACACCGATTCACAGACAGCCAGATCTCGGCCCCAGAGAACTGTCAGGCATTTTGCTCCGCCATCCTAGTCTATGGAGGGGCCTTTTCTTCCTTCAGTCTCCTTTCTAAGTCTTCGGCCTCTCGACCCAAAAAGTGGTCTCTAGCCGGGCTCGGCAGCAAAACAGCAGCAGCAGCAGCAGTCCACCCACCACCCCAAGCCTAGGCCAGACTTGTGATAAATCAGGAACCTCTCCCCCTCCCTTCTCCTGATGATGTACTACAATTGCATCGTGGCAGCCCCTGACTGCCTCTTCTGACAGTCAGATCTGTCAGTCATCCGCTCCCGGGCAGAAATCTGGTGCTGTGCTGAAGGCAGGGAGAGGGCGACTGGCTCCTCTGTTATGCACATGCAGAGATTGGTGGCTATTGCAAGAATACAATTAGGGCATTTAGTAAGCTCCGATCTTGTGCTAAGCACTAGGATAGATACAGGCCTAGCTATAATAATACTGGTATTTGTTTCGGGCTTACTATTCACCAAGCACTGTGTTGGAGACAAACTAATCAGATCAGACATAGTCCCTTTTCCTCATGGGGCTCAGAACCTAGGAAGAAGGGCTTTTAATCCTCGTTTTACAGATGAGGAAACTGAGGCACAGAAAAACGACTTGCTCAAGGCAAAAATTAGCGGGCAAGTGCCAGCATCAGGTTTAGAACCCAGGTCTCTTGACTCCTAGTTTTGTGTTCTTTCCATTAGGCTCTAGACTGTAAGCTCCTCCTTTAGACTGTAAGGTCCTTGTGGGCAGGGACAGTGTCTACCAACTCTGTTGTATTTTACTCTCCCAAGCACTTAATACAATGTTCTACACATGGTAAGTGCTTAATAAATGCAAGTTATTGACTGATTAGGCTACACTGTTACTAACAAGGAAAGTTAACCTTCTCTGTGTATCAGATCAAACATAGTCCCTGTCTTCACAGAACTCACAGTCTTTACCTTCTCCCCACTTTACAGATGAAAAAAAACTGAATCCTAGAGAGGTTGACTTGCCCAAAATCACCCAGTAGGTCAGAGATGGAGCAGCCGGGACTTAAACTCAGGTCTCCTGACTCACGATCCTGGGCTCTTTCCACTGGGCCACACTATGCACCGTTGCCGAGGGCACCGTTCTTTTAGGAGATGGGAAAACTGAGGCTCAGAGAGGTTTACTGACTTCCCCTGGGTCACACAGCACTACCACGGCTGGTGTCCTCCTGAGTACTAGAGTCCAAGTATGCCCCCTTGCCAGCTAACAAGAGGCTCATGCCCGATCCTTGGCCTCTCCCCATCCCTTTCCCTCAGGAGAGACCCTTGAGTTCTACAGCTGCATTGTTCATTCTGGTTCAAAATGGCCTTATCTAAGCCCTGGATGCAAGCAAGTTCTCTCAAGGTCCCAGGGGCCTTTGCCATTTGTCCTTTGTCCTTTGCACTGGTCACTAAGAAACTCCAAACCTACTACGGCCCAGGCTCAGCTGTAAGGAGGTCAAATAGTAATGATAATAATAATTGTGGGTTTTTTTTGTTAAGTGCTTACTTTGTGTCAAGTACTACACTAAACATTGGGGTAGATAATAAGATCATCAGGTCTCCCATGAGGCTCACAGTCTAAGTAGAAAGGAGCAGCATGGCTTAGTGAAAAGAGCCCAGGCTTGAGAGTCAGAGGTCATGGGTTCTAACCCCCGCTCCACCACTTGTCAGTTGTGTGACTTTGGGAAAGTCACTTAACTTCTCTGTGCCTCAGTTACCCCATCTGTAAAATAGGGATGAAGACTGTGAGCCTCATGAGGGACAACTTGATTACCTTGTATTTACCCCAGCACTTAGAACAGTGCTCAGGACATAGTAAGTGCATAACAAATACCATAATAATAATAATAATAATAATAATAATAATAATAATTAATAGGTATCAAATTCCCATTTGCTGTTGAGAAAACTGAAGCTTAGAGAAGTGATGTGACTTGCCCAAGTCACACAGTAGGCAAGTGGCAGAGCCAGGATTAGAATACAGGTCCTCTGGTTCCCAGGCCTGTACCCTTTCCCCTTTCCACTAGCCCACCTGTTCCTCGGTGGGGGAGTCACCTACACCCCCTTTTTCCCAAGAAGGAACAAGTTCTGAGTAAAATAATCAAGTGTCCCATCCACTTTCCTCTTTTTCCAGTCAAAGGCAGCCCGCTGGACCGAAGAGTCAGCAGATAGACCCATGACCCTGAGGTCAGGGTGGGAGGAGAGAAGTCCTGGCTGCCATTCTCCAGGGCTTTCTGCTCAGGTACCAGGAGGCTGTCCATAACAGAGAGGAGCTGGGTTGAGGGGAAAATATCTTGTGGATGGGCCTCCCATTTAGACAGGTTTCCCAGGGTTTCCCATCCGGTGGCTTTGGGCAGCATGGACTTTTTTTTTTTTTGAGTGGTATTTGTTAAGTACTTACTGTTACAGGCACTGTTCTAAGTGCTGGGGTAGATATGAAGTAATCAGGGTGGTCCCAGTCCACGTCCTACATAGAGCTCACACTTTTAATCCCCATTGTACGGATGAGGTAACTGAGGTACAGAGAAGTTAAGTGACTTGCCCAGGGTTACACAGCAGAAATGTGGAAGAGGCGGGATTAGAACCCACGTCCTCTGACTCCCAAGCCCACTCTCTTTCCACTAAGGCACACTGATGAGATCGTACAAAGCCTCCATTCCCACCTCTGCTCGCCAAGTGTTGTGGGAACTCAGCCAAGCAACTCACCTTCTCTGGGCCTCAGTTTTCCTATCCGCTAACAGGAGAGATGCACAGACACATTATTGAGTTGGCTACTCTGCCAATCTCCAGGAAGGTTAATGATATAATGGAGGCCAGGTCATTTGGGCTCCACCTTTAGAATAAGATGGATTGTCATTCAACCCCCCAGCCTTGTTCTAGGCCCATGAAAAACAACTATTTTTGTAATATCTTCTCCCCTTAATCTCCTAGACAGAGCTCAAAGTCCAACGGTACAACCGAACCTGTAGACAACCTTCTAGGATCTGCGTGTTGGGGTATGCATTATATATGTGTCTATTAATAAGCACACATTTTCCCCTAAACAATAACTGATAAACAGATGACTCCGCTACATTATAATTTTACAGCATTTTGGCTTCGAGCTGCTTCCGGCAGTAAAAGTTAGCTGTTTCATAGCTCCGAGAAGACATCAGCCGTAACGTGCTAAAATTATAACCTAGCGGAGTCATCTGTTTAAATACCCTGGAAAATAGCATTTGGTATTTTCAGTTGTTTTCTCTTTCTCTCTGGCGGCACTGGTGTGTGTCTATCAATAGAACAGTGCTTTGCACATAGTAAGTGCTTAATAAATGCCATTTAAAAAAATCTGCTGAGCGGAGCAGGGTCAAAAAGCCTTGTAGCCTGGAGAGAGATGAAGGAGACCCAGGATTGTGTTTCTGCCCCTGGGAGACTGAAGCCAACAGTAGCAGCAGTAGTTGTGGGAAGGAGTGTGGCACCAGCCTGGGAATCAGAGGAATTGGATCTGATCCCAGCTCCACCACATACCGGCTATCTGACCTTGGGCAAGTCACTTCTCTGTCTTCATCTGCAAAATGGGGATTCAGTGACTTGCCCAAGGTCACACAACTGAACATTGGCAGAGTTAGGATTAGAACACAGGTTCTCTGACACACTTGCCTAGGCTCTTTCCTGTAGGCCATACTGGTTCTCATCCCCGCCTAGAAGGCAGGTGGAACCAGGATTAGAACTCAGGTTTTCTGACACCCAGACCTGTGCCCTGGGGCTCAGAGGACAGCTGGGCTGGTAGATTTGGGGTGGGTATCACACCTCCTTGGTACTCAGAAATAGGGGGAGTCCCTGGAGATCATATCCTCCCCCACCCAGGGCTCCAGGGATGCCTGTCACACTTCCAGTCCAGAAAGGACTGTCAGGAGCTCCAGACACCCATCTGGGAAGCCCAGAGCCTTTCTTGTCAGAGCTATCCTCTCCTCACTCCCCCAGGAGTGGAGGCCAGGCGTGTAGCCTCTGAGGAAGAGAAATTCCCTCCTTCTGCTGGATCACAGCGTAATACTAATAATTAATAATAATTATTAAGGTATTTGTTAAGGGCTTACTATATGCCAGGCACTGTTCTAAGCACTGGGGTGGATAAAAGCAAATAGGGTTGACACAGTCCCCATCCCACGTGGGGCTCGTAGTTTCAATCCCCATTTTACAGATGAGGTAACTGAGGCCCAGAGAAGTGAAATGACTTGTCATAAGTCAGTCAGCAGACAAGTGGTGGAGCCGGGATTAGAACCCATGACCTTCTCATTCCCAGGCCCGTGCTGTATTCACTATGCTATGTTGCTGCTCGTATGATCTCGCCCCACCATGATCTCCTCCTGCCCTGCCCTTTCTGCCTCCCCTAACCCAGTGGGTACAGGGCTGGGGGCTCTTGGAGACCCTTGTGGGCACTCATCATCATCATCACCATCAATCGTATTTATTGAGCACTTACTGTGTGCAGAGCACTGTACTAAGCGCTTGGGAAGTACAAGTTGGTAACATATAGAGACAGTCCCTACCCAGCAGTGGGCTCACGGTCTAAAAGGGGGAGACAGAGAACAAAACCAAACATACTAACAAAATAAAATAAATAGAATAGATATGTACAAGTAAAATAAATAAATAAATAAATAGAGTAATAAATATGTACAGACATATATACATATATACAGGTGCTGTGGGGAAGGGAAGGAGGTAAGATGCGGGGGATGGAGTGGTTTCATGCCCAAAGAAACAGCCCTCTAATCTGGCAGTGAGGAGTCCAAGGTCACATCTATAAAATTGGGATTCAATATCTGTTCTCCCTTCTTCTCACAATGTGAGCTCCCTGCGGGGTCTGATTATCTTGAATCTACCCCAGAGCTTAGAACAGTGCTTGGCCCAGAATAAGCATTTAACAAGTACCACAGTTATTATCAGTTTGCAGGCTCACCTAAACTCATTGTGGGCAGGCAATGTATCTACCTACTCAGTTGTATTGTCTCTTCCAAGCACTTAGTCCAATGTTCAGCATATTATAAGCTCTCAGTAAGTATCATCGATTGATTGATTGCTGGACACTGAATGGACATGTCTACATACGCAAGCAAATAAAACCTAGGAAACAAGGTTTCCTAACAAGAGAAACAGCCTGGCCTAGTGACAAGAGCACGAGCTTGGGGGGCAGAGGTCTTGGGTTCTAATCCCACCTCCACCACTTATTTGCTGTGTGACCTTGGGCAAGTCACTCAACTTCTCTGTGCCTCAGTTACCTCATCTGTAAAATGGGGATTGAGACTCTGAGCCCCTTGAGGGACAATCTGACTACCCTGTTTCTTCCCCAATGCTTAGAACAGTGCTTGGCATGTAGTGAGTGCTTAACAAATACCATCATTATTATTAAACAAAGGCAGACACCAAATGACCAACCAAAGCAAGGGCTGTGAGGCCCAGGGAGTGACTGGAGTCAGGTTGGGTTAATCTGGGCAGACTTCCCAGAGGGGGTGGGACTCCCCTCTGCCACAGAGATCCCCCAAACCCTTTGCCAAGCTCCAGACACTCCCCACATCCGCCTTTCCCCCTGCCAGGAGAGTGAAGGTGAAAACAGTTGCTAACCCACCGTCTCCTTCCTCATCTGTCCCCTCCTGTGCTAGTTTTTTTTTTCAATTTCAAGGGGGAAAAAAAATCAGGCGCTGAATTAAATATTCACGCCAGCGTCAGGACTCCGGCGCTTGGGAAAGTTCAAATCTGTGGCAATGTGAGTGTCGCAACCTGCATGCAAATGATCCATTGGCGGGAGTCACTGTGACAAGGGACCCGGCCTGCTCCTGCCTCCAGTGAAGGCCTCAGCAGGCTTGGCAGGATGGGGCCAAGACAGGCAGGAAGGGGATGGGCCGGGTGCCCACTTTCCCTGGGAATTACACACCACTCACCCCAGTTTATGCTGTGAGTCCCATGAGGGACAGGAACTGTGTCTGACCTGATGATCTTGCATCTACCTCAGTGCTTAATACAGTGCTTGGCACAGACAACTTAACAAATATCACTATTATTATCACAATACGGAGGTTCAAAAGAACACCTGGACCCCTTTCCCTTGCCCCAGGTGAGTCTGCCAGGTCTCTGGACAGAGTAGGGATTGAGTGGGGACAGACAACAATACGAATAAGTAATTTATGATATATTATTCAAAGCGATGTACATACAGAGCACTGTACTAAGCACTTGGGAGAGTACAATACAATAGAGTTGGTAGACACATTCCCTGCCCACAGTGAGCTTATGGCCTTGGGGGGACGGGAGGGAGACAGGCATTAATATAAATAATCAATCATTTATTTATAATAAATGGCAGTTGGTCAGTCCTTCTTCCCTTGGGAAAAAGCACAAGCCATTGGAGCCTCCAATCGGAGCAAGCCGGACACCCTCCCACAGAAAATATGTGCCGTTGAATGGGCACACAAACTTTCACAGAACGTAGATGGGCTATATTGAAGACACACACAAACATGATACAGATAGGTTCATAAAGTCGCTCAGAGAATACACACAACACACACTCAATGCTGATGGTGACATATGCAGAATGTAGATGGTTGTATATGTTCACCCACAAATGCAAACATCATGTAGATGGGTTCATATGGACTCACAAATGAATACACCGAATACAGATGGGTTGTTTCATGCATGCAATATGCAGAGCAGGTAGATGGTTAATTTATGTACATACACACCCCCATGCAAACACACACAATTCAGGGACTCTCTCCAGTAGGGCCCAAGACAGAGCACATGAGAGTCGAGGGTCCTGGCCATCAGCAGCCTCATGAGCCCCCACTTAAGTCCAGTGTGGCTGGCAGGGGAAAGGCAGGCCCCATGCTCAGACCCTTCTAATTCTGTCAAAACCCCACCAGAATAGAGGACTCACCCAGACACACACACACACATCAAACACCTGTACGACAAGGTGTCTTGTGTTCCCTTCACTCACTCCCACCTCTCCACCTCCTTTCCAGGTCTGCCAGCCACCCCCTGTTCTCCTCCATACCTTCCCAGCACCCCTGGGGCCCCAATCAGGCCTCCAGGAAACCCTCCTTGATACCGGAGCCCCAAGACAACGAGACCCCTATCCACCGGCAGATTTTTAAAAAATCAAATTGATGATAGGTTTGGAAAAACAAACTGGAAGATCCAACTCCATATAGGAGGGATGGTGGGCACAAAAAGAGTGATAGAGGCAGAGAGACAGAAGGAGAGAGAGAATGGCCCGGAGAAACAGGGACAGAAGCAAATAGAGAAGACAGAGTGACACATAGAGACAGGAGACAGAGAATGATACAGAAAGAGACAGAGAAAAAGGAGACAGTAAGTGATAGACAGAGAGAGAAAAGGAGACAGATAATGGTAGAGAGAGGCAGAAACGGAGGCAAAGACAGAAGATGGAGAGTGACACAGAGAGAGATGACTAATTATTAATTTCTATTAGCATCTGTCTCCCCCACTAGGCTCTAAGCTCATGGTGGGAAGGGAACATGTCTGCTAACGCTGTTGTACTCTCTCGAGCACTTAGTACAGTGCTCTGCACACAGTAGGCACTCAACAAATACCATTGATGTTGACGATGATGATGAAGGTGACAGAGACAGAGGAATAGAGAGACAGCCACAAAGAGAGAGAATGGATATGACTTCAAGGCATAAACCATTTCTTCTGCCTACTATCCATTCTATACTGACCCGTGATAAGACTGTGGCCCTCCTCGATGTCCAGATGCCCTTTGAGTCGGAGACAAAGGAGCCAAGGTGTCAGTATAGCGTTTCCTCCACTCTGCCCTCAATGGGGGCATTTCAACGGTAGATTAATCTGAGGCTCAGATAATCTCAGCCCCCCTCCCAGGGTCCCACATCATGTCAGAAGGAAACAATGGAGCAGATTTGAGGGACCCAAGCCCTCTGAACCCAAGCCCTGCAGTATGGCTCAGTGGAAAAGAGCACGGGCTTTGGAGTCAGAGGTCATGTGTTCAAATCCCAGCTCTGCCAATTGTCAGCTGTGTGACTTTGGGCAAGTCACTTAACTTCTCTGGGCCTCAGTTGTCTCATCTGTAAAATGGGGATTAAGACTGTGAGCCCCCCGTGGGACAACCTAATCACCTTGTAACCCCCCCAGCACTTAGAACAGTGCATTGCACATAGTAAGTGCTTAATAAATGCCATCATCATTATTATTATTATTCCCTGGGCCTCAGTTACCTCATCTGTAAAATGGGGATTAAGACTGTGAGCCCCCCGTAGGACAATCTGATCACCTTGTAACCTCTGCAGCGCTTAGAACAGTGCACGGCACATAGCAAGCTTAATAAATGCCATCATTATTATTATTATTCTTATTATCTAAGTGGCAGTCCAGGAGTGGGGGAGTGTCTGAGGTAGAGGCTGGCTCCCACCCTGGGCACAAAGAGATGATGAATGATAGGGAGCAGGAATCAGCCTCCCTGCTCCGTCCACAGTGCCCAGGGATCTCCCCAGGAGGGGGTCTGAGTCTGCGGGCTGGTGGGTCCCTGTTGAGGGGAATACAGTCCGGAAAGGGTTAACCCCAGCCACGGGAGCAGAAAATGAGGTTCCAGTTATTAGTTGATTTATTGCTCTGTCCTCAATCTGCGCTCAGGACGTGGAAGAAAATGTTCCACTCGAAAGCATTAAGCGTCTTCAAAGAGCAGCAGCATTAAAAATTGAAATCATAAAGCAGACACGTAAATACAGCGGAGGTGAGTGTGTATGTGGGGGGGGGGGAGGACAGGAGGGCACCCTGCCCCCTCTGGGCAGGCCAAGGGCAGGAAGACTACCACTCTCTCATTGCTGGCTTCTTGAAGGGGCAGAGGAGGAGAAGGGGGAAGGGAATAGAAGGATGAAGAGGAGGAGGAGGAGGAAGAGGAGCTCCCTGAGTACAGAAGGGGAGACAAGCCCTTCTGGTGGAGATGGGCACCCACCATTGGCAACACTAACTGGGTGTTCCCTAGCTTCACATATGAAACTCAGAGGGGGCCCAAGGGGGAATGAAGAAGGGAGAATGAGCTTGCCAGGGAGAATAATAACAACAACAACAACAACTAATAATAAAATAATAATAATAATAATAGTAGTATTCATTCAGTGTCTGCTGTCAATCAATCAATGGAATTTATTGGGCACTTACTGTGTGCAGAGCAATCAATCAATCATTTTTATTGAGCGCTTACTGGGGGCAGAGCACTGCATTATGTGCTTGGGAGAGTACAACAGGGTTAATAGACATTGTCCCTGCCCACAGGGAGCTTACAGTCTAAAGGGCCAAGCACTGGTGTAGATGCAAAAGGATCTGGTTTGACATAGTCCCTCTCCCCCATAGGACTTCCATTCTAAGGGGAAGGGACAATAGGATTTTAATTCCCATTTTACAGATGAGGAAACTGAGGCCCAGAGAAGGTAAGTGGTTATGCAACAGGCAAAAGGCACAGACAAGCTGAGAACCCAGGAGCCCTGGGTTCATGTTCCAGGCCCCGAGGTTGGAGAGGAGACTAGAAACTAAGTGGTGGGGGAGAGGATGGCACTTGGGCACCCCCACTTCCCCCGGAGGAAACTCAGGCTGAGCACCAAGTACGGTGCCCCCTGTCCCTTCCTGGGAGCCCAAGACCACAGCAGCCCCCACCTATCCTTCGGGGGTCAGCCATGGTTTACCTCCCCAGGGAGGAAAGGCATTCGGTCATTCAGTCATATTCGATCAGATTTACTGATAGATGACACCTCCACCCGTGCCCCCTGCCAGTTCAGAGGAGCTCCCCAGGGCACCGAACCTCAATGTGGGAGGCAACAACTCCTCACTCTCAGCTTCAAGGCTCTCCATCACCTCACCCCCTCCTACCTCACCTCCCTTCTTTCCTTCTACAGCCCAGCCCGCACCCTCCGATCCTCTGCCACTAACCTCCTCACTGTGCCTTGTTCTCGCCTGTCCCACCGTCGACCCTCAGCCCACATCCTCCCCCTGGCCTGGAATACCCTCCCTCTGCACATCTGCCAAGCCAGCTCTCTTCCTCCCTTCAAAGCCCTACTGAGAGCTCACCTCCTCCAGGAGGCCTTCCCAGACTGAGCCCCCTCCTTCCTCTCCCCCTCCCCATCCCCCCGGCCTTACCTCCTTCCCCTCCCCACAGCACCTGTATATATGTACATATGTATATATGTTTGTGCATATTTATTGCTCTATTTTACTTGTACATATTTATTCTATTTATTTTATGTTGTTAATATGTTTTGTTTTGTTCCCTGTCTCCCCCTTCTAGACTGTGAGCCTGCTGTTGGGTAGGGACCGTCTCTATATGTTGCCAACTTGTACTTCCCAAGCGCTTAGTGTAGTGCTCTGCACACAATAAGCGTTCAATAAATATGATTGAATGAATGAATGAATGACTTTGAAGCCAGCGTTCTGCAGCTCTTGTGGTTGCCAGGGCTGCCGGAGCTCCCAGGGCAGGTGACAAGAGCTCACACCTTTAATAAGAATCTCACCCAAGCAGCAAGTTTGCTCTCTGGAGGCAAACAGCTGTGCAGTAATCAGTATTCACCACAGAAACAGGAGTGTGCCCCCATCTCTCCTGCCACCCCGACTTCTAGCTTGGCAATTTCCCTTGAAAGTGCACCCATGTGTAAGCACACCCACAGACACACACTTAGACACACCCACACACCCTCAGAAGCATAAACACACATACTTATTCAGAGACTCTCGTGAGCCCATGAATGGATGCATGATGTGTAGAACAGTGCTTTGCACATAGTAAGAGCTTTACAAATGCCATTGTCATCATTATGTGGTCCAAGTGACGAAGGCAGCCCTGTGAGGTGGGGGCAGGTGGGGCCTGTCCTCGGCTTCCAGGGGTAGGAGAGGACTAGCCTCCATGCTCCAGCATCCAGGAGAAGGGATAATAATAATAATTTTGGTACTTGTTAAGTGCTTACTATGTGCCAAGCACTGTTCTAAGCCCTGGGGGAGATACAAGGTAATCAGGTAGTCCCACATGGGGCTCACAGTCTGAATCCCCATTCTCCAGATGAGGTAACTTAGTGACTTGCCCAAAGTCACTCAACTGATCAGTGGCGGAGGTGGAATTAGAACCCATGACCTCTGACTCCCAAGCCTGCGCTCTTTCCACTGAGCCATGCTGCTTCTCTGGAATGGTAATAGCCACTTGGAAGGCCCTCTGTCAAGGGCCCCAGGGTCAAGACTGTGAGCCCACTGTTGGGTAGGGACCATCTCTATATGTTGCCAACTTGTACTTCCCAAGCGCTTAGTACAGTGCTCTGCACACAGTAAGCGCTCAATAAATACGATTGAATGAATGAATGAATCCTGCCCCACCCAAAAGACTACACTGCCTAGGGGCCACTTCTGCTGCCAACTTGGTTACAGGGAAAGCTGGAAAGGAGCCATGGGAGCAGGCTGGGAGCTCCAAGTCCCACTGAGGGATGGGGACCAGCTTCTCCCACCCAGGTGCCCAGTTGCTGGCACTAAGAGTGGTCAGAGGATGTCAGAGTGGCTGAGAGTGGCGCTTCCAAAGGGCTCTTCCTCACTGCTGCCCTGGGAGGGCATGTGATCAGCCCTGAGACTCACACCCTACTTGCCACAGGGCATCAGAGGAATGGGTGCCACTGGCACCCACACCTCACTCAGATAAGCCAAACGGGCAGCTGGTGTCTTCGGAGCCCTCAGGTTACCAATTCTGCCAAACCCAGGGGTAAGCCCTCAGGTTACCCCTCTGCCAACCCTGCAAGAGGGGCCTTCAAGAGGAGTCTCAGAACCCCCCTGGGGGCAGCAGCTGGCTCCCTCTGAACCTGTGTGAACCTTGGGCCCAACCCAGCAGGTGACAGAGGAGCAAGGCAGAGGTGGGAGTGGGGGAGCTTCTCAGCGAGACCTAGGGGAAAGAGCACAGGCCTCAGAGCCAGAGGACCTGGGTTCTAGACCCCCAGTTCTACCATTTGTCTGCTGTGCGGCCTTAGACAAATCTCTTAACTTCTCTGTACTTCAGCTCCCTCATCTGTAAAATAGGGATTCAATCCTTGTTCTCTCTCAGACTGTGAGCCTTGTGGGTGACAGGGACTATGACCTAACTTATATGTACCCCACATAATAAGCACTCCATACTGTAATTATCATTATTATTATTACTAGGAAGGGGAATGGGTACCTCCATCCAAGCTTAGAGAAGCCCTCTTTCCTTTGGTCATCATTGCAATAGGGCAAGGGGGAGGTGTGGGGCAGATTTACTAGGGCGGAGCCTCCTGGGTGGACCCTAATCTGTGCTTGTCTCCCCTCTCCCACCACACCCACCGACTCCCTCCCCGACACCAATCACTCAGTGTCGGGCCTGGGGAAACACTGCAGAGGATTTTGATTGAAGCCCCACTTTACAGATGAGGAAACAGAGGCACAGATAATTTAAGTGACTCACCCAAGGTCACCCAGCATGCAAGTGGGCAAGCCGGGTTTAGAACACAGGTCCTCTGACACCCAGGCCCGTGTTTTTCCACTAGGGCCACGCTGCTTACGGAGGCCGTCTGTCTCCATCCCATCCACCCTGAGCTGGGCCTGACTCTTGGCATTCCTGGGGACCAGGCTGCCACTGGGCTGCTACTGCCCCTCTGATACTGTGCTTCTTGCCTTGGGTTTCGGGGCATCATCGCCTCTCGGGGCCAGATATGCCACTAGAATTCAGCTCATCTGGTGGACAATAGGTAGTACGAGGCCCAGAGAGGGCAAAGGCTTCCCTTAAAAAAATACGCTGTGAGCCAGAGGCAGGAGAGCCCAGGGACCCTGATGTCTCCTGGGCATTACTATTGACTTGATTTTACTGAGAACCTTTCCCACTCAGTCAGTCAATCAGTATTTATTGAATGCTTACTCGGCACAGAACACTGTACTAAGTGCTTGAGAAAGTACAATGTAATAGAACTGGTAAGCATGATCCCTGCCCAAAAGGAGCTTATGATCATCTTCAGGGGTTGGGAGGCTAGGATGCCAGGGGGTAGGAGTGAGAGGGTTCAATCGTTTTTATTAAGGGTTGCTAGAAAGCAGTCTACCACTCCCTGCCTGCTGCCATCATGACCCACACACAATTCCTCGAGGGAATGTGGAGATATGGCATTCCCTCCACTGTTTCCATTCATACATCCTGGCCCCAGCAGGGCACAGCAGGTGTTCCCCAGATTCCCACCCTGTCCCCCTGGCCCAGGAGTCACTGTCCAGGGATTCCACACTGAGGGACTGCAGGCAGGTCCCCGATGAGTCTGCAGCTGGACGAAACCAAGCCAAAAGGGAACGGTCACCTGGGAAAGTCATTTCCAAAACAGTCCAGCTTTGGAGTGCTGGGTGACCCCTCCCCAACCCCCAAAGTCACAGTCAAGTCAGATTGACTTTTTGGTGCCCTTCTGTCTTTCCCTAGGGTCTACGGAGGGCCCGCAAGCCCTCCTGCCTCTCCAGCTATATAGCCAGGCATCAGGGCTCTGGCTGAGATGGGGAGGGAAACCCTCCCCTCCCCAACTCCACCCCTCCCCACCCCCTAGCACCAGCCGAAATAAGAGTGCGATTGGCACCGACACCTATTTTTCCCCACATGTAATTTTTCTTAATTGGGATCTTGTTAATTATCTCAATACCTTCCAGAGGAAATAAACAGCAATTAGAGGAATAAGTGGTATTTTTATTCCCTGGCAACCTCGCAGCAGAGGGGTGGTGCTCGGTTCCCCGTCCCCTCCCGCTCCCGGCATTTTGGTTGCTGCGTGCTTCCCCTTCATCTTTTCCTTTTCTGCAATTCTCCTATCTCTTTCCCCTTCTTCCCCCCTCTTCCTCCCTCCCTCCCTCTCACTGGGGCATCTCGTGTGCAGCCTACGGGCGTGCGTGAGTGCATGTGTGTGTGTGTGTGTGTGTGTGTGTCTGTGTGCACGCTCATGCACACATGTGAAGTCAGGGCTTCATGGAAGCAGCAGGTTGATCTGATGTAATCTGTTAGAAAAGTCATAAATTGCTGAGAAAAGCCTCTTTTCCCGAGCAACAGAAGGTTAGAGTGTTTAAAGAGAGCAGTGGAACTGTTTTTATTAATCAGAACTGCTATAAAGAAAGCATTTTAATTAACATAATTATCCCGATTGAGAAAAGCAGCCCTTACCCCATAGATACTTTTCAGACTAAAGATGCAAGCTGCCACAATCAGTCATAATTAAGTAAAGTGAGCGATTTTTCCCCTTTTCTCTCTCTCACTAGCTCCCTTGGTCACCAGTTCATGTGCACATAATAATAATAGTGGCATTTATTAAGCACTTACCATGTGCAAAGCACTGTTCTAAGCACTGGGGAGGTTACAAGGTGATCAGGTTGTCCCACGTGGGGCTCACAGTCTTATGCTTTCCTGCTCCCTGATTTGAACCCAGGAGTTGGACAGAAGTAGAAGTGGCACCTCAATGAACGTGGCTTGGCGGAGGGGATGGAGGAGGTCACCATGACATGGAGTGAGAACATGGCAGGGAGGTCAAGGCGGCAATCCCAGGAACACCCGGCTGCTCAGCTTCTCCACTCCTTGATTCAATCCATCAATCAATTAGTAGTATTTATTGAGCACTTCCTATGTGGACTGAACTGGACTGAGCATTCGGCAGAGGACAATATAATAGAGTCAGTAAACCCGGTCCCTGCCCTGGAGGGGCTTACAGTCTAACGGACTGATTCCAGACCCTGTCAGGGGAGGAGTGCTTTCTGGGAAGCTAACTAGCTCTACAGATGTTTCTTTAGTCCTCACTCACAGCTGGCCTGGCCACACTCAGCTCTTGCTTGTGTTAGCCGATAGGCAAGGAACCGGGAAACAGATGGGGGAATATGGATTTGGCACGAAAGTTTGGGGGTGGGGGAGGTGGGTGTTCTATAAAAATACATAAGTCAGGGGCTAATCACTAGTTTCTTTTTTTAATTTGGATTAAAATTGGTTTAGAAGCATTGCGTTTATTTAAGCTCTGATTTCAGAGATTTGCGTGCACTAACATCTGCACGGCAATAACATCTTTCTGGCACTGGCACCTGAAACAAATGGCTGAATGGCTGCCCAGCCTATCTCAGTCATCTTTTGGATACCCCGCGTGAAATACGATTGTCTTAACAGTGTTGTGTGGGCCCACATATGGAAGAGAGTCACAGATTCACCAATATCCTACTCTTGGTTTGAGGCAGGAGTTCTCTAGCGGGGAGCAAGAACCATGGTGACAGTATGCATCGGGATGGAGTTTTATGTTGGTCTGTCCCATTAGAGCCCAAGCTCCTACCGGACAGGCCACTGTCCTGAGAACAGGCCAATTCTTGTAAGTCCAATGCTCTGCACACAGTATGTGCTCAATAATATACTATTGACTGATTGATTGATTCTTCATGTTTCGGGGCTTAGTGCTGTACATTGTACCAGTGGGCACTCAATAAATACCTTTACTACTACCTCTCTTACTACATTCCCTCAAGAAACCTGCAGAAACGGACCATGGACACCAATTCCCCCAGAAACTCCAGGCTCTTTACTGGGATGCAGAACGGAAATCTCCCAGGAGGTAAAGGAAACAAATATATTTATGATGTATTGAAAAATTACCTCAAAAAACACGGCACTTGCCCATCCACCTCCACATCAGACAAAAACTCCTCACCGTTGGCTTCAAAGCTCTTAATCACCTTATACCCTCCTACCTCACCTCACTACTCTTCTACTTCAACCCAGCCTGGACATTTCTCTCCTGTAATGATGTAACTAACTCGCCTAACTCGCTGCCGACCCTTTGCCCACTTCCTGCCTCTGGCCTGGAACATTCTCCCTCCTCAAATCCAACAGACAATTACCCTCCCACGCTTCAGAGCCTTATTGAAGGCCCATCTCCTCCAAAAGGCCTTCCCTGACTAAGCCCCCTTTCTTCTTCTCCCACTCCTTTCTGCTTCACCCTGACTTGTTCCTATTGTCCTTCCCCACACCCTGCCCCACAGCACTTATGTACATATCCATAATTTATTTATTTATATTAACGGCTCTCTCCCCACCAAGACTGTAAGCTAGTTGTGGGAAGGGAATGTATCAGTTTATTGTTGTACTCTCCCAAGTGCTTCATACAGTGCTCTGCACACAGTAAGCGCTCAATAAAAACGAATGAATGAACTAATGAATGACCATCCAGATCCATCAATCAATCAATCAATGGTATTTATTGATAGCTTACCGTATGCACAACACTGGACTAAGCGCTCAGGAAAATACAATACAATGGAATTGGTAGACATGATCTTCGCCCTCAGGGAGCTTATCCCATGCACATCGATTCCAAGGGCAACAGTGGGGTTACAAACAATTCAACATCCAATTGAGCTACATCACTGTGTCCCTTGAGCTGAATTAGGATGAATTAATTTAGTCACTAAGTCCATTTGGACAGCAAAAATCTTAAAAAATGCAGAATCAACAAACAGTTCATCTTAAGCAGGGGTTTGGGTTTAACCTTAATTAAAAAGACATTATTCAGCGGGTAGAAATCCAGTTACAGCATGGCTCAGTGGAAAGAGCACGGGCTTTGGTGTCAGAGGTCATGGGTTCAAGTCCCTGCTCTGCTGCTTGTCAGCTGTGTGACTCTGGGCAAGTCACTTAACTTCTCTGTGCCTCAGTTACCTTAAAAAGACATTATTCAGCGGGTAGAAATCCAGTTACGGCATGGCTCAGTGGAAAGAGCACGGGCTTTGGTGTCAGAGGTCATGGGTTCAAGTCCCTGCTCTGCCGCTTGTCAGCTGTGTGACTCTGGGCAAGTCACTTAACTTCTCTGTGCCTCAGTTACCTCATCTGTAAAATGGGGATTAAAACTGCGAGCCCCTCGTGGGACAACCTGATCAACTTGTATCTTCCCCAGCGCTTAGAACAGTGCTTTGCACATAGTAAGTTCTTAATAAATGCCATTATTATTATTATTATTATTATTATTATTATTAAAAACCCAATAGACTCACAATCCTCTGCAGTCTAATTCTCCTGGAAGAAGTCAAGAGAATTTTCAACTGTAAGCTTCTTGAGGCGAGGAATTGTGCTTTCGACTTCTATGGTATCCTTCCAAGCACTTTGTATGGTGCCTCGCACACAGCAGGTATTAAATAAATATTACTTGGTTGGCGTAGGATTTTTCTGCTGAGACACTGAATTTTCCCAGTGCATTCCCATCGCCCAACTGACTGCTCAAATGGACTGACAGCTCCTGTAGACTGGTAGCTCCTTGTGTGGTGGGATTGCGTCTACCAACTCGATTGACTCATACTTTCCTGAGCACTTAGTACCGTGCTACGCACTCAGTAAGTACTCAATAAATAATACTGATTGATTGATTGATACTGACCAAGAATTTGAATGAGGCCACTGTCCTAAAATGTCACCCAGGCCCCAGTGGTTTCACACCCCATCTCCCCACCCATTAATGGCTTTCTGGGAGCTCTTGATGGTCCAGGAACAGGTCTCCTGCTTCTGTGGGAATTTCCCAAGCATTTAGTACAGCCCATTGCACTTTCCCCCTCCAAACTGGAAGCTCACTGAGATCAGGGAATGTGTCTACCAACTCTGTTGTAGTGTGCTCTCCCAAGCACTTAGGACAATACTCTGCACTCAGTAAGTGTTTAATAAATATCATTGATTGATTAATTACACTTGACAGATTCAGTAGACACCATTACTCCTCCTCTTCCTCCTCCTCCTTCCCTTCTCTTTCTTCTTCTTTCTCCTCCCCTTCCTCTTCTTCTCCTCCTCCCCCCATTCTCCCTCTCCTCCTCCTTTTCCTTCCCCTTCTCCTCCCCACCTTCTCTTTTCCCTCCTCCTCCTCCCCTTCACAGTGTCCTTCCCCTCTTCCTATGCCTTCTCCTCCTTCTTTCCCTTCTCCTCCTCCTATACTAATCCAATCTCATTTCCCTTTTATGCCAAGAATTCCAGCAGAATGGAAAATTGCCCTGAGGTTTGCAAAACTTCTATCAATCAATGGTTTTTAGTGAGCATGTACTCTGTGCAGAACACGGTACTAAGCGCTCAACAGAGTTGGTAGATACATTTCCTGCCCACGAGTTTACAGTCTAGAGATGATCTTCCAGCCTACTCATTGATAATATGTGCTAGTCATCAGTGATTTATGAATACTTTTGTCTGTTACCTTCAGAGTGAAAGATTCTGAATCCTACCAGTGTGGCTCAGTGGAAAGAGTATGGGCTTTGGAGTCAGAGGTCATGGGTTCAAATCCCAGCTCTGCCAATTGTCACCTGTGTGACTTTGGGCAAGTCACTTCTCTTCTCTGTGCCTCAGTTACCTCATCTGCAAAATGGGAATTAAGACTGTGAGCCCCCGTGGGACAACCTGATCACCTTGTAACCTCCCAAGTGCTTAGAACAGTGCTTTGCACATAATAAGCGCTTACTAAATGCCATCATTATTATTATTCTCCTCTTTCCTTTTATCCTCCTATTACTTAATGCTTGAAGAACACACTGAAACTGCAAAAGACGGAGCCCATGACTCCAAGGAGCTTACTGTCTAATGGGGCAGAGAAACCAACATAGCAGATGAATATGCAGTAGTGAAGAGTGTGAGACGAGATTCGAATAATGAACCAAATGAACGCATCCATGGGGGACTAATAAGGAAACTGCTATGTGGAATGTTGAGATGGTTCAGGGGACATAAAGTATGACCTTCCCTCTGCCCGGCAAGAGCACTCTGAATTTAATCTGCAGAAGTGCTTAGTTCAGTGCTCCACACACAGTAAGCAATCAGTTAATACTCCTGGGCACTGCTGTCAATGAAAATGGTCAGTGACATTTTCCACATAGGAGTTTTCTCCTCCCCCATCCTGAGAGCCTGGTTGGGCTCCCTGCCCCTTGCTGCCACACCCGCTGTGCTGTCCAGTCCACTGCCCAGTGATTTAGAAGGAGGACTGGGCAGGGGTGGGGGGAGGTGAATCCATTCCAGAGCTAGTGGTGTTCATAAGTCACCCAATGGGGTCTAGGGATCATTCTGAGAACTAGGCTGTTTCCAAGGCCTGAAAATTATGACAAATCCGGTCCATAAATAAAGTCCCCTGTCCCCCCCCATCCCTCCTGCCGCCCCCCAGATAAACAGCATCAGCCAGGAGCTTCCACCCGTTCAGCATTTCATTTCCAAGACTATATATGAGCTGGGAAGAGGCGGGGACATTTTTCACCCTGACAGGCTGCAGTTTTTCCCGTGAAAAAGTAGCTTATTTTTTAGTATGTCTTAAATAGGAGCCCAGCAAAATGTTCCTCTGGCCTTCTTTAAATGGCCTTTTAAATCCCAGCATAAACCAGGAGGAGCCGGACATAGTAACACAGTTGTCGCTTCGGAAGCTGCATTTCATCTCTGAGCCAGAGACACCCTGATGTCCCTCCCGGCTTTTGTTGTGAGGAAACAGTGTGTTTGGCTGTGTAATCAATAAATCAATGATATTTATGGTATTTATTCAGGGCTTATTGTGTGAAGAGCACTTAACTAAGCTTGAGAGAGTGTGATACAACAAAGTTGATAGACACTTTCCCTGCCCACATCAAGTTTACAATCTAGAGGGGAAGGCAGAAATTAAGATTAATAAAAAATGGATACCAAATAGATATGGATACCAAATGCCCAAAGAATACAAATCCAAGTATATCCCTTAAGCACTTTGATACTCACCCCAGCCCCACAGCACTTATGACCATATCCTTACACTTGCTTATGTTCCCTTTCTGTAATTTATTTTAAAGTCTGTCTCGCTCTGTAGACTGTAAGCTCCTTGTGGGCAGGGATCATGTCTACCTTCTCTATTATATTGGACTCTCTCAAGTCCTTTGTACAGTGTTATGCACACAGTAAGTGCTCAATAAATACCAGTGATTATTGATTGATAAGGGTAAATCCACCTTCCCAAGTACCCCTGGTGAAATCCAGAAGTTGCAAACTCCCTTTTCTGGGTGTAACTGTGGGTAATCCTCCATTTAAGACTTTTTGAGAAAAGATGACTGGCAAAAAACTTTGGAATCTATACCCTGCTCCACCTTTAAGACACATTGGTGCAGATGTATCCTGGGCTAACTCAGACAAGTGGGGTGGAGAGGGAAAGGGGAGTGGGTACTCTAGAATGGCTGCACCCACCCACCCGTCACCCTTGCCACCTTCTCCCTGCCCTAATGAAGTGGTCCTTGTTCAAGTTTACCACCCTCATATCCTCAGCCTTGGGAAAGTATTCTGCCTCTAGGATCTCTAGGTTGTAAACTCCTTGTGGGCAGGGAATGTGTATACCAACTCTGTTGTTTTGTACTCTCTTAAGTGGTTAGTACAGAAAGAACTAAATAAATACTAATGTTTGATTGGTTGACGTGATGAAAAGGGAGAATCTCCCCATTTTCCAGGAGAATCGAGGCCCTAGAAAGTGCTTGGGAAGCTCTCAAAGTGGGTCAGGGTGAGGACCAGTCCAGACCTCCACCCCAAGCCCAGGCTGTGTACTGACCTTTTTTGATCATTCTTTCCACCCCTGAAAAGTGAGTCCAGATGAACAAGAGGCCCTGCTCCCGCTGGCACCAACAGTCTGATCCCCACCACTTCCACCTGAGACCGAGGCCTCCCTGGCTCTGTCTCTGAACATGGAGATGTCCCATGGGGGGGAGACAGTAGTAGAGGACCCAGAGACAACAGGAGAAGTCCGGGGTAAGAATAATAATCATAATAATGGTATTTGTTAAGTGCTTACTATATGCGAAGCACTGTTCTAAGTGCTGGGCATCCCCAGCACAAGGCGATTAGGTTGTCCCATGTGGGGCTCACAGTCTTAATCCCCATTTGACGGATGAGGTCACTGAGGCACAGAGAAGTGAAGTGAGTTGCCCAAAGTCACAGAGCTGACAAGTGGCGGAGCCGGGATTAGAACCCACGACCTCTGACTCCCAAGCCCAGGCTCTTTCCACTGTGGCACACTGCTTCTCTACCCAGGAGGGTACCCAGGAGACTAGAAGTTGGCATGGGCCCCTAATCCCTGGAAAAATGGACCCTCACTCGGAGGCTCCCTGGACATACCCTCACAGCGCAGCCGGGCCGGCTCCAGGGAAGTGTTTACAGAGGCCCTTCCCAGAGCAGCGATGTCATGTCCAGATGTATTCCCATCACACTCTTTCACCACAACTGCTGCCTCCCTCTCCCAGAGAAGCCCCAGAAGGACAAGGACAAGGAAAGTTGAGGGAAGGCGTCCGGAAGACTTGGACAGACCTTGATTTTCCCATCACTGTAGACAACACTACGATCTTTCCCTGTCTCACAAGCCCGCAACTTTGGCATTATCACTGATGCATCTTTAGTTCAACCCGTCAGTCACCAAATCCAGATAGTTCTACCTTCACAACATCTCTAGAATCCACCCCTTCATCTCCAACCAAACTGCTCCCATGCTGCTCCGAGCACTTATCCTCTTCCACCTCGACTACTGCATCAGCCTCCTTGCTGGCCTTTCTGCCTCCAGTCCCTCCCCACTCCAATCCATACCTCACTCCACTCTGCGGATCATTTTTCTACAAAAAATTTTCTGCGCACATCTCCCCACTCCTCAAATACCTCCTATAGTTGCCCATCCACCTCCGATTCAAACGGAAATTCCTCACCTTTGAAGAGGACTCAGTCAGATCCCCCTCATCACCTATCCTACTACTTCACCTCCCTCATCTTCCACTGCAAGCCAGCCTGCACACTTCACTCCACTCACATCAAACTCCTTCAACTTTAATCTCATCCGTCTTGCTGCCAATCCCTTGCTCACATCCTCCTTCTGTCCTGGAACTCCCTCCCTGTTCATATCAGACAGTCCACTGCTCTCCCCATCTTCAAAGCCCTGCTAGAATCACATCTCCAAGAAGCCTTCCCTGATTAATATCTCATCTCCCTTGCTCTCCCTTCGACATTGCCTATGCACTTTGGTCATTACCTGTTAAGTACTTTGACACTCTCCCCACCCGCAGCCTCACATCACTTATGTCCATATCCTTATACTCTGTTGCTTTTCCTATCTGTAATAGATTTTAATATCTGTCTCCCCCTCTAGACTGTAAACTCTTGAGGGCAGAGACTGTGTCTGCTTTACTCCACTGTATTGTGCTTTTCCAAGCACTTAGTATAGTGCTTTTCACATAGAAAGGACTCAATAAATACCACTGACTGATTGATTGATTGATTGAGAAATTTAGAAATGGGACTAAGGGCTAAAACTGTGACTAATCCTTCTGGTCCTCAGGGCTGATTGCAAGTGATAAGTCAGTGAGGCAGCCACCTCAGGGAGCACTGCCATAAAGGGAGATAATAATAATAATAATAATAATAATTAATAATTGTGGTATTTGTTAAATGCTTTCTGTGTGCCAGGCACTATAATAATAATAATAATAATAATAGTAATAACGGCATTTGTTAAGTGCTATGTGCAAAGCACTGTTCTAAGTGCTGGGGAGGTTACAAGGTGATCGGGTTGTCCCATGTGGGGCTCACAGTCTTCATCCCCATTTTACAGATGAGGGAACTGAAGCACAGAGAAGTTAAGTGACTGGCCCAAAGTCACACAGCTGACAGTTGGCAGAGCCAGGATTTGAACCCATGACCCCTGATTCCAAAGGGCTCTTTCCACTGAGCCACAATGCTATACTAAGAGCTGGTGTGGATACAAGCAAATCAGGCTGGACACACTCCTTTGTGTCACATGGGTTCACAGTCTCTATCCCCATTTTACAGATGAGGTACCTGAGACAAGACAAGTGAAGTGACTTGCCCAAGGTCACCCAACAGACAAGTGGCAGAACTGGGATTAGAACCCACCACCTTCTGACTGTTAGGCTCATGCCGTATCCACTACGCCAAAAGAAAGCATCCGCGTACAGCCTCTATTAACAGGGGTGTGGGGAAGGGTGTCAGGGGTCAGGATGCTCCTGGAGAAATGCTCTAGAGTACACTTCACTGGTTGCCATTCCTCTGAGCAACAACCCTTGAGAAGGTGTGGCATTGAGTTACCTGTCCCCCGGCAACCAAATGTCTGCCAGCCTTTTCCTCGCCCAGACAATCCCCAACAACCAAAGGCCTTGCCCAGGCCTCCCCCTGCCCTGCTCCTACCTCTGGGGTGAGTGGGGGGAGAGAAAGGGAGTGAGGTCTGAGGGAAGGAGAGGGAGAGGAGGAGTGGGAGGGGAGGCTTTCCTGCTTATTCCTTCTCCCCCGACACCTGCCCCATCCCACTACCATCCTACCATTCTCTCGCCTGCTCCCTCTAAAAAAGGACGGGCCTCATTCTGAGCAGAGCTGCAAAGCCCAAATTTGAGAGAGGAGAGAAAGAGAGAGAGAGAGAGAGAGAGAGAGAGAGAGAGATTGTGTGTGTATGTGTGTGTGTGTAATGGGGTAGAAATGAGAGTGGGGAGAGTAGGGGGGCAGGAGGAAGCAGCAGCACGACGACTCTGGCATTTCATTCTCGTTTTTTCCAATTATTTTTAGATGGACTACTTTCCCCGAGTAGGCGGAGGAACACCAAAACAGACACGTGTCTGGGCTAAAAATAGCCGTGACTGGCAGCTCCACACACAGCCCGCGGAGTGTGGCATGGACTGCAGACGCCCCATCTGCAGGGCAAGGATGCCAGATCCAGGGAAAGAGGGATGTGGGAGGGAAGAAACCAAACCCCTTCTTTCTTATTCCCCTTATCCCATGGGCAAACGGGGACCCCACCACCGGGGTCATTGGGACCCCCATAGGGGTAAGGGAAGGGGCATATCCCTTGCCAGCATGTGGGAGAGCTGGGAATGGCCCCCGCTACCTTGGCCCACAGAGGGAAGGCCCCGCCGAGGGTCTCTTTGCTCCAGGGAAGCGGCTTAGGCGTTGGGAGCAGATGTGAGTTCTGCTCTCTGGGCTTATCCTGAAAATTAACCAAATGCTCACAGATTGAACGCTACCAAATATGTGCATTTCTCTGCTGCCATCCTTGGATAAGACGCAGCCCTGAGACCGGCCTGAGTCGGTCCATCCAGGCAAATGCAGGTGGAAAAGAGGAAGAATCCCCTTGTGCTACACCCGAGCCTGGGGCCAATGCCCCGGCTCCACTTTCCCAGGGGCCTCCACACGCTGCCCCTCCAAGGAACTTTACAGGAACTTTTGCCTATATGGAGTACAGTCCCAGCCCTGCCACTGTGTGACCTGGAGTGAGTCACTTAACCTCTCTGTACTTTAGCCCCCTCATCTGTAAAACCGGGAGAAGGGGAGAGCTGATTAAGTGGCTTAAAACTGGTGGTAGGGAGTTTCTGTTTGATGTGGAGACTGATGGGCAACCACTGAAGGTTTGCAAGAAGTAGGGAGCCCGGCTCTTTCCACTGAGCCACATTGCTTCTCCTTTTTAGACTGTGAGCCCCATGTGGGACAGGGACTGTTTCTGACCTGATCATTATAGAAGCAGCATGATGTAGTGGATAGAGCATGATCCTGGGAGTCAGAAGGTTGTGGGTTCTAATCCTGACTCCTCCACCTGTCTGCTGTGTGACCCTGGGCAAGTCACTTCACTTTTCTGGGCCTCAGTTCCCTCTAACTTGTAAAATGGGGATTGAGATTGTGAGCCCCATGTGGGACAGGGACTGTGTCCAACCCAATTCACTTATACCCCTCCTCACCAGTACTTAGTACAGTGCCTGGCACATAGTAAGTGCTTAATACCATAATTATCATTATTATAATCTTGCATCTACCCCCAGTGCTTAGTACAGCGCTTGACTCAGAGTTAGCACTTAATAAATATTGTTAGTAGTATTATTACAATTATTATTATTACTACTACTAGTATTCTCCGTCCTTTTTTTTACAATGGCATTTATTAAGTACTTATTATGTGCAAAGCACTGTTCTAAGTGCTGGGGATGTTACAAGGTGATCAGGTTGTCCCACGGGGGGCTCATAGTTCTGATCCCCATTTTACAGATGAGGTAACTGAGGTACAGAGAAGTGAAGTGGCTTGCCCAAAGTCACACAGCAGACAGTTGGTGGAGCCGGGATTTGAACCCATGACCTCTGACTCCAAAGCCCGGGCTCTTTCCACTGAGCCATGCTGCTTCTCGAGTCCTTCAGCTCTCCCTGCTGTGGCAGGCACCGGGTTCTGTGTGTGGTGCTCTGGAGACCCGCTGAACAAATGAGGTCCAAGAGCTCCAGATCCTCTGGGAAGCTGGATTCTGAAAGCAAACAGGTCCGAACGCCGGAGCAGTTATCCGGGGGGATTGGAGCAAAGCGGCCGGAAATGAGCCCAATTACCCACAGCTTTTCCCACAGCTCAGGGCTGGAGCTGTGGCGGTGGACCACATTCGACTCTGGGAAAGCCCTACCACCATGCCAGCCACCCTCTGAAGGGATTAGCTGAGCGCCCTGCAGACAGCAGCCCACTCCCCTCCCTCCCTCCCACCCCACGGGCCCTACAGGGGAAACAACCCTGGGCCCCAGAGACCCTCTGTAGCCTGTCTTTTGGCCAGCCAGCAAGAACACACTGCCTGTGGCCCCTGGCCACATTCATTCAATCATATTTACTGAGCGCTTACTGTGTGCAGAGCACCGTAGTAAATGCTTGGGAGAGTACAATAGAACAATAAACAGACACATTCCCTGCCCACAGTGAGCTTACAGTCTAGAAGTGGGGAGACAAACATAGAGCCCTGAGTCCCATGCCCCCCCCGCCCCCCCCAGAGTTGACCATCTAAAGGGGGATGGGAGAAACTCAGATTCTCAAGTTAGTATAAAGCACAAACAGAAACACAGGAGAGCTTCCTAACATTTGCAGATATTAAAAATTCACCCTGGGCCATTCCTGGAACTGTGGGAAAAATGGGGAGATTTTGGTGCTACAGTGGAGTGGAATCGGAATCCAGGCTTTGGCACGTATTTGGTCATCCCCCAATCCAGAGGGTCTTCCTGCCAAAGGGTATCCCCCAACCCTTTCCTCTCTGCCTTTGCACTTAAGGCTGCTGCTTCCCCTACATTTCACTGTCTGTCTCCCCTGCTAGATTGTAAGCGCCACAAAGGCAGGAATCATATATAATAACAGAGAGAAGCAGCATAGACTAGTGGAAAAAGAGAGGATTGTGAGTCAATTCCGGTTCTGCCACTTCCATGCGTCGTGATATTTAACGTGTCTCTGTGCCTCAATTTCCTCCTCTGAAAAAATAGGAAAAAAATACCCATTCTCCCTTCCCCTTACACTGTAAGCCCCAAGTGGTACAGGGACTGGGATTGATCTGAATGTACTGCAACTCCCCCAGAACTTAGCACAGTACCACAATTATTACTAGAACTATTGTATTCCCCCAAGTGCTTAGTATGTGCTCTGTGCAGAGTAATAATAATAATGATAACAGTATATGTTTTGTTCTTAACACTGTACAGTGTCAAAGCACTGTACTAAGCTCCAGGGTGGACAAAAGATAATCAGATTCCATATGGGGCTCACAGTCTAAGTAGGAAGGTGAACAGGTATTGAATCCCCATTTTGCAGATTAGGGAACAGACACAGAGAAGTGAAGTGACTTTCCCGAAGTCATACAGCAGCTAAGTGGTGGAACAGGGATTAGAAGCCAGGTCCTCTGACTCCCAGGGCCGTGCTCTTTCCAAAAGTCCACGCTGCTTGAGTAATGCTTAATAAATTCTATTGATTGATTAATTGGTTGGGGTGAGATTTTCACCATAGGAGGGTTGCCACCCCTCCCACCACCCCAACTCTGGCAGATTTGAGCCTGTTTTCAGAGCTGCCCTTTAGGAAAAATGGAGAAACAGGCCCAGATTAGCGCACATAGAATGGATAGGCTCCCAGAGGCTTGGGAGGTGAGGAGTACTATCAGGTGAGGAGAGTATAGACCAGTCCTGCTTCCTCATTCTCCCATTGGAACATCTCACTAACCTTGCTGCCCCTCCATCCCCCAGCACCCTCCCTCCAAGCACTAGGTACAGGGTCAATGTTTAATTGCCATCTATGCATTCTCTCCTTCATTCATTCAAGTCATTCAGTTGTATTTATTGAGCACTTACTGTGTGTGGACCACTGTACTATGCCCTTGGGAGAGTACAGTACAACAATAAACAGACACATTCCCTGTCCGCAATGAGCTTACAGTCTAGAAGTGAGAAGATGGACATCAGTACAAATAAATAAATTGCTGTGGGGCCGGGAGAGGGGAAGAACCAAGGGGAGATGCAGAAAAGAGTGGGAGAAGAAGAAAGGAGGGGCTTAGTCTGGGAAGGTTTCTTGGAGGAGATGTGCCTTCAGTAAGGCTTTGAAGGTGGGGAGAGTAATTGTCAGTCGGATTTGAGGAGGGAGGGCATTCCAGACCAGAGGCAGGATATGAGTTAGAGGTCGGTGGTGAGACGGGCAATATCAAGCCACAGGGAGAAGGTTAGCATTAGAAGAGCAAACTGTGCGGATTCGGTTGTAGAAGGAGAGTAACAAGGTGAAGTAGAAGGGGAGCAACCGTTTAGTCAATATTACTACTACTACTACCACCACCATGACTGTCTGCAGTTGGAGTCTCCACCTGGGCCTGCCCATCCTTCTGGGCCCTGGGGGCTCAGGGGTAGCATTCAGGTGTGAGCTCTTCGGCTCACACCGGGTGAGGAAGGGTCCTGTCCTGCTGCCCCAGATCCTCACTCCCGTGACTGTGAGCCGGGCTAGGATACACCCTCCACCCCACGCCCTCTCGAAAACCCTTCCCCTCTGTTTGCTTGTCCCTGGGCCCACTGACAGAGCATGCCCAGTCAGAGCATAGCAGAAGTGCTCAGCTCCAGAGAAGTGGAGCACTGGGCCGCAGTGATAAATTAGCCAGAGATCTAGGCATTGCATGCAGCTGCCTCTCCCTCTGCCAGCGTGACAGTGTGATTAATTTTCAGTGCATATTAAGCTCATTTATCACGGACACGTGATGGGCCTGCCTGCCTGCAGAAAAGCAAGAGGGAGAGAAGGTTGCCAGCCAGCACCCACTCTCTGCGGGACTCTCTGCCATCTTCTCTGAGGGCCAGGAGTCCCCTCCTACCCTGGGAAAGGTGAGAAGGGGGCAAACACTGAGCATTAATCTTTGCTCACACACTTGGTGGGAACCTGGTAAATGGTGTGAAATGTGAGAATGTTAAGAGGATTTGAAGAGGGAATCTGAGCTGATTACTACTCTCACCTTTTTCCCACCTCCTCTTTCTCCCCTTTCCCTCCTGCTTTCTTCACCCCTCCTCCCTTCTCTGCTCCCTTTTTCTTCCTTTCCTGTTTTCTCAGGGATAATTGGGATCAGATATTCTTTGGACACCAAAGGTGTAGAAGGGCCAGGATTGAGGCAGGGTGTGACTTTGGCCTTGAAGTAAGAGTAGCAGCGGCAGTAGTGATAATGGTAGTAGTGGTAACATTTATTGACCGCCACACTGTACTAAGTATTTGGGAAGTACAGAGTAAAGATGTGAAATATGTTCGCAGGCCACAGGGAGCTTATGGACTCTGTAGTAGTACTAATCAGTTGCTTGATAGATTGACTGATAGTGATTAATCAGTTGTATTTATTAAGCACTCACTATGTGCAGAGCACTGTACTACACACTTGAGAGAGTACAACAGAGTTGGTAGACACATTCCCTCCCCACAACAAGTTTGCAGTCTAGAGGTGGGGACAGATATTACTATAAATAAATAAATTATGGGTAGGTACGTAAGTGCTGTGTGGCTGAAGAGGGGGATAAAAAAGGGGAGCAAATTAAGGTGATGCTAAAGGGTGTGGGAAAAGAGGAAATGAGGGTTTAGTAAGGGAAGGCCAGGAAGGAGATGTGCCTTCAACAAGGCTTTGAGGGTAGGAAGAGTAAATGTCTGTTGGACGTGAGGAGGGAGGGTCTTCCAGGCCAGAGACAGGATGTGGGCGATAGTTCGGTGGTGTGATTGAGGTGCAGTGAGTAGATTGGCATTAGAGGAGTGAAGTGTGGGAACTGGGTTGTATTAAGAGAGTAGTAAGGTGAGGTAGGAGGGGGTAAGGTGGTTGAATGCTTTAAAGCTGATGGTAAGGCCACATCTCCTTCAAGAACCCTTCCCTAGTTAAGCCCTCTTTTCCCCAGCTCCCTCTCCCTTCTGTGTCATCTATGGACTTGGATTTATGACCTTTGGGCATTTGATATTTGTCCCACCCTCCACCCCACAGCATATATTCAAACAACATATTATAAATTATTTATTTATATTAACATCTGTCTCCCCCCATAAGCTCGTTGTGGGCAAGGAATGTGTCTGTTAACTATAATAATAATAATTGTAGTGGTATTTGTTAAGCTCCTACTATGTGCCAAGCACTGTTCTAAGTGCAACTAAGTGCCCTTTCCTCTCCATCCATACCGCTACCCTGCTCATTCAAGCTCTCATCCTATCCCGTCTGGACTACTGCATCAGCCTTCTCTCTGATTTCCCATCCTCGTGTCTCTCTCCACTTCAATCCATACTTCATGCTGCTGCCCGGATTATCTTTGTCCAGAAACGCTCGGAGCTTATTACTCCCCTCCTCAATAATCTCCAGTGGCTACCAATCAATCTGTACATCAGGCAGAAACTCCTCCCCCTGGGCTTCGAGGCTCTCCATCACCTCGCCCCCTCCTACCTCACCTCCCTTCTCTCCTTCTACAGCCCAGCCCGCACCCTCCGCTCCTCCGCCGCTAATCTCCTCACCGTACCTCGTTCTCGCCTGTCCCGCCATCGACCCCCGGCCCACGTCATCCCCCGGGCCTGCTAGAGAAGGCTGTCAGTCAGAGCCTGGCAGAATTCCCAAATCAGAAATCCTGGGAAATAGGCTGGAAGGAGGAAAGGGGTTGGGAAAGTGGCCCTCCCAGAAAAAGAAAAAGGGGCAGCTCCCCTTGAAGAAGACAAGGCTGAGGGAGAATTAGCAGAGGTGGTCGGCCATTTCTCCCCCTACCAGAGCCCCTCTCCCGCCGGGGTACGGGGGGAGGTTATGGGGAGAACCATCTCAGCATTTGAAGGGTGACACAGAACCCGACATAGAAGACCCACCTCCTCTTTGTCCTTGCTGACCTTCTGACACTTCCTCTGCAACACTCCCTTGTCCAATTGCTCCCCTTCAGGTATCTGTACCTGATACTGGGTGGGCTGGGAAGCCAGGCCAACCCTGCCCTCCCTGGACCTCGGACCCCAAGCAGTCCCATTCCCTTGCTCGCCTGCTTCCTGGTGAATCTTTCTCTCTGCCCCATGGTGGGAAGCGGCACCAGGACAACCCTGCACCCCCTGGGCTTATGCCATGTGCTGGGGACCCATCTGTCCCCCCGACTCCATGCAGCCCCATCCCTTCGCTCACCTGCTTCCTGGGCTGAGGAAGATCCGGGAGCATGCACGTCCCCTGAGGGAGCCCACGCCCGAAGGACGGGATCCTCAGGGAAAGGCGGGAAAGGGGACAAGGGGGAGACCCTCAGCAGGCGTGAGAAGGGCACGAGACTGGGAGTCAAAGGACCTGGGCTCTAATTCCGGCTCTGCCACTTCTCAGATGTGTGACCATGGACGAGTCACTTCTCTGGGCCTCAGTGACCTCATCTGTAAAATGGGGATGAGGACTGTGAGCCCCACGTGGGGCAACCTGATCACCTTGTACCTGCCCAGCGCTTAGAACAGTGCCTGGCACATTGTAAGCGCTTATCAAATACCAACATTATTGTTATTAAGTCACTTAATTTCTCTGGGCTTCAGTGACCTCATCTATAAAATGGGGATTGTGACTGTGAGCCCCACGTGAGACAACCTGATTACCTTGTATCTGCCCCAGCACTTAGAACAGTGCTTGGTACATAGGAAGAACTTAACAAATACCAACATTATTATTTTTATTAAGTCACTTAATTTCTCTGGGCCTCAGTGACCTCATCTGTAAAATGGGGATGAGGACTGTGAGCCCCATGTGGGACAACCTGATCACTTTGTACCTGCCCAGAGCTTAGAACTTCGGAGCCAAGTCCCTGGATGAGGCCAGACAATCCCCGAAAGTGTGAGGAGGCTCCCCCATGAAGGGTTAGCCTCAGAGCTCAGCCCTCCACCCCGCGAGGGGCTACTGTACTGCCCACCCCCAGGATGCACACCAGACCGAAAGAGGAAAGCAGGGGGCACTCACCGGGAGGAGTCACCGGTAGGACCGTCCAGCCAGTGAGGGACCTGGAAGGAGGCAGGAGGAAAGTGAAGTCACTCAGGGGTCACGGTCAAAATCACAGTGGTATTTGTTAAGCGCTTACTAGGTGCCAAGCATTGTATTAAGCACTGATGTAGATCTAGTTTATGCACAAAGTCCCTGTCCCCTGTCCCACATGAGGCTCACAGTCTAAGGGGGATGGGAGGGATAGTAGGAGAATGCAATAGAGAATCCCCACTCTACGGAAAAGGAAAGTGAGACAGAGAGGTGAAGTGACTTGTCCGAGTTCACGCAGCAGGCTGTGATTAGAACCTGGATCCTCTGACTATCAGGCCCATGGTCTTTCTGCTAGGCCATCATTAGGATGTTTCTTAAGTGAAAGCACTGTGCTAAGCCTTGGGGTAGAGATAGGAAAATCAGGTCAGATAGATTTCCCCACCCCTATGGGGCTCCCAGTCTAGGGAGGAGGGAAATTCCCCATTTCCCAGTTGAGGAAACTGAGGCCCAGAGAAGTGAAGTGACTTGCCCAAGGTCATACAGCAGGCAGGTGGTGGAGCAGGGATTAAAACCCAGGTCCCCTGACTCTCAGGCCTGTGCTCATTCCACTAGGTCACACTGCTCACCTCCTCCAAGAAGCCTTCCCAGACTGAGCCCCCTTTTTCCCTCTCCTCCTCCCCATCCCCTCGCCCTACCTCCTTTCCCTCCCCACAGCACCTGTATACATGTTTGTACAAATTTATTACTCTATTTATTTTACTTGTACATATTTACTATTCTATTTATTTTGTTAATGATGTGCACTTAGCTTTAATTCTATTTGCTCTGACAACTTGACACCTGTCCACAAGTTTTGTTTTGTTGTCTCTCTCCCCCTTCTAGACTGTGAGCCCATTGGGACCGTCTCTATATGTTGCCAACTTGTACTTCCCAAGCGCTCTGCACACAATAAGCGCTCAATAAATACGATTGAATGTGATGGTTTGGGGTCCATAACCGGCATCACTGAACGGGCCTAAATACTGTTCTCTGCTTATAAGTATCCCATGACCTCTTCTGAATATCCCCCAGGGGTCAAGAAAAATGACTTCCTTTCCCCAGCTTCTACAGATGCAGGAACCGAGGTAGAGAGGGTACTGCCAAGGCATGACCTGGAAGTTACCCCCTACCATAACATCCGGACTTGTCCCAAATTCAATCACCATAAGCAGCATTTAGTGAGTACCTACGGCATGAGGAGCAACACACTGGGCAGGTACAGTGTGTTGAGCACTGCACTAGACACTAGGGACTGATTAATAATGATGGCATTTATTAAGCGCTAACTATGTGCAAAGCACTGTTCTAACACTGGGGAGGCTACAAGGTGATCAGGTTGTCCCACGGGGGGCTCACAGTCTTAATCCCCATTTTACAGATGAGGGAACTGAGGCCCAGAGAAGTGAAGCGACTTGCCCAAAGTCACACAGCTGACAACTGGCAGAGCCAGGATATGAACACATGACCTCTGACTCCAAAGTCCATGCTCTTTCCCACTGAGCCACGCTGCCCTATTTGTAAATATTTTTACAATGGTTTCCCCCATCAGAACTTCCCTCCCCACACCTAGAACCCTGCTCTGGGACAGTGCTCGTGACTCCTCCACTCCTGGAAACCCCAGTCCATCATCCTGGCCAAGGCCACTTCCCCGAGACGCTTAAAGCCCTTGACGAATCAGAGCTCATTATTCTTCTCGGGGTCTAATGAATGGATTGATTGATTTAATAATGGATCCATTAATGCACGCATCGCTGGTGCCCGAAGCCAAGCTGTAGGGGCATTTGGAACCTCTGTCTCTAATCGCACACCACCTAGACATGTGACAGCCCACCCTCAGGCTGGTGGACAGCCCCTTTGGTGCTCCCTCACGCCAGATGGGCATGGAGCCTGGCCTTTGTCGATCCCTCCTCACTCTGCCTCTAGGTAAAGGAACTGTTCCTTCTGCCGTGGTCTGACACCCACCATGGCACTGAGAATCTGCCTCCACTCCATCTCTCCCTTCCTCTCTCCTTTTCTCCCCCTCCTTCCCTCCCTCCCTCCCTCTCTCTATTCCTTCCCTACTCCCTCTCTCTCCTCTCTCCCTCCCTGTTGCCCTTTCTCCCCCATCTCTCTCTCATCCTACCTCCCTCTGTTCCTTTCTCCCCCCTCCTTCCCTCTCTTCCCCACTTCCTTCCTCCTCTCCCTTTCCACCCATTCTCTTTCCCTCTCCCCTCCTCCTTCTATCTCCCTCTCCCTCTCTCACTCTCATTCTCCTCAGCAGTGCCTGTGTTCCACTGATGTTGCTGTGAATTAAGTAGCATCTAAAGGGGATTATCATCAGCACTGCATCTCCAGGATCTTGCAAACCTGCCAGGCCTTTCTGAAACACGAGCGGGTGCCAGGGACAGTGCGCAGAAGAGAGTACATGCCAGCAGCCAATTTTTCTGCCAGGTGGCAGGGTAATCACATTAGCAAAAGGAAATTGGTCTAGGTGTTGGGCTTTTTTTTTTCTTTTCCCCTTCTCATGCAAACACTGGAGCTTTAAGATTCCTAAGATTGATCTCGGCCCAAAATGAAGCAGATAAACTGGATATAATGAACTCCACTTCCCATTCTGCTCTGTTAAGAGCTTTTAAACAAACTAAGAGAAAGAAGAGAAACATTTCCAAGCTCTCCTGACTCCTCTCTTCCTTTCTCCCCTTCCCCTCCCTCTCCCACTGGCACCTGACCAAAGAGCCCGGGGACCCCAAAAGTGATCCCCCAATCTCTCTCTCCCTGACATTTTCCCCTCCCTCTTCTCATCATCGCCAGCTGTCTCTGTCCCTTCGCCTCCCTCTTTCTCTTTTAGGATGTCTTGCTGGAATAAAGGTTCCATGGTGGGTTCTAAAATACTATCTGTGAATCCAAGGCTCGCTTTCCATCATGTGGTCTTACCTCGCTCCCTCTCCCAGATCTCCCTCCACCCCTCCCTTTCAGGCCCAATAATAATTCATCTTTATAACACTGGTGTTTACATCTTGCCTGGCTTCCCAAGTGCTCAAAGCTCTTCAGAGCCCTCCTCCAACCTCACAACCTCCACCCTCAGTGAGAGCTAGGAAAGCCAAACCTATTCTCCCCATTTTGCAGACAATAAAACTGAGGCATGGAGGAAAGAGCAAGGGTCCCGGAGTCTGGAAATGTGGGCTCTGATCCCAGCTCTTCCATTTGCCAGCTTTGTGGCCTGGGGCAAGTCACTTAACTTCTGTGGGCCTCAACCTCATGATGCGTACGATGGGAATTAAATATGAAAGATTGATCTGCTTTCCTTCAGACTGTGAGCCCCAGGTGGGACAGGAACTGTATCTGAACTGATTGTATTGTATCTATCCCACTGCTTGGCACGTGGTTTGGCACAGTAAATGCTTAAGAAATGCCACAGTGATTATTATAATTATTGCCCAGGGTCAGAATCAGCACAAAAACCCTACAACAACCAATCACTGAGGCGGATACACTTTGCTGGTTCCTTCCCACTCCTCTATAGTAAAAAAACACCGGGTTGTGAGTTTGTCAGGTTGCCGAAAGAACACCTAGAGCTTCCTGAGGTCAAGGTTCCCCACCTCGTTTCCTCCTCGCAACCCTCCTAGCTGGGCCACGGGGCGTGTTATGGGCCGACCTGATGGTGGTGGTGGTGGCACGTTGGGAGAAGAGAAGACTTCAGGTAGGAAAACCATTCCCCCCCCTCTCCTGGGCACACCTCTCACTCGGAGTACCGAGATCCCCCAGGCCGTGGAGACTGAGCCCCTTTACAGAGTCCCCCTCACCATTTCCTCTGGCTGTGCCCCCCATCCTAGGGGAGACAAAGGGGGTCAGAAGGCCAGGGGGAGCTCAGTCTCTTCACCCAGGGGGGTGGCCCCCCACAACACGAGGTGGGAATCAGCAGAAAAGAGCCCAGTCGAGTGTGGGGTGGCCAGGGAGAGCTTGGGGAAGGAGAATAGTCCTGCACCTGGCCGGAGGTCTCCTTGGAGTTCCAGATCAGACCTCCAGCTCTAGCGTCCCCCGCATCTCAGCTTCCCCTCCAGTCATGGACCATCTCTGGGAGTGACAACCATGGCCAGTGACATGATCCAGTGGGTCACTTTGAGCCTTGCCCTGCAATCAATCCATCCATCAGTGGGAGTTATTACCAAAAATAATTTATTGTTCATTCAATATTAATAATATAATGGTGTTATTTGTTAAGCACTTACTCTGTGCCAAGCACTGTACTGAATGCAGGGGTAAGTACATGATAATCAATAATAATAATTAATTGTTCATTAATAATTAATAATATAATGGTGTTATTTGTTAAGCCTTTACTATATGCCAAGCACTGTACTAAATGCTGGGGTAGATACATGATAATCAGGTCCCTCATGGGGCTCACAGTCTAACTAAGAGGGAGAATACGGTTTGAATCCCCACTTTGCAGATGAAGGAATTGAGGCAGAGAAGTTAAGTGACTTGTCCAAGGTCACACAGCAGATAAGTGGCAAAGGCAGGATTAGAATCCAGGTCCTCTAACTCCTAGGTCCATGCTCTTTTCACTAGGCTACGCTGCTTCATGCTATTTGGCAACTAGTGTGTGCCAAGCAATATACTGAGTTTGGGAGAGTGCAACACCACAGAATTGGTAGACACGGTGTCCCTGCCCACAAGGTGCTTACAGTCTACAGGAGAAGACAGATATTAAATGATTTATAAGAGGAAGTAATAGAATATATCATATATGTACATATGTACTTGGGGGCACAGCAGTGTGGTGGAAGTGCTGGAGTAACAGTAGAGGTGGAATACTGTGGGGAGAGAGGGTAAGTCAGGGAAGACCTTCTGGAGGAGATGTGATTTCAGGCAGGCTTTGACTATGGGGAGAGAGAAGGGAAGAGTGGCACAGGATAAGATACGATGCATTGGAGAGTCTTAGAGGCAAGACCCTGTACAGCTGGAAGCCTCAGAGGCTGTGGGAGGACAGGAGGAAATGAATTTCTCCCACCCCCTCCATGCCATTACTCCGCGATGCCCAGACCATTTAGCTGGAGCGCTGAAAGCCAGAGTCAGAGCTCCTGACCCACAACAAGCGGCAAGGAGTTTATCGGGCATCACCGATCGACGGCGGCGGCTCTCCATGGAGCAGGTTTGATGGGGAGATGACAAATTAGTGTATCATCTGCATGACAAGGGACACGTGAAAGGCTGAAGGAGTAACATGGCAGGGTGAGACCCAAGCAGGAGAAGGGGCAGATTTTGGGGAGAAAGGGAGAGAAGGGGCCAGCTCCTGGTTCCTCAATCAATTGATCAATCAATGGTATTTATTGGTGGTTACCATTGGCAGGACACTGGACTAAGCACTTAAGACAGTTTTCTCCTTCCTCAGCTTGAGGCATTGGCATCCAGATTGGGGAGATGACGCAGAGAACCCTAACTCCAACCTCACATCACCCCTAATGCCCTGCCCTCTCAGGGTATCACCGGAGGAGCTTATGCCCAAACCCAGCCTAGTGGAAAGAGCACAGGCCTAGGCGTCAGAGGTCCTGGGTTCTAATCCTGGATCCACCTCTTGCCTGCTGTGTGACCTTAGACAAATCACTTAACTTCTCTGGGCCAGTTTCCTCATTTGTAAAATGGGAACTCAATACTTGTTCTGCCTCCTACTATGAGCTCTACATGGGACTAGGACTGTGCCCAATCTGATTGTCTTGAATCTACCCCAGCATTTAGTGCAGTGCTTGGCACACAGCAAGTGCTTAACAAATACTACAATTCTTATGTGTCAGGCACTGTTCTAAACGCTGGGGTAGATACAAGCTAATCAGGTTGGACACAGTCCATGTCCCACATGGGGCTCACAGCATTAATCCCTATTTTACAGATGAGGCAACTGAGGCCCAGAGAAGTGAAGTGTCTTGACAAGGTCACCCAGCAGACAAGTGGCAGAACCAGAATTAGAAACCAGGTCCTTCTGACTCCCAAGCCTGTGTTGTAACCACTAGTAAACACTGCTTCTGCTTATTAGTATCATTATTATTATTATTACCTTGATCTGGTTCTTTTATACCACCCCGTCTTTTCCTTCCATACATTCCCCAAGCCTGGGATGGTCTTCCTGTACTCTTTCCACCTTCCAAATCCTCTCCTGCAACCCCAGCCCAGACCCTCCCACCCAAGTCTAGGACAGCCTTCTTGATCAGCCATGGGAAGTATCGTTCTCCCTCACCAGGTTCCAATTCAAACTACATGCTTCTCCCTCCCTCTAACAGGATCTAACTTCTGGAGGCACAGGATCAACAGCTCATATCCAGTCTTCCATCGTAGGACAGTTACAAATAACTACATAAATGCTGTGGAGCTGAAGGGGTGGCAAATAAAGGGTACAAACCCAAGTGCAAGGGCAACCCAGAAGGGAGAGGGAGTAGGGAAAATGAGGGCTTAGTCAGGGAAGGCCTCTTGGAGGAGATGGGATTTTAATAAGGCTTTGGAGATGGGGATAGTGGTGGTCTGCCCAATATGAAAAGGGAGGGCATTCCAGGCCAGAGGTAGGCGGCAAGATAGATGAGGTCAAGAAACAGTGAGAAGATTGGCCTTTAAAGGAGCAAAATGTGTGTGCTGTGTTGTAGTAGGAGAGTAGCGAGGTACAGTCACACTGGTGCTGTTTATGGATAGAGAACACACCTCCAGCTCCACTTGAGCAGGATGCCAGTGCCATCCTGGCTCGTGTCTGAGGGAGAGGAGGAAGGCCCAGGAGGGCATGGCGGGGCTGGCAGAGGTGAAGCAGGCAGGCCTGAGCTGGCAAGGAGAGAGCTGGGAGGGGTGCCAGGGCTGGAAGGAGGAAGGTGGTCCCCCGTGGGACCCGCAGAGGAGATTTGGGACCTGGGGGTGGCTTGGGCTGGGCACTGTGCAGGGTTGGCGAGTGGGTGGGTGAGAAGACAGCGAGGTTCTCAGACGCCTCGTGACTTGCCACATATGCGGCTCCTTGCGGCTCCTCTGCTGCTTCCTACGGCTTCACATTTTTAGCCTTTCGACAGGCGCCTTGTTCCTTCTCTCCAAAGCACGGCTGCTTCCAAGCCACCTTGTAGTAGGATGGCGCAAGGGTGATCCTCCCAGGGGCCGGCCAGCTTCTCACCCATGGCCAGCCCTCAGGCCGGCCATCACCACCTCACCGGATGCTCAGCCGGAGCTTGGCCAGGTGGGCCTGCCCAGTGGTGCACAGGTAGCCTGGCCCTGCCTGGACTGAGTCCCAAAATGCAGGTTACAGTCCAACCTGGGCCAACAAGACCTCTAGAGAGCCAATCTTTTGCACTTTTTTGTTTTTACGGTATTTGTGCTGCTGGGAGGGAGGGGCGGAGCTTAGTGGACAAAACCCAGGCCCGGGAGTCGGAAGGTCCTGGGTTTCAATCCTGACTCCGCCACATATCTGCTATGGGAACTTGGGTGAGTCGGTTCACGTCTCTGGGGGGTTAAGAGTGTGAGCCCCATATGTCCCCCTTTTCTGTTCTCCCACTCTTCTGCATTGCCCTAACTTGCATCCTTTATACAACCCCCATCCCACCTCCACAGCACTCACGTCCCTATTTGTCATTTATTGATTGATATTAATATCCATCTCCCTCTCCAGAGTATAAGCTCACTATGGGCAGGGAATGTTTGTTTATTGTTACAGTGTACTCTCCCAAGTGCTTAGTGCAGTGCTCTGCACAAAGTAATCAATCAATAAATACAATTTATTGAGAAGCAGCGTGGCTCAGTGGAAAGAGCACGTGCTTGGGAGTCAGAGGTCACGGGTTCTAATCCCGGCTCCACCACATGTCTGCTGTGTGACATTGGGCAAGTCACTTAACTTCTCTGAGCCTCAGTTACCTCATCTGTAAAATGGGGATTAAGACTGTGAGCCCTACGTGGGACAACTTGATTACCTTGTAACCTCCCCAGCGCTTAGAACAGTGATTTGCACATAGTAGGCGCTTAACAAGTGCCATCATTATTATTATTATTATTACAATCGAATTAATTAACATTTATTATATGACCAGCACTTTTATAAGCACTGGGGTAGGTACGAGACATTCAGATTGGTTACAGTCTCAGTCCCACAAAAACCTCACAGTCAAGTAGGAGAGAGAACAGGTTTTGAATGCTCATTTTGCAGCTGAGGAGCCTGAGACAAAGAGAAGTGAAGTTACTTGCCCAAGGTCACATAGCAGGCAAGTAGCAGAGCAGGGATTGGAACCCAGGTCCCACATTCTTTCTGCTAGGCCTCGCTCCTGGCCATAAAGTCTTCCTCCTTCCTCAGGGACTGTTTTCATGGAGCTTCCCCAGCCGAATAGCTGCTCCAGACCCCAGGACCTCTGAGGGAACAACTTCCTCAGTACCTTTCCCGACCCCCTTAATGCAGCCTGGATGGGCAGTGCTGTGCCAGCATTACTGGTATTTGTTGTATGCCAGCTGGGTGCAGACCCTCTCAGTGGCCCAGGGACGATGCACGCGGAAGCCATGACCCTTGCCTGCTTGGTGCTTCCAACCTAACGGGGAAAGACAGGTGGACACAGACTGTATCTGTTCGGTGGAACATGAGGGAAAATGTAGCCATAACTGAGAGGAAATGTAAGCACACCATGAGTAAATGAATGGAATGAATAAGTGCTCTAGTTACCAGGTAGATGACCTGAACAGGGAAGAGGGGACGATTTGGGTCAAGCCCCCTGGGTGAGGTGAAAAGCAGCATGGCCTGGGTTCTAACTCTGACAGCGAGGAATGGAGCATTACCCATTACCCTCCACTTGCTTCTGTCCCTGCCACCCTGACCATCTAATTATAATAATAATAATGGCATTTATTAAGTACTTACTATGTGCAAAGCACTGTTCTAAGCAATGGGGAGGTTACAAGGTGATCAGATTGTCCCACAGGGGGCTCACAGTCTTCATCCCCAATTTACAGATGAGGTAACTGAGGCCCAGAGAAGTTAAGTGACTTGCCCAAAGTCACACAGCTGACAATTGGCGGAGCTGGGATTTGAACCCATGACCTCTGACTCCAGAGCCCGCATTCTTTTCCACTGAGCCACGTTGCTTCTCTAGACACGCTGCTTCTCTGAGTCTAACTGGCTAGGGGCAGCGGGCACAAGGGGGGTAGATGTGAGAGCCGAGCCCGCTGTTGGGTAGGGACCGTCTCTATATGTTGCCAACTTCCCAAACGCTTAGTACAGTGCTCTGCACACAGTAAGCACTCAATAAACAGGATTGAATGAATGAATGAATGCAGGGACAGTGGATACAGGACTAGTGGGTGCAGGAATGTTGTGTTCAGGGACGATGGGCTCGTGGGTAGCAGGGGCAGGGCAATGGGTACAGATGCAGCAGATGCAAGGGTGGTGGGCATATGGTCCTGGGGCACAGGTGTGATCAGTGCAGGAGCCGTGGCCACGGGTGCAGTAGGTGAAGGGTCTGGTTCTGCTCTCTCAGCAGGCCTTCCGCCCGGCCCGACTGGGCACGTGTCTGCCCGGCAGCCCCCGGTGTGACTGCTGGGCTCGTCCGGCCCCAGACCCTCACAAGCCAGAGTGGTAGCGTGGGGCTATAGTTGGAAATGTTCAGTCAGAGGCAGAAAAGCCAATTCAGTGTGTGAGTGGGAGGCACCACTCCCTCACCATCTGTTCCCAGCCAGGATTTCCTCACTCTTCCTCTCCTCCAAGGGAAGGAAGTGTTCTCTCTCTGCAGGGCTGGGGGTGAGGGGCGAGGGAAGGAAAGGAAGGAAAGCCCTTAACCATGGTCCACTCTGTCCAGCTTCAGCCTGGCTGGGGGTGAGGTGGAGGGGGGTGTGGAGAAGGAGGCCCAGGGTTTGCTCTGTCCAGCCTCAGGCTGAGGCAGCGAGAAAGGAAGGCCCAGGGTCTGCTCTGTCCATACTCAGCCTGGCTGAGTGGGGTGTTGGGGAGGAGGGGGCCTGAGGAAAGGAGAAAGTTTAAATTAGCTCTCTGTCGCTCTGTGGGTATTTATACCAGAATGAGTACAGATGGGCAGAAAATAGGACGTTCTGGAGAAAATATGTCCAGAGAGTCACTATGGATCAGAAACTACTCAGTGGCATTTGACGACAGGAGGAGGAGGGGGGCCGGAAGGGGAGGAGCAGGGGGAAGAAGAGGAGGAGGAAGTACTAGTGCAATTTGCCTCCACGGTGCTTGATTGGATTAGGGATATGCAGGGGCTTCCTATCAGATCTATCAACCCTTAATAGAAGGGGCAGAATTAAATGGCTGAATGAGCCACGTCCCCTATGATTGACATCCGCCAGTCATTTTTTAATGGTATTTGTTCAATCATATTTATTGAGTGCTTACTGGATGCAGAGCACTGTACTAAGCACTTGGGAAGTACAAATCTGCAACATGTAGAGACGATCCGTAATTGTTTACTATGTGCCATACACTGTATTAATCACTGGGGTAGATACAAGTTAATCAGGTTGGACAAAGTCCATGGCCCACATGGAGCTTACTATGTGCCAAGCACTGTTCTAAGCACTGGGATGGATACAAGGTAATCAGTTTCTCCCACTTGGGGGTCATAGTCTTAATCCCTGTCTACAGATGAGGTAAGTTAAATGATGATGATGATAATAATAATGGTATTTGTTAAGCGCTTACTAAGTGCTTAACACTGTTTTAAGCACTGGGGGGATACAAGGTGATTAGGTTGTCCCACATGGGGGTCACAGTCTTAATTCCCATTTTACAGACGATGCAACTGAGGCACAGAGAAGTGAAGTGCCACTCCTGACACCTCCCTTCAAAGCCCTACTGAGAGCTCACCTCCTCCAGGAGGCCTTCCCAGACTGAGCCCCCTCCCTCCTCTCCCCCTCCTCCCCCTCCCCATTCCCCCCATCTTACCTCCTTCCCCTCCCCACGACACCTGTATATATGTTTGTACATATTTATTACTCTATTTATTTTACTTGTACATATTTATTCTATTTATTTTATTTTGTTAATATGTTTTGTTTTGTTGTCTGTCTCCTCCTTCTAGACTGTGAGCCCGCTGTTGGGTAGGGACCATCTCTATGTTGCTAACTTGTACTTCCCAAGCGCCTAGTACAGTGCTCTGCAAACAGTAAGCGCTCAATAAATGCGATTGAATGAATGAAGTGACTTGCCCAAAGTCACACAGATGACAAGTGGTGGAGCCGGAATTAGAACCCATGACCTCTGACTCCCAACCCCGTTCTCTTTCTACTGAGCCACACTGCTTCCCCATGGAAATGACTTGGCCAATGTCCCTCAGCAGACAAGGGGAGGAGAAGGGATTAGAATCCAGGTCCTCTGATACCCAGGTCTGTGCTCTTTCCACTATGCCCACTCTGCTTCTCTTACAATGCAATTTGACTCCAGCCTGTCAGTCACTCCAGGCCTGATCCACTCTGTTTCATCCGGTTCATCTGGGGAGGTAGGGCAGACTGATCCTCGGTGGACAGGAGATTCCCCCCCAGATTGCAACCCCTCCCCACCTCCAAACCTTCAGGGTATTCTTTAAGCACTCACTAGGAGTCAGACCACAACTTTCCCCACCTTCAAAGCCTTATTTAAAACACATCTCCTCCAAAAGGCCTTCCCCTATTAATCCCTCATTTCCTCTACTCCCACTCCAAACTGCACTTAGATTTGCACTCCATTCATTCAGTCGCTTTTATTGAGTGCTTACTGTGTGCAGAGCACTGTACCAAGCGCTTGGGAAGTACAAGTTGGTAATATACAGAGACGGTCCCTACCCAACAACGGGGTCCCTCAGCTCCACAGCACTTGTATGCTCACTGTGAGCCGGGAAAGTGTCTACTGACTCTGTTATAGTGTACTCTCCCAAGTGCTTACTACAGCACACAGTAAATACCATTGATTGATAAATTGATTGGTTGGGCTAAGCACTGCCATAGATACCAGATGGTCAGATTGGATGGAGCTCCTGTCCCATTCAGGGCTCTTAGTTTAAGAGAGAGGGAGACAGTTTTAATTCCTGTTTTATAAATGAGGAAACTGAGGCACACAGAAGTTAAGGGCCCAGCCCAAAACCAGTTGGCAGAGCTGAGATTAGAACACAGGTCCTCTGACCCCCAGTCCCATGCTCATTCCACCAGGGAACGTACTCACCAACTCTGTTTCATGGTACTCTTCCAAGCGCTTAGTACAGTGCTCCGCTCACACTAAGCACTCAATACTAAATAAATGCATTTGTTAAGCGCTTATTATGTGCAAATCGCTGTACTAAGTGCTGGGGCAGATAGAAACTAATCAGGTTGGACCCAATCCCTGTCCTACATAAGGCTCACAGTCTTAATCCCCAATTTACAGATGAGGTACAGGCACAGAGAAGTTTAGTGACTTGGTTAAGGTCACACAGCGGACAAGTGGCAGAGCTGGGGCTGGAACCAGCAGGGGCTTGTGTATATATGTACATATTTATTATTCTGTTTATTTTGTTAATGATGTGCAAATATATCTATAATTCTATGTACTTATATTGATGGTAGTGATGTCTGTCTACTGGTTTTGCTTTCTTTTGTTGTCAATCTCCCCACTTCTACACTGTGAGCCCTTTGTTGGGTGGGGATTGTCTCTATTTGTTGCCGAATTGTACTTTCATTCATTCAATCGTACTTATTGAGCTCTTACTGTGTGCTCCTTCCCCTCCCCACAGCACCTGTATATATGTTTGTACAGATATATTACTCTATTTATTTTACTTGTACATATTTACTATTCTATTTATTTTGTTAATGATGTGCATCTAGCTTTATTTTTATTTATTCTGGTGACTTTACATCTATCCACATGTTTTATTTTGTTGTCTGTCCCCCTCCTTCTAGACTGTGAGCCTGTTGTTGGGTAGGGACTGTCTCTATATGTTGCCAACTTGTACTTCCCAAGCACTTAGTATAGTGCTCTGCACACAGTAAGTGCTCAATAAATATGATTGAATGAATGGATGAACCCAGGTTCTTCTGATTCCCAGGCCCGTACTTTATTCACTAGGCCATGCTGATTCTATAAAAACCACTGATTGATGATAGGCCATGCTGTCTCTATTTTAGTGATCCATTTGAGTCCGTGGTTGATCCTTAGAGGAAGAGAATCAAACAGCTTCTCCTCTCCCTCTCCACCCTATCCCACCAGTTCGTCCTCTCTTTCACTCTCCCTTCCCTGAACCTGCTTAGAGAGATGCAGAGGAGGCAGGAAGAAAGAGGGCACCCCCCCCCCCCCCGCCAGGTCCATTCTCAACCCAATAGCCTGTCTCATTGAGCCTCAATCAATCAATCATATTTATTGAGCGCTTACTGCGTGCAGAGCACTGTACTAAGCGCTTGGGAAGTACAAGTTGGCAACATATAGAGACAGTCCCTACCCAACAGTGGGCTCACAGTCTAAAAGGGGGAGACAGAGAACAAAACCAAACATACTAACAAAATAAAATAAATAGAATAAATATGCACAAGTAAAATAGAGTAATATGTACAAACATATATACATATATACAGGTGCTGTGGGGAAGGGAAGGAGGTAAGATGGGGGGGATGGAGAGGGGGACGAGGGGGAGAGGAAGGAAGGGGCTCAGTCTGGGAAGGTCTCCTGGAGGAGGTGAGCTCTCAGTAGGGCCTTGAAGGGAGGAAGAGAGCTAGCTTGGCGGATGGGCAGAGGGAGGGCATTCCAGGCCCGGGGGATGACGTGGGCCGGGGCCCACGGGGCCTCAGTTTCCCCACCTGAAAAATGGGGGGGGGGGACTCTCATGGGCGACAATTCCTTGACTGTAATACTCCATCGGAAGGCCAAGGATTGGAAGGAAACACAATATTGGTGATGCAAATGTGTCTCCGAAGCCCCAGCCCACCTGAAAGTGAAGGATGAGAAAGGAGAGGGAGAAGCTGGCAGAAATTGAAAAGTGCAGTTGTTGGGGAAGAACAGAATGAGGCAAGGCCAAAGGGGAACAAAACAAAACTTACTATACCTCATTAACATTGGAAATCCTTGTCTTCTAGTCACCTCCGGGCTTATTTGAATATCACAAGCAACTCTTTGGTTCTCATCTCCCACAGATGCCCTCTCTTAAAGAGATAGGTGCATTTCCCTCAGCTGAGGCCTCCACTGGGGCTCAGCGAGCGCCCAAAGCCAAAGGCGAGACTAAGCCAACATTTTCTGCCTTTGAAGATGGGATTTACCCTGTCATGCTGAAGACCCTTATCTTCTTGACAGTGAGCAAACCAGAGAGAGGGAGAAACAGAAAATAAATTACGATTCTTCTCCTTCTCCCTTCATTTTTTTTTTCTTTGGAAGAACCTTTCGACAGTCAAATTATACCGAGAAGTAAGAGCGGAGGCAAAAAATAAAGCATAGAAAGGTTAGGGAAGATATTTTCAACTTAATGAATGCGGAAAAGGGGTTGACAACTCCTTGTTTTGCTCGAACAGGATAATCCGGGGCTTTGGAGCGGAGAAGGGGCAGGGGGAAAAGACTCCAAAGAAGAAATAACCGAAAGGAAACAAGGCTGTCAGCTTGTGAGCCGGTAATGTGCTCGTTGGCTGAGCATGAGGCTTCTGGGTAATACAAGGAAGAAACAAAAGGCAGAGGGGAGGGAGCAGGAAAGTTTTTCCATACTTGTGGGCATTCACCAATGGCTGGGGAGGTTTATAATAATAATAATAATAATGGCATTTATTAAGTGCTTACTATGTGCAAAGCACTGTTCTATGCGCTGAGGAGGTTACAAGGTGATCAGGTTGTCCCACGGGGGACTCACAGTCTGAATCCCCATTTGACAGATGAGGGAATTGAGGCCCAAAGTAGTGAAGTGACTTGCCCAAAGTCACGCAGCTGACAACTGGTGGAGCTGGGATTTGAACCCATGACCTCTGACTCCAAAGCCCGTGCTCTTTCCACTGAGCCGTGCTGTAGTAGTATCAATCAATCAATCAGTGGGATTCAATACCTGTTCTCCCTCTTACTTAGCCTGTGAAACCTGTGTGGGATCTGATCATGTGCTTAGTACAGTGCTTGGCCTACAGTGAGTGCTTAACAAATATCACAATTATTATTAACAAATACCACAGGGACTTCCACTCTAATGGGGGATAAAAACATAAACTGCTGAGGAGCGGTATTGCCTAGGGGAAAGAACACAGGGCTAGGAGTCAGAGGACCTGGGTACTAATCTTGGCTTTTCCAGTTGCCTACTAGGTGATCTTGGGCAAGTCACTTGGGCAAGTTTCCTCATTTGCAAAATGGGGAGTCAGTGCCTCTTCTCCCTCCTATTTGGACTGTGGACCCCATGTTGGGCAGGGATTCTGCCTGACCTGGAGGGAACATGCCTTCCAACTCTATTACATTGTATTCTCCCAAGCGTTTAGTACAGTGTTCTGCGTACGGTTAAGTGCACAATGAATTACAATTGACACATTAACTTGTACCTCCCCCAGCACTTATAACAGTGCCTGATGCATAGTAAGACCTAATAAATGCTATAATCATCACTGAGGCACAACTCGAGTAGTTCTATATGTCTGTCATCCCCCATTAGATTGTGAATCCCTTCTGACCCAGCATTTCGCACAGTGCAGAGCACTGTAAGCTCTTAACCAGTGTGAGCAATAATCACAATGGAAATGTTAAGGAGATACCTGAATTTGGTGGGGAGGGGACTCCCAGGAACCACAGAGGAAGTTGACAAGGAGGAGTCACCACCGACCCACCCAGGTGACATCTCAGGGTGAACGCTGACAGTGTTGGGGCTGCTGGGGTTTGGGATTCTGCTGACAGGGTTGGAGCTGCTGGGGTTTGGAGTTCAGGGGTCAGAGATTCTGGGGTTTGGGGTTCAGGGGTCAGAGCTCCAATGCTAGGCCTGAACTGTCATCCAGTGGAAGGGATTCTAGTGAGCCTGAAGTTGCGGGGAGTTGAGTGGGGGCTTCTTTCCTATTCATTTAATTCAATTGTATTTATCGAGTGCTTCCTGTGTGCAACGCACTGTACCAAGTGCTTGGGAGAGTACAATATAACAAGAAACAGAAACATTCCTGCGCACAATGAGCTCATAGTCTAGCCCGGGCTGGGAACCAGGGCTTGCCAAGGTCCCTGTACACTTTGAGTTCTTGGGATTTTTCAAGAGCCTTGGCCAAACCCAGGGAGGACCATGCACAACCACATAAACTTTCTAAATCAGTGACAATGATTCCAGTGATTGACAGTCGGTACCCAAGAAGAGAACATATGCACTGGGTGCTGTCCCTCATTTCATTCATGCTAGAGAACACCCAGAGGACTGTGGGTTCCCCCGGGGAACAAAGAATGCTCCCCAAACTGCCAGGAAACCCAGCTGAGACAACAGAGACTCCCCTTGACCCTGGAGTGGGCCAAGAGGGAGCTTCCAAGTTGGGAACTCCCAAATCCCAATGGACCACCCCAATCCCAAAATCACCATGGCGTGGGACAATACTATGTTTGAGATGGAAGGAGAAATGGAAAACCAACTCTGCAGAGAGAGGCCCTAGATCCCAAAACAGGTCCCAGAGACCCCATCTGGCCCTGCCTACGAGGAGCAGCATGGTCTAATGGTTAGAGCATGGGCTTGGAAGTCAGAAGGTCATGGATTGTAATCCTGACTCCACCACTCATCTGCTGTGTGATCTTGGGCAAGTTATTTACCTTTACCTTTTCTGCGCTTCAGTTACCTCATCTGTAAAAATGGGGATGGAGACTGTGAACCCCATGAGGGACAGGGACTGTGTTCAACTCAATTTGCCTGTATCCACTCCAGCGTTTAGTACAGTGCCTGGCACATAGTAAGCACTTAACAAATACCACAAGTATTATTATTATTACCTGGAGTCAGGAAACAGGTAAGGACAGGAGGGAGCAGGGAAATCTAACAGGCTCCCAGGCTGCTCCCGTGATGCTGCGTGTCAGATTAATCACTATGGACACCTAAGCAGCGTAGCCTAGTGGATAGACCACAGGCCAGGGAGTCAGAAGGAGATGGATTCTGCTCCCGGTCCCATCACTTATCTGCTGTGTGACCTTGGGCAAGGCACTTCACTTCTCTGTGCCTCGGTTCCCTCATCTGTAAAATGGGCATTAAGACTGAGCTTGATGTGGGAGAGCAACTGTGTTCTATCCGATTTGCTTGCATCCCCCCCAGTGCTTAGTAATAATAATAATAATGATGGCATTTGTTAAGCACTTACTATGTGCAAAGCACTGTTCAGGATACAAAGTGATCAGACTGCCCACGTGGGGCTCACAGTCTTAATCCCCATCTTACAGATGAGGTAATTGAGGCACAGAGAAGTTAAGTGACTTGCCCAAAGTCACACAACTGACAAGCGGCGGAGCCGGGATTTGAACCCATGACCTCTGACTCCCAAGCCTGTGTTCTTTCCACTGAGCCATTTCCTGGCACATAAAAAGGGCTTAACAAATACCGCAATTAATCCGTCTAATGCTGGGGAGAGTCAGTTAGGTGGGGGCTGCTCTCTCCCCTCCCTTCAGAGGGCTGGGGTCCCACACAGACCCTGTTGGAGCCGGGGGCTTCATGACTGCTTCCTCTCCCACGCAGAGTAGCAGGATACCTGGGAAGCAGGAAAGGACTGCTATTTTCCGGCTCTTGGGTCAGAGAAGAGATGCGGGGCAGACTCAGCCTGAAAATTCATCTCTGTAGTTCGGGTGTCTATTTATGGCCTCCTTTGCCCTTCCCCACTCCCCCCACCCCAAATAAATGACCATCCCTCCTCTAGACCTCCCATCTAGGAGCCTAGGAGTTCTTCTTCCAACCCTCCTCCGAGTCCTCAGGTCCTCTCAACCTCCCTGCACGCCTGCTGCTCCAGGGGGAGGGGTGTCAGAAGCTGAGCACCCCCCGCCTTCCCCTGCCCCCACGAGCCACCCCTCTGGATGCTGGAGCTGGTCAGCAGAGATCAAGAAAGCATGGAAATTTGGGAGAGGTGATACAGGATGCCATGGGGAGACCCCAAAAGGATAATGGATGGTGGTCTGAATCTGGGCACCACAGAGAGACTCCAGGTTTTTCTGGGAGGGTGCACACAAAGAGACTTTGGCAGGGCAGGAGGCAGCAGGGCCTGGCAGCAGGAGTCTGAAGTATCCTCTCCATGGAAGGAAAGGGCTTCTTTGTGGAGTCTGAGGCCTCTCTCTCCCTCCCTTCCACTCCTTATCAGATCTTGAGCCCCGAGGGGAAAGGCTGGGACAGTCTCACAGGTGACCCCCTCACCCAAGGAGAGAGGAAGTGACCAGATGGTTAGGAAGCTCCCTCCCCTGGCCCCCGGCAATAAAATCACTGGATTAAATACCAGGGATTTATACAGTGTTTTTCCCTGGAGCACAGCCAATCCCAGGGGACAGTTGGAAAAGGAGGACAAGGCTGGTTAGCTGTGGGAGGGATTCCAGGAAATTCTATTGGATCAAGCCACACCCAGCTGCCCCCTTCCCCTCCCTCCTGCCTCCCCCACTCCCCACCACTCCTTGGGGGGTCCTGAGCAGTCCCAGGGCTATGTTCTCTGGACACTCCCTCTCTTCCACTCGGCAGCAGGGCCCGGAGAAACCTGAATAAATTTATTTATTTATTTATATTAATATCTGTCTCCCCCACTAGACTGTGAGCTCATTGTGGGCAGGAATGTGTCTGTTGTTATATTGCACTATCCCAATCGCTTAGTATAGTGCTTTGCACACAGTAAGCACTCAATAAATACAATTGAATGAATGAATGAATGAACCGGCCTCGCTGTGGAGAGGGCCTGAAGTCCTGGACCCTCGTCAGAGGGGACCCAATCCACCCAGGGAGCACTTATTGTGTGCAGAGCACTGGACTGAACACTGTGGGGAGGACAATAGATTTAGTGGACACAAACCCTGCCCTCAGTCAGCAGACAGTCTCACGAGCCCTTGGGGAGGGCTTCCTCAAACTGACTTGGACCAAGTTAGAGGTAAAGGGGGCTGGAGGGGGGCCAGCGGTCCAGCCCCTCTTAGTCATCTGGGATCTGGACGGTCCCTCCTATTGCCCAGGGGTCAGCCTGAGCAGATGATGGAGGAGAGGCAGGCGAGCGGAGCCGGCCGCTGTGCTCTTTGCTGAGCCCCATCAGCGAGAAAGTGAGGGAGCGAGCTGGTAATTAAGGTTCCCTGCTGAACCTCCCCCCGCCTCCCGCCACCCAGCACTGTGCACACACCCCCTTCTGATCCGGGGACGGCTGGCACGGTGGGGCTGGGTGGGTGCGGAAGACTCTAAGCCCGAGATTGATGGCTCCGTTCAGGAGGAGATAAATTCCACGGCTCTCGCACGAGGTGAATTGGGGGGTGTATCCATCTTAAAGATACTTAATGAATGTGCCAAGATGCACAGGATGGCAGCAGATCTGTCTCCACAGCCTCGGCTCCTTCCATTGTTCCTTGCCAGGTTCAGGCACAATTCAGCAGCTCCTTATTGATTTTATTGGTGCTCACTGCCGTCTGACTTGCCCAAAGTCACTGGCCCCAGGATAAGAGGTGGAGGGGTGCCCTCACTCCAGCACACCGACATGACTGTGGGGCTCTCCCTCCCAGGGCAGTACAGGGCCACATGTTATTCATTCATTCATTCAGTTGTATTTATTGAGTGCTTACTGTTTGCAGAGCACTGTACTAAGCACTTGGAAGAGTACAATACAACAATAAACAGACACATTCCCTGCCCACAACAAGCTTGGAGTCTAGAAGGGGGGAGACAGACAAAAATATAAATATAAAGGGCAGAACCACTGGCCAGCAGGAGCTGAAATTCACCTGGGGGGGAAAGAAGGGGGAGGAGACCATGAGCCCCCAGTGGAGCTGGGCCAGTGGGAGATGGAGCCTGTGTCAGCCCATTGCCAGCCAACAGCCCCTTCCCTAGGGCTAGCTCATCTGCTAGGATCAGTGTGTGCCCAGTAGCCCCAAAGGTGCCCTTTTTGGCCTCTCCAAGGACTTACAGCCCCTTCCCTGATTCCACCTGCTCCCTGGGCAAAACTTTCCCCACAGTGCCACCTTCCCTGCTCAGTAACTCCATAGTTCTCAACTGTGCCCTGATCCAAGCACTTACTCTATCTGGTCTTGGCTACTGCATTAGCCTCCTTGCTGATCTCCCTGCCTCCTGCCCTTATGCATGTATGTATCTTTAAATTTTACATTATAAATTATTTACTTACATTAATGTCTGTCTCCCCCCCCCAAAACTGTAAGCTCATTGTGGGCACAGAACATTAAGGGCTAACTCTGTTGTACTCCCCCAAGCCCTTAGTTCAGTGCTCTGCACATAGCAAGCGCTCAATAAATGTCACTAATGTAAGCTCGTTGTGGGCAGGGAATGAGGCTATTTATTGTGATATCGTCTACTCCAAAGTGCTTAGTACAGTGCTTTGCACACAGTAAGTCTTCAATAAATACGATCAAATGACTGAATTGATTGACTGATTTCACCACCACATTAAACAGGAACTCCTTACCATCAGGTCTAAAACACTCAATTATCTCTCCCCCTCCTACCTTACCTCCCTGATCTCCTATTACAACCCAGCCCACTTTACTCCTCTAATACTAGCTTGCTCACTGTGCCCCAGTCTCATCCCTCTCGCTGCCAATTCCTTTCCCACATCCTCCTCTGGCCTGGAACTCCAGGCCATAGAGGCCAGACCAAAACTCTCCCCACCTTCAAAACTTTATTCATTCATTCATTCATTCATTCAATCGCATTTATTGAGCGCTTACTGTGTGCAGAGCACTGTACTAAGTGCTTGGGAAGTACAAGTTGGCAACAAATAAAGACGGTCCCTACCCGACAACGGGTAAGGTCACATCTCCTTCAAGAGGCCTTCTTCAACTAAGCCCCCTTTTCCCCAGCTCCCTCTCTCTTCTGTGACATCTCTGCACTTGGATCTGTGACCTCTGGGCACTTGATATTAGCCCCACCCCCAGCCCCACAGCACGTATGTACGTATCTATAAACTACATATAATGCCAGCGCTTATGTGCACATAGTAAGCGCTTAATAAATGCCATTATTATTATTATTATTATATACATATCAATAAACTACAGATAATGAAGCATTTATTCATATTAACGTCTTTCTCCCCCTCTAAACTGTAAGTTTGATGTGAGCAGGGACCGTATGTACTAACCCTGCTGTATTGTATTATCCCAAGTGCTTATTGCAGTGCTCTGCACACAGTAAGCACCTGATAAATATCATTGATGAAGATTGATGATGTCCTTCCCCTATACAACCCCATGGTGCCCACTGCCCATCTGGTTCCAGGGCCCCTCACCAGCCTCCCACTGAGACAGTCCCCAATACCCCTTCCTGTGGCACCCAAATCCCAGTCACACTCCAGCATGCTGAACAATATAAATCATGAATTTGTTAAGTACTTACTCTTTGCCAGGTACTGGGGTAGTTACAAGAAATTCAAGTCAGACACAATGCATGCCCCTTTTGAGGCTCACAATCTAAGCACCACAGTCTAAGCAGGAGAGAAAATAGGTTTTGAATCCCCACATTAAATAAGAGGAAACTGAGGCACAGAGAAGTGAAGGGATTGGTCCAAGATCACAGAGCAGGCAAGTGGGGAAACCAGAATCCAGGTCCTCTACCTCCTAGTCCTGCGGTTTTTCCACCAAAGACATGCTGCTCCATACACATGCTCACTAGAACAGTGCTTTGCACATAGCAAGCACTTAATAAATGTCATTATTAAATATCCCGTCACAACACCAATGCCCAGCCACTCACACAAGGTCACAGTGGCCAGCCTCAGCTCCCCTCCCATTCTAGACCGTAAGCTCGTTGCAGACAGGGAATGTGTCTTTTTGTTGTTGTTTTGTACTCTCCCAAGAACTTATTAAAGTGCTCGGCACACAGTAAACACTCAATAAATTTGATTGAATGAATGAATTCCATCCCCCCACTCCACCCCAGGCCATCATCTGACCAGACCAGAAAAATACGACCGAATTCCATCCCCCCACTCCACCCCAGGCCATCATCTGACCAGACCAGAAAAATACGACCGAATTCCTGGAGTCCAAACTCTATCCCAGGTTTGAATCTGGAGCCAAAGAAAGGACTGGGGAACTCTGATTCCCTAGTCTCTGGCCCGGAAGTGGGCACTGAAACCAGCTCTCAGGACTCCCGGCCCTGGCACTGAGACTCCCAGAGTGGTGAAGTCAGGGCACGGGGCAAGGAGGTAATCTGACTCTGACCAGCCACCAGGCCCCAGCCAGCAAAGGGGAATCTTCTCCCATGTCTTAAAGGCTGTCTCATGCACTCTCTGAAGAATGAGTAAGAAGAATAGAATTACATTCTGGCTCCATGAAACTTGGAATTAGTGGTATTAAATATAAATAGTTATTAAAAGCACTGGATAATTACATTCATTCTCCCATTATTTATTTTAAACACACAGACGCACACAACCTCACACAGACACAAGCACACACACACACACACACACACACATCCTTCTCCAGCTCTCTGCTGAGCAGATAGTGACTTCATCAGACCTCCTCCTCTTTCCTGTTTCTACCCCTCTCCCTCTCGTTCCAGGCAGCCTCTGTCATATTATCCTCACCCACAACAATCGTGGCATCTATTAAGCACTATGTACTTGGGGCCAGGGTAGGTATGTTACGAGATTGGACCCCGCCTCTGGACAAATAGGGCTCAGAGTCTACCTTATGGGTATTATACAGATGAGGAAACTGAGGCTTAGAGAAGTTACATGACCTTTTTTTAAAATGGTATTTGTTAAGCACTTACTATGTGCCAGCTACTGTACTAAGCGCCGAGATAGATACAAGATAATCAGGTTGGACACAGTCCCTGTCCCACATTCATTCAATCGTATTTATTGAGTGCTTACTGTGTGCAGAGCACTGTACTAAGCGCTTGGGAAGTACAAGTTGGCAACATATAGAGACGGTCCCTACCCAACAGCAGGCTCACATGAGATGCACAGTCTTAATCTTCATTTTACAGATGAGGTAACTGAGGCACAGATAACTGAATTACTTGCCCAAGGTCACACAGCCGACCAATGGCAGAGCTGGGATTAGAACCAAGGTCCTCCAATTCCAAGCCTGTGTTCTTTCCATTAGGCCATGCTGTCTCCTATGACACTGTGCCTCTCTTAGGCCAGGTTATACTTGTCCTGAAAGACTGGAAACTTAAAAACCCCAAAAACCCAGGCCCATGTGGCTGTGAGTCCCAGAACGGTTGGTGCTCACTCTCCTGGCACCCTCTGGCAACCAGATTCCCCACCGCCCTGGTATCTCCACCTGCCGAACTGAGCTGTGGTACCTGTCATTCTGGCAAATGGGGGCCAGTGGGACGAAGAGGTGCGGGAGCTGAAGTGCTTCTGTTTGCTTTGGAGTCACTGTGGACCGAGTATCATCGATAACTGTAGACGATGAGAATAATCAAACCACAACCTGCTGAGATGAAGTTCGGAATCCAGAGAGGCGCAAGAGAGGAGAGGCACAATTGGGGCCAGGCTGCCCCACCTGGAGTTGCTGACTGCAGACTGGGCAAGACAGGCTTGATTTGAGGCCTTCCAGAGCAGGGGAAAGGCTTGGGTGTCCACTACGTGGGAGCCGGGAGCGAGAAATAATAATATAATAATAATAATGGCATTTGTTAAGCGCTAACTTTGTGCAAAGCACTGTTCTAAGCGCTGGGGAGGTTACAGGGTGATCAGGTTGTCCCATGTGGGGCTCACAGTCTTCATCCCTGTTTTACAGATGAGGGACCTGAGGTCCAGAGAAGTGAAGTGACTTGCCCAAGATCACACAGCAGACATGTGGCAGAGCTGGAATTCGAACCCATGACCTCTGACTCCAAAGCCCGGGCTCTTTCCACTGAGCCACGCTGTTTCTCTATGGGGGAAATGGCCCTCACAGCTATCTGAGCTGGACTCCCCATCTCCCTCACTCACCCCAGTTCTCTGGCAACACCTGAGAGATTCCAGGCAGGGCTGTAAAGGCCCCAAATGGGTGGCTTTCAGGCCTGCTAACTCTGAGGCCTGTTCCATCCTAAATCCCACCTGCCCTCAAAATGCTGCCCTCTTCCCCCCTCTCACACTCAAAATGAAAAATGAGAACCTAAGAGGTCACTGTTGTCAATAATAATAATTGTGGTATTGAGCGTTTTTTATGTGCCCAGCACTGTACTAAGCACTGGACCCACATGGGGCTCACAGTCCAAGTAGGAGGGAGAACAACTATTGAATCCCCGTTTTACAGCTGAGGAAACTGAGGTCCAGAGAAGTTAAGTGATTTCCCTAAGGTCACACAGCAGGCAAGTGGAGGAACTCAGATTAGAGCCCGGATCTCCCAGTGCCTAGCCTTGGGCTTTCTCCTCTGGATCCCGCTGTTTCTCAGATCAGTGCTTCCCCCTCTTCACCTCTTTCCCCATCACTCATCTATATCTTGCCTCCTCATCTTCCTCCAATCCAAAGGCTCCGTTTCTCAGCCAAACTCCCTTCCACTGGACCGTGTCTCTGTCTGCATCATAATTCTGATGGCACCATCCCCAAGCAGCCAATGGGGGCCGTCCCCGGGACCAGCCCAGATGCCCTGAGGGACAATCCTGGACCACTTAAGATGGAGAGCCACTCTAGCCAAGAGCCTCCTGTTTCCACAAGCCAATGTCTTGTGGAAAGACATCTCTCTTCGGGGATATTAAATTCATAAGCATGCAAATTGTTCCACAGAGGGTAGCATATGTGGCTGTTTCATGCACTGGTGCTCCTATAGGCCAACTTAAGTGTCCAGGAGCATTCTCTGGAATGTCTTCATTATAAGTCACAACCAATTGCCTATTTTGGGGGCCTTTCTTTCAGTTGGAGGCATCAACTGAAAGGAAGCAGCCCAGAGGAAAGAGTACAGACCTGGGAATCAGAAGACCTGGGTTCTAATTCCAGCTCCATCGCTTGTCTGCTTAAATCGCTTGACTTCTCTGTGCCTCAATTCCCTCATCTGCAATATGGGGGTTCAGTACCGGTTCTCTCTACTACTTAATAATAATAATAATAATGGCATTTATTAAGTGCTTACTATGTACAAAGCACTGTTCTAAGCTCTGGGGAGGTTACAAGGTGATCAGGTTGTCCCACGGGGGGCTCACAGTCTTTATGCCCATTTTACAGATGAGGTACCTGAGGTGCAGAGAAGTTAAGTGACTTGCCTAAAGTCACACAGCTTACAACTGGTGGAGCCGGGGTTTGAACCCATGACCTCTGACTCCAAAGCCCGTGCTCTTTCAATCAATCAATCATATTTATTGAGCACGTACTGTGTGCAGAGCACTGTACTTTCCACTGAGCCAAGCTGCTTAGAGCCCCATGTGGGAACTGATTATCTTAGTACAGTGCCTGGCACATAATGAGCCCTTCAAGATGATGATGATGGCATTTATTAAGTGCTTACCATGTGCAAAGTGCTGTTCTAAGCGCTGAATAATGATAATGATGGCATTTGTTATGCGCTTTCTATGCGCCAGGCAGTGTTCTTAGCGCTGGGGTAGATACAAGGTAACTAGGCTGTCCCACATGGGGCTCACAATCTTAAACCCCACTTTAATTAGAGTCATTCCGGGATACTTGCAGCATGGTTCCGTGGAAAGAGCACGGATGCTGGAGTCAGAGGTCATGGGTTCAAATCCCTCTCCGCCAACTGTCCAGCTGTGTGACTTTGGGCAAGTCACTTCACTTTTCTGTGCTTCAGAGACCTCAACTGTAAAATGGGGATGAAGACTGTGAGCAGCCCCGTGGGACAACCTGATCACCTTGTAACCTCCCCAGCGCATAGAACAGTGTTTTGCACATAGTAAGCGCTTAATAAATGCCATCATTTTTTTTTTTTTTGGTCACCACTGCAGCGCCCTCTTCTGGAAAAAGCTCGGAACGACAGTATGCGGTCCTTCCCTCCGGGCTCCCGGCTGTTCAGAGCTATTGAAATTCGGAAAAGCGGAGTCCAGCTAATTAGCAGAAGACTCAGTACTTCCAGGGTGGGGACGTTATTTGGTTATCAAAAGCAAAACAAAGGCTAGTGCTTTTCAGCAAATCATTTCCCAGCCCCTAACAAATAAAATGCAAATCAATAAGTAGCCAGACGTGCTGGCTTTTAGGTTCCAGCTTGGATCTCTCTCTCTCTTTCTCTCTCTCTTTTTCTTTTAACAAATGTATGAAAGACAAGGAAGCTAATGTTGTAAGTGAAAAAGATTAAACACCAGGAGATAAGACACAAAGGTCTCCATATAGAGCCAGTGTCAAACTGTCACTTCCAGATACAATCAGCATAGGCTAGTTAGAGGTACTAAAAGAGATTATATACAGAGCGTCATTCCCAGCTACTACCTAAATAAACTAGAAAGCTTAGGGAAGCTTATCTCCTAATTATACCAAAGGAAGGAAAAAATGGTCGTGCGGCAGAGAAGGGAATAAGTCTACTCCTTAGCAGAGTCCATGAGACCTGAGGAGTCCAGAGCTGTGAGTTCTAATTCTGATCTGTTCTGTGCCATCCAGCAAAAGGGGAGTACTGAGCAACTGTCTATATGCCCATATGGAGTCCATATGGAGTCCAGAGCTGTGAGTTCTAATTCTGATCTGTTCTGTGCCATCCAGCAAAAGGGGAGTACTGAGCAACTGTCCAACTGCCCATATGGACAGGCCAGGCTTCACTGCGTGGATTTGGGTCTGGGTAATGGAGCTGGGAGAGCAACATGTTCTCTATCGTACTCTCCCAAGCGCTTAGTACAGTGCTCTGCAGATAGAAATAAATATAATTGAATGAATAAATGAACTTGGAACAAATCCACCTGATCAGGCTGTGCTAATGCCCAGCGCTCCGAAACTAACTATGGCACTTGTTAAGCGCTTACTATGTGCCAGGCACTGTACTAAGTGAAATTTAACTCCCCACTCTTTAGGCTCAATCCTGAGACCCCAGCTCCTCCCTTCCCACTTTTACAGTCAGCCTGATGAGGGTTCTTCTCCAGCACTCTCCCCCACTGCTAAAGGAGAAGCCCCAAGGACACCACTGGTGCCCCTCCTCTGGCCCCAACAGCTCAGATTTTGTGTTTTCTGGGTATGTTCATCGGGTCTCATTGGGGCACAAAAGTCCAGGATCCCAGGGTCCCCTTCCCTTCCCCCAGCAGATGGTGCAGACTGGCTGGACACAGCACAGACCCTTCTTCCATCCCCCTGGGGCCCCAGGCCTCTCTGGCTCTGGGGAATACAAGCCTGGTATACCTGAGTGCCCCATGCTGGCAGTGGGAAAATGTGGGAACCTGTGGGGTGGCCCAAGGCCCTGGACAGTGGCTGGGGGCTAGGGGGCACTGGGATCATGGGGCAACCCAAGGGGGAGAGCTAATGAGCCCTGAATCAGGGCCCACATGGACAATCTCCTCCCCCCACCCCCCAACAAGGTGAGGAGGGGCTGTAGAGTAGCCCCTAATAATTATTAATAATAATAATAATAATAAAACAATTCAGGTATAAACAAAAACAAGAAGCTAGAACTAATCATACAAAGTGAACAGAATTGGTGTGTGTGTGTGTGTGTATGCATGCGTGTTAGTGCATGTTCTCGGGCCTATTGGTGGGAAGATCTTGGTGTCCTCACGGGAGCACAGCAAGCAGGGACCGGAGAGCAGGAGGGGTGCCAAGCAAGCCACCAGCACTATCATCAACTCCTCTGCTCAGGCTCTCGGTCCCGTTGCTCAGATCGAGCCCCACCTGTCTTTCCCAGCGGGAGACCCCCATGTCCCTGGCATCACTGCGGACACAACGAGGTGCATGAGAGAACACGAGGTAGACAGGCGAAGCGAACCCTGCCCCCAAGGAGCCGACAATTTAGTCACGGAGACAAGCAGCCGACACGGACTGATGAATTCGTGGTAGTTCGGAGAGCACCGGAGTGCTTTTAAATAATAAACACAAATGGATAAATAAATCAGGAATACATAAACAGAGTGCTGAGGTGGCGACATGATGGAGAAAGATGGGGAATTAATTAATTCTGCTGTTCATTAAGCATTGACTATGTGCCCAGCATTGGGGTGTAAATACAAGATGACCAGACTAGACACCCTGCTTTCACACCGGGGGTTGAGGGGGGGACACAATATAAGATAATAATAATTATGACGGTATTTGTTAAGCACTTACTACATGCCAAGCACTGTTCTAAATGCTGGGGTAGATACAAGGCAATCAGGTTGTCCCACATGGGGCTTACAGTCTTAATCCTCGTTTTACAGATGAGGTAACTGAGACACAGAGAAGTTAAGTGACTCTCCTGGTCACTCAGCAGACAAGTGGCGGAGCTGGAATTAGAACCCATGACCGTCTGACTCTCAGGCCTGTGCTCTATCCAACCACATCAAGCTGTGAAGGGAGAGAGAACAGGTATTTGAACCCCCACATATGGATGATGATTAGACTGTAAACTCCTTGAGAGCAGGAAATATGCCACTTCTTTGTCAAGCACATTGTGGTCAGGGAATGTGTCTGCCAACTCTGTTGTATCACACTCTCCCAAGTGCTTAGTCTAGTGCTTTGCACATAATAAGTGCTCAATAAATACCTCTGACTGATTGATCACACTTCCCAGGTGTTTAATACAATGCATTGTACCCAAAGAGTGCTCAATAAACACTGCTATTAAATGAGAAAACTGAGAGGTGAATTAACTCACCCAAGGACACACATAACAGGATAGTGGCAGAGTTGGCTCATACCATCTTAATAATAATGGTAATTATGGTATTTGTTAAGTGCTTGCTATAGGCCAAACGCTTAGTAAGTGCTGGAATAGTTCCAAGACAGTCAGGTCAGACAAAATTCTTGTTCCACATAGGAGTCACAGTCTAAGCAGGAGGGAGAACAAAGTGACAAGTCCCCATTTTGCAGATGAGGGAACTGAGGCACAGAGAAGTTAAATGACTCACCCAAGGTCACACAGCGAGTAAGTGGTGGAGCAGTGATTAGAATCCAGAACCTCTGACATCCAGGCCTGTGCTCTTTCACCTAGGCTATATTGCATCTTATTCTCTCTTAGAATGTAAATTCTTGAAGGGCAAACTGTGGCGGGGTTGGGGGAGAGGGAGAGGTGTGAGACAGAGAGAGAGAGTGAGAGTGTGTGTGTGTGTGTGTGTGTGTGTGTGTGTATGTGTGTGTGTAAGTCCCACCAAATGGACCAACAACTTGGCCCCAGACTCAGTGCCTGAGTTTCAGAGTTCTTCTTTTCCTATCCTTGGCATGTGACCTTAGGAAGAAAGGGGTGGGCAGGGGTGAGATTGTGTTGAAACACAGTGAGGAAGCAGACAGGTGATCAGCTCTGCGTTGAGTGCCCATCACTCAATCAATCAATTAATGGGTCTATTGAACACTTATAAGCAGAGCACTGTACTAATCATTTGGGAGAGTACAATTGCGTTGGTAGACAGACTCGCCATCTTCCAAATGCTGACAGTCTAGCCGCACTGAGCGCTATATTAAGCGCTGTGGGGAATTGCCAAAGGAAAAGGCTCCGGCCCTCAAAGAGATAACCATCCGAATGAGCAGAAGAGACAAACAAAAAAAGAAATAGGCAGCGCTGACAGAAACATAGCGCTGGCCAAGATGCAGAGGCATCAGTGGTGGAATGGGCCCAGAATTTAATCCGGGCTCAAGAGACCCTGGAGAGCCTGAAACCCCTGACCCCAGAGGAGGGGTGGCCTGGGAAGGACTTTGTGGAGGATGTGAGTTTGGTGGCTTTCAAAGAAGAGAGGAAGGCCATTGAATAAAGAAGAACAAGAAGGGAATTTCTGGGGGGCGGTGCAGGAGCAGAGAAGCAGGGAGGCAGGGGAGAAAGGCAAGGTGGGGATAACGAAGTAGGGAGGACAAACTAGGCACACTAGGAATCTACTACTCTTGTTTGCAATAATAACAATAATAATTGTGGTCTCTGTTAAATCCTTACTATGTGCCAGGCACTGGACTTAGTGTTGGGGTGGATTCAAGCAAATTGGTTTGGACCCGGTACTTGTCCCACACGGGGCTCCCCGTCTCAATCCCCATTTTACAGATTAGGCAGCTGCGGCACAGAGAAGTAAAAGGACTTGTCCAAGATCACACAGCAGATAAGCGGCAGAGCTGGGATTAGAACCCATGACCTTCTGGCTCCCAGAACCAGGCTCTACCCACTACGCCATACTGCTTCAGACGTTCTGCTCCGCAAACTGGGTACTTCCTGGAGAAGCAGCGTGGCTCAGTGGAAAGAGCCTGGGCTTTGGAGTCAGAGGTCATGGGTTCAAATCCCTGCTCCGCCACTTTTCAGCTGTGTGACTTTGAGCAAGTCACTTAACTTCTCTGTGCCTCGGTTCCCTCATCTGTAAAATGAGGATTAAGACTGTGAGCCCCCCGTGGGACAACCTGATCACCTTGTATCTCCTCTAGCGCTTAGAACAATGCTTTGTACATAATAAGTGCTTAATAAATGCCATTATTATTATAATTATTATTATTATTATTATTTGCCCTGCATTGATGGGCAAACAGGGGAACTGGATGGAGAGTAGGATGGAGAGAGCAAAGAGACACACACACACACACACACACACACATACAACCATACACGCACCCTCAGACACACACGCTTATGCACACACACACAAACACACTCATGCACACAAACACACACACAAAGAGATTTGGGGACCCTGGCAGACTGCAAGATGGAGAGTAAATAAATAATTTTGCAGGAACCAAATGTCCAGGAAGAAGAAAGTCCCCATTTCAGACCAACCAGAGGCCAGCATTAAAGGGAACTCATTTTCCCATAATGAGAGTAGACTACACTTTGTTAACTCAAACTTTCCCATTAATCACCTTTGTGTCGCCTCTGTCTGCCTCGGCGCTGTCAAGCCATAATAATATATGAAGAACATTCATTTATTTGCCAACTTCCTACTCAGTGAAGATACATGACACTGTAGAAATGGATTTATCCTGACACCCAGCTTTCAGCAAAACGAGGCTAATTTAAACACACGTTTAAGTCAAATCTTTTTTCCCCCTCTTTTCTGGATGTGTATTTTTTCTTTACTTTGTAGGCCACGGGTCACAAGTTTAAGATTGAAGTAAACAAGAGAAGAGGGATTTTTCTGTTTCCTGCCTGCCCAGCCTGTCTGCCACAGTGGACGATTTCTGTGGAGAGGAGGACTTGGAGGGTGGGGAGGGGAGCACAAGGGGAGAGAGCAATAACTGTTTTACCTCCTACACAGACTGGGAACTCCATGCAGCACAGGGACTCTTCCAACCTGATTAGCTTGTATCAACCCCAGTGCTTAAAACAGTGCTTGGCACATAGTAAGCACTTAACAAATACAATAATAATTGGGAAGAACTCTCAGGGGAGATTGCCAGCTCCTCAAGGGTAAGGTTCACATTTTCCATTGTACTGTTCTGTGCACTTAGTACAGTGTTCTGTACCAAGAAAGCACTCAATAAATACCATTGATTGATTAGGGAAGGGAGTGGAAGTCTTCCTTTTTCCAATCCTGCCTGAAATGCCCAACAGAAACAGAGACAATCCACACCAGGGTCACTAAAATGTTGGTTACTGGTAACAGAATACAGGGATACATCACAAAACTAGGTCCCCTCTTCCAAAGACCTCCAAAATAGCATAATGCATTCAGTAGCAGTACAGTGAAATCACTGAGTGCTTACAGAACATTTTTCTAAGCGCTTAAGAGAAGACACAGTGGAGATAGCGGGCACAATCCTTAGCACACAGTAAGCACTTACTAATAACTGTGATATTTGCTAAGCACTCACTCTTTTTTATGGCATTTGTTAATTGTCCTAAGCCCTGTCCTAAGTCCTGGGGTAGGTACAAGCTAATCAGGTTGGACACAGTCCCTGTCCCACAAGGGGCTCACAGTCTTAATCTCCATTTCGCAGATGAGGTAACTGAGGCATAGAGAAGTGAAGTGACTTGTCCAAGGTCATGCAGCAGACAAGATAATCAGGTTGGACCCAGTACCTAACCCCTCGGGGCTCACAGTCTAAGTAAGAGAGAGAACAGGTACTGAATCCCCATTTTACAATTAAAAAAACTGTGGCCCAAAGAAGCAAAGTGACTTGTCTAAAGTCACTCAGTAGACAGGTGGTAGAGCTGGAATTAGAACTCATGCCCTGTGATTCCCAGATCCTGTGTTCTTTTCACTAGGACAAACTGCTTAATGTTGTGGGGGGGATGGGGGAGGTGGGCCTGGGAGGTGATGAGGGAAGGTGCGGGGGGATGTTGCCGAGAGGAAGGGAGGGCAGAGTTGCCCCCAGCAAGGGTGAAGCTGAAGTGGCTGTGGTTGACCTTCTGCCTGGATTTCTGCCAATAGAAACTCTCTAATGAGGTTCATGTCTGATGGCTCCTCCTCTAACACCCCCCTAAATGCTCCCCAACATGTTTTCCTTCCTTTTTTACCCCTGCATTCATTCATTCATGCATTCAATCATATTTACTGTGTGCTTACTATGTGCAGACTACTGCAGTAAGCACTTGGGAAAGTACAATACAGAAACAGAGACAATCCTTGCCTACAACAAGCTCCCAATCTTGAGGGGGGAGACAAACATCAATACAAATAAACAGGCATCAGTATAAATAAGGAAAATTACAGATACATACAGAAGTGCCGTGGGGTTGGGGGAGAGCAAAGGGAGCAAGTCAGGGTGATGCAGAAGGGAGTGGGAGATGAGTGGCTCAGTGGAAAGAGCACGGGCTTTGGAGTCAGAGGTCGTGGGTTCAAATCCCAGCTCCGCCACTTGTCAGCTGTGTGATTCTGGGCAAGTCACTTAACTTCTCTGGGCCTCAGTTATCTCATCTGTAAAATGGGGACTGTGAGCCCCCGTGGGACAACCTGATCACCTTGTAACCTCCCCAGCACTTAGAACAGTGCTTTGCACATAGTAAGCGCTTAATAAATGCCATTATTATTATTATTATTAAAAGTGGGGCTTAGTCTGGGAAGGCCTCTTAAAGGTGACGTGCCTTCAGTAAGGCTTTGAATTTGGGGAGGGTAATTGTCTGGAGGATTTGAGGAGGGAAAGCATTCCAGGACAGAGGTAGGAAGTGGGCTAGGGGTTGGTGGCGAGACAGGCAAGAACAAGGCACAGTGAGAAGGTTAGCACCAGAGGAACAATGTGTGCGGGCTGGGTTGTAAAAGGAAATAAGTGAGGTGAGGTAGGAGGGAGTGAGGTGATGGAGAGCTTTAAAGCCAATGGAAGAGTTTTTGTTTGAAATGGAGGTGCATAGGCAACCACTGGAGATTTTTGAGAAGGGGGTTGACATGTCCTGAACTTTTCTGTAGAAATATGATCCGGGCAGCAGAGTGAAGTACGGAACTGAAGTGGGGAGAGGCAGGAGGTTGGGCGGTGAGAAAGGAGGCTTATGCGGTAATACAGGCAGGATGGAAAGAGTGATTGTGGTAGCAGTTTGGATGGAGAGGAATGTGCGGATTTTAGCAATGTCCCTGGAGGACCTCCCTCCGGCCCCACTTGTTCCTGCCGCCTCGCGGAGAGGCCCAGGCTAGGGTCTCTCCCCAGGTTTCCTACAAGTGGACACCCCCAAGGCCCGGGTGGGGGCCACTAGCCTGGAAGATGGAAGACGCTCCCTTCTGGAGGAGCTGTAGAAATCCTAAGGAGGTGGCACATTCCTCGGCCACTGAGGTCTCATTGGAGAGCAGCACAGTGGTAGGTGATGTTTTCCTGAATGGGAATGGAGGCCTCACAGAAATTACTAGAGGGAGTGTCTCTTTTCCCTCCTCGGGAAATCAGACAGGACTCCCTGAGTCCTGAGTCCTGCATCCTGCTCCCTGTATCCTGCAGCCTGCACCCTATGACCTACTCCCTGCTCAACTTGAGGATCATAGAGAGAGAAAGCTGCCAAGGAGGATGAGAAAAGCAAAACTTCAGACCTTCTTATTATCCACATGGAGGGAAATGTAGCATCCTGGGGCTTCTGCTCTGTCAGCCAATCTGGGAGAGTACGATGAAGGAAGTATACGTGGTCCCTGGCCAGATGGAGCTTCTGGGAACCATGGGTTCTAATCCCGGCTCCACCATTTGTCTGCTTAGGCAAGACACTTTACTTCTCTGAGCCTCAGTTGCCTCATCTGTAAATTGGAGTTTGAGACTGTGAGCCCCACATGGGACAGGGACTGGGTCCAACTCAATTTGCTCGTATTCACACCAGCACTTAGTACAGTGTCTGGCAAATAGCAAGCATTTAACAAATGTCATCATTATTATTATTATTATGACAGCTGACAGAGGCTCTGTCCCCATTCATTCATTCATTCAGTCGTATTTATTAAGCCCTTACTGTGTGCAGAGCACTGCACTAAGTGCTTGGGAAGTACAAGTTGGCAACATATAGAGACGGTCCCTACCCAACAACGGGCTCATCTTTTTTGCACCCCCATTCCTGTTGTCTCCAGACACCTCCCTCCCAGTGGAGCCTAGGGCTGGGGGACACCTTGCAAGCCCCCTTCCTGGGTGATCCCCCTACAGCCCAGGTGGCTGGTAGCTCAGAAGGACCAGGGATCAATGGTGAAATAGATGAGCATCCTGGCTCAACCAGGTTGAGGAGCCAGCATCGTCCAGAGGCCCGGTGGGTGGGGAAAGCAGAGTGCTAAGAAGGCGGCGGGCCATCCCCACCCTCTCAGTGCTCCCCCATGAAGAGGCGGGGAGTTTCCTTGTCTGTGCTCCACACCTGGGATCCTGGAAGCCTAGTGGAGACTGCTCCTCTACAGCTATAACAGTGCTCAGCCTCCACACTCCATCACTTCTGAGTGCTCCCTGAGGACACAGGAGACCTGGCTCCCCACAGCCACACGCACATGTCCTGCCTCCCCCGACCTGGGGGTGTAAGGGCAAGTTTCCCAGCAAAGAACTATACTGAGTGCTTGGGAGAGTACAGTATATCCATAAACAGATACATTCCCTGCCCATAATGAGGTGATGAGGTCAGTCTGGCTCCAAGCTGCAGGTCCAACAGTCCCCCAGGGCTCTGGTCAGCTCCAGGCCCTCCAGGAGACCAGCCGGGAGCCTGACATGCCTCTTGGAAGAGCTGAGCTTGGGGGCATCCCCTCACCCCCCTGTCACGCCCCGGAAGGTGGCAGAATCAAGCCAAAGTTATAATTAAGACTGGGTGTTGGAAGAGAAACATAATCTCCGTTTCCGTGGGATTCGCTGGCACAACAGTAATTAACGTCTCATTAACATTCGCCTAATTAAGCAGTTTATGAAAGTGGATGGATTTGCATAGGACTCCCGGCTTCAGGCTTCAGTGGCTACAGCTTGGGTGGCAACATTAACCCCTCAGTGTCCAAAGGCCCGGCACAAGATAATCAGATCTGACACAGTCCCTGCTCACAGACTTAACTCCCATTTTAGAGATGAGGCAGCTGAGGCCCAGAGAAGTGAAATGACTTGCCCAAGGTGGCCCAGAAGACCACTGGCAGAGAGGGGATTAGAACCCAGGCTCTCTGTTTCCCAGGCCCATTCTCTTTCCACTAGTCCACACTGCTCCTCATGAGCTAAAGATTAAGATGCCAAACCCCGGCTCCCAGCTCCATTCTGCAGATGCTGCCTCTGACCTCCATATCCTGCTCCAGGCCTGGAAACTCCCACCTGACATATACCATCTGGTCTCTACTTCAGATCTGCAGTAGACCCCTTAACCTGGAAGCCACGTGGCATCAGAAAGGCCCCAAGCGAGCCTAGCCTCTCCTAGATCTACTCCTGCTGTTCCTCCTCTTCTTCCCTGTCCAAATTCTGGTCCCCATTCCAGTCTGGACCCCCAGTCTGCAGCCCTTCCATTCCCCTCCCAACCTCCAGTCCCCCTCCTACCAGCCTGGGCCATGGCTGCAGCCACCCTCCCCTCCCCATCACCGCCACCCCCCTGCCCTCCCACACTGGGAATGGACTCGTTTCAAAGGACGTGGTGGGCAGAAGAGCCAGTGCCCCAGACTGGAGAACCAGAGGACCAGAGGACCAGAGGGAAATCCAGGGAGAGGGATGACAGAGAGGTACAGCCAGGCGAGATCCCTGGCTAAGGCACATTCCTCTGGGACTTCAAGGCCAAAGCTCACCGGAAATCCCAGACAGGTGTTTTAGACGGCGGATAACACTGGCTTTCTATTCTGGTGTTGGATTAACAAGCCGCTCCATCTGTCAGGCTCCTTCAAAACATCGTGGCCAGTGGGGGCTGAGGGCCAGGGTTGCGGTTGGGCCCAGGCCGTCCTGGACTCCGGCCAGGGGTCAGAGCTGGGGGCCGGAGACCAGGGACTGGGGCTGGGGCTTCAACACTTCTCTTCAGAGGCTGGGAAGGCAGTGTGGCAGGAACCAGAGGCAGTAGCCAGTTCTCTAGTGAGTGGTCAAAGCTGGAGGCCAGGGACATCGTGGCCACAAACACAGTGAGAGAGAAAAATTCATGACCCAGCCTTTCATTGAAAATCAATAAAACCCAGACGGCCGGTGATTTACACACTCAATTTATTCCCTCACTGGCTGGTTTGGGCTTTACCACTGATGGGCTCCGATAAGGTGCCGGCAGGGGGGAGATGGAATTTTTCATCAGCTGGGTGCCAGGAGCCCTGGTTTCTTCTTTTGCTTTACAGTCTTCTCCTCCCCCACATCCCTTCCCAAGATGGGTCCTCACCATCACCTTCCCCGCACGGGACCCAGGCCTTCAGCACCTGGAGTGGCAGAAGACCCAGCAGAAACCCTACCCAGAGATGTTCTCGGCGACTCCCTTGGTAGTGGAGATGCTGGAGGCTTAATCAATCAATCAATTAGTAAGCACCTATTGTACGGGAACACTGCACTAGGCACTTGGGAGAGTACAATGCAATAGTCAGTCTACATGATCCTTGTCCTGAAGTAGCTTATGGTCCATTAGTGCATCAATCATATTTATCAAACACTTAACAGTGTGCAGAGCACTGTACTAAGTGCTTGGGAGAGCCCGCTGTTGGGAAGGGACTGTCTCTATATGTTGCTGAATTGTACTTTCCAAGTGCTTAGTACAGTGTTCTGCTCACAGTAAACGTTCAATAAATACAATTGAATGAATGAATATAACAATAAACAGACACAGTCCTTGTGCACAACCAGCTTACAGCCTGGCAGGGGAGACAGACATTAAAATACGTTACAGATGGGGGAGCCACCGAGGAAAAATTTATAATAATGATAGAATTTGTGCCAAGCACTGTTCTAAGCACTGTGGGAGATACAAGGTAATCAGGTTGTCCCACATGGGGCTCACGATCTCAATCCCCCTGTTGTTGGGTAGGGACTGTCTCTATATGTTGCCGATTTGCACTTCCCAAGTGCTTAGTACAGTGCTCTGCACACAGTAAGTTCTCATTAAATACGACTGAATGAATGAATCCCCATTTTACAGATGAGGTAACTGAGGCACAGAGAAGTTAAGTGGTTTTCCCAAGGGCATTCAGCAGACAAATGGTGGAGCTGGAATTAGACTCACGTCCTCTGTATCCTTTGAGCCATGCTGCTTCTCATATGATATGTACGTACGGGTTGTGGCCAGTGGGCAGGTTCTGTCCTGGGGTTCTGTTGGGGAATGCCACACCTCGGACTCTCCCAGCCCCTCACCCACCCCTACACTTGTCCTCCTGCCTCCATCCCCTCCTCCAGCCCCTCAATTTATGGTATTTATTGAGTTCTTACTGTGTGCAGAGCACTGTACTAAGCACTTGGGAGAATACACTACAACAGAGTTGTTAGGTACGTTCCCTGCCCACAACGGGCCTACAGCCTGGTGGGGAGATAGACATTAAAATGAATTAGGGGTATGTCTTTACATGTTATGGGGCTGAGGGTGGGGTGAATATCAAGCGCTTAAAGGGTACAAATCCAAGTGCAAAGATGATGCAGAAGGGAAAGGGAGTTGGTGAAATAAGGGTTGGGGGTGACTACTGAACCCAATGCTGCTATCTGACATCTGGGAGGAGGAATCCCCTGCCCCCGATGTCTGTTCAGCCTGGTCACTGGGGGCGGGGACAGGGTTGGGGAGAATGCTGATTCCCTTTTACAATGCTTTGCACATAGCAAGCGCTAAAATGCCATTATTATTATTATTATTTGCCCACTGCTCCACAGCCTGATTTCACTGAGACAATGGTTGATTTCTCTGCAGCCTTGGCTGTGCAGGGAGAGGGGACTGGCTTCGAGGCAGAGAGGAGGAGAGACTCCGGGAGAAAGATCAGAATTCAACATTGAAAAGTCCACCACAAGAGCAGAGGGAGGGGGAGGAAGAGCTAAGCTCCAGCACTAGCCACCGGGGATGCTCCTCCAGCTGGACGAGGGTGGCCCCAATCCCGTTATTGATCTCACCGGCTGCCTCAGAGGCCAGGAATCGGATCCTCTGGGGAAACACCCGTTTCATTCTTGGAGATGATGCCGAGAGTGGGCTTTGGAGAGGAGCCAGAGTGAATGGTCAGCCTCCTCCATCAGCATCAATTTGGATCAACTGAACACTGAAATGTCTTCTCTGGAGCATGTGGCAGGGCAGGGCAGGGCAGAGGAGTCCCCTGGTCCCTACCTTCCAATCAATCAATCAGTGGTATTTATTGAGAGCAGATCTGTCATACCGAAGAGGTAGAACAGCAAAGGGGCTTCTGTCCACTTAATGTTTTGGCCCTCTTGGTAGACAGGAAGATGGCAGGGTTAAAGGGAAACAATGAATGGTGGGGACTGTGGAACGTATAAGTGATCTCTCTCCCCAACTTGAGCCCATACTGAAACCGGGGAGGACTTCCTGGAGGAAGTCGTCACTCTGAATGAGGAGAGGAGGGCCAGCATTATAATAACCACTGAATTAATGGAAAGTGGAAAAGACTGTTAGACTAAACCCCTGGGATCAAAATTTTTCATTACAAATTCCTAGATTATTGTTCTCTACATGACTAGCAGTCTGCTTTACGCCCTTGCTACTCACTGTTAGCCAAAGAACTGCATGTTGTGGTGCGATAAGGCTGATGCAGGTACTGGGAAACGTAACGGCATTAAACCTCGCTGTGTGCTATAAGCACACAGCCACAGCTGTTCCTTCCTACACCGAATCTCCTTGTGCCAACTTGTGGAATGTGTTACACCCAGAACAGACGAGTGGTACTGTGGGAAGAAGCCTCCTTATTTCTCCATCACGCTACATTCAATCCGTGTCAAGGAAACATGCTCTAGCAGGATTGAGTAAGGCCCTGCTGAGAGCTCACCTCCTCCAGGAGGCCTTCCCAGACTGAGCCCCTTCTTTCCTCTCCCCCTCGTCCCCCTCTCCATCCCCCCGTCTTACCTCCTTCCCTTCCCCACAGCACCTGTATATATGTATATATGGTTGTACATATTTATTACTCTATTTATTTATTTATTTATTTATTTATTTTACTTGTACATTTCTATCCTACTTATTTTATTTTGTTGGTATGTTTGGTTCTGTTCTCTGTCTCCCCCTTTTAGACTGTGAGCCCACTGTTGGGTAGGGACTGTCTCTATGTGATGCCAATTTGTACTTCCCAAGCGCTTAGTACAGTGCTCTGCACATAGTAAGCGCTCAATAAATACGATTGATTGATTGATTGATTGATTGAGTATAAGTCTAGGCACTGGGAAGATGCGGCTAAGCAGGTACTCAATATGTCTAAAAATGAATTTCTCTTCTTTCCCCTAAACCTTCTCCACCTCCTCCTCCTTACTTCCCCATCTCAGTCAACAGCACCATCCTCTTCGCTGTCTCAGAAGCCCACCTTAGAATAATAATGATGATGGCATTTGTTAAGCACTTACTATGTGCAGAGCACTGTTCTAAGCGCTGGGCCTCGATGTCATTGGGTGTCATGACTCTGCTGTCATTCCACCCCGGCATCTGGTCCACTGTCAAATCCTGCTGGTTCTTCCTGCATAACATCTCCTGAGGCTGTCCCTTCCTCTCCAACCAAATTGGTACACTCCGTAACAACCTCTGATCTCGTCAAGACTGGGCTACTTTACCAATCTCCTATCTAGTCTCCCGGCGTCCAGCCTCTCCCCGCTCCAATCTATGCTACATGATGCTGCCCATATCATCTTCCTGAAGCATCGCTCGGTCCCCATCTCTCCTTAAGAGAGGCAGTGCGGCTTAATTCATTCAACAGTATTTATTGAGCACTTTCTTGGTGCAGAGCACTATACTAAGCACTAATGCACAGTGTGGTTTAATGGAAAGAGCATTCTAGTTCTATTCCTAGCTCCACCTCTCACCTGTCGAGTGACTTGGGCAAGTCACTTAACTTCTTTGGGCCTCAATCAATCAATCAATCAATTGTATTTATTGAGCGCTTACAGTGTGCAAAGCACTGTACTAAGTGCTTGGGAAGTACAAGTTGGCAACATATAGAGACAGTCCCTACCCAACAGTGGCCTCAATTTCCTCATTTGTGAAATGGAGATAAAATACCCGTTCTCCCTCTCCCTAAAACTGAGAGCCCCAAGCGGGTCAGGGTCTGTGCCCGATCCGATTGTGTTGTATCTACCCCAGTGCTTAGTACAGTGTTTGGCACATAGTAAGTGCTGAACAAATACCAACATTGTCATTTTCATCATCACCATTAATAATAATAATAACAATAACAATAATATTAAGATTAAGATTAACCCAACTCCCAAAAAGGTAGTTCCTACATCATAGAGCCTAGCACCAAAGTTCAAGTGAAGCAGAGTCAAAGCACTCTGCTGAAGGAGAGGAAGATGAGAGGAAGGCAAGTCAACAACCGGGGGGGTCTTGTGAATGAGGCCTGGATGGGAAGGGGAGGGGAATGACCTGAAAATGGTCACCAAACAGCTAGGTCATGATGTGTTGTTGACAACCAGTTGGGGGAATGAAATTGCTGCTATCAAATGCTGAAAAGGGAGAAAGGGAGTTACGTCAACCCATGGAAAAATAAAGGCCTGTAAATGTTCCTCTCAGGGGCTCCCCTCTGGTTCATGCTGGGTTTCAGGGTCTCTTTTAGGTTGGTCTACCAGACTGTTGGGAGGTTGGGAGCTGATCTACTGAGGGGATGGGGGGCACAACAGGATGCCTGTTTGTGGTTTCCCACCAGGGAGTCTCATCCAGTTTCTCTCAGGAACTTTGGGAACGGAGGAGGAGACAGGGGATGTGACCTCGGGCAACCCTGGCTTCTCCCTGATGCCACAATGATGGATGCTCCCCTGGCCCCTGAGGTCCCTGTCAGGACGGGAGCAGGCTGTTTCTCCAGGAGCCCTTTCCACCATCCACTGCTGATCACTCATGTAGACATGTATACATGCCTGCTCTACATTTTGATCCCTTTAGTTATAAATACTTTTATGTTTGTCTATCCCCTTTAGAGCATAAGCACCTTTTGGGCAGGGAATTTGTCACTTCTTTATTCCGTACGTCACAAGAGCCTAGTACAGTACATTATCCTAAATGGGTGGTCAATAAATGCTATTAATAAATACTGATAATTGTATTATTTTTTAAGCATTTATTGTGTGTCAAGCATTGGACTAAGCCCTGGCGTAGATACAAGATAATCAGGTCCTACATGGGTTTCATAGTCTAAGTAGGAGGGAGAACAGGTATCGAATATCCATTCGACAAAGAAGGAACTGAGGCACAAAGAAGTTATGCGATTAGAACAAGATCACAAAGTAGGCATATGACAGAGCCAGGATTAGAACCCAGATCCTCTGAATCACAGTACCCGGGCTCTTTCCAATGAGCCATGCTGCTTCTACTCCTATGCGTAATGCTACTACTCCTACTATTATTACTACTGCTACTGCTAATACTACTGTTATTATTACTACTGCTCCTGCTACTACTAATTTTCTACTACTACTTCTACTAATAATAATAATGATGGCATTTATTAAGTGCTTCCTTTGTGCCACACACTGTTCTAAGCACTGGGGTAGATCCAAGGTAATCAGGTTGTCCCATGTGGGGCTCACAGTTTTAATCCCCATTTTACAGATGGGGTAACTGAGGCACAGAGAAGTTAAGTGGCTTCCCCAAGGTCACACAGCAGACAAGTGGCAGAGTCAGGATTAGAACCCATGACCTCTGACTCCTGAGCCCATGCTCTATCCACTAGTGTCAGCAAGCCAAGTTACTAGTGTTAGAGAAGCAGTGTGGCTCAGTGGCAAGAACCCAGGCTTGGGAGTCAGAGGTCATGGGCTCTAATCCCAGCTCAGCCACTTGTCAGCTGTGTGACTGTGGGCAAGTCACTTCACTTCTCTGTGCCTCAGGTACGTCATCTGTAAAACAGGGATGGAGACTGTGAGCCCCAAGGAGGGACAACCTGATTACCTTGTATCTACCCCAGCACTTAGAACAGTGCTTTGCACATAGTAAGCGCCTAACAAATGCCATTATTATTATTAGTGTTACCTCTGCTACTACTACTACTATTACTATTGCTACTACTATCGCTACTGCTACAACTGCTATCACTACTACTATTACTATCTCTATTACTAATTATGGTACTTGTTAAAAGCCTAGTATATGCCAAGAACTGTACTGAGTGCTGGGGTGGATACAAACTAATCAGCTCCCACTTGGGACTCACAAAGAAGGAGAGAGAATAGGTATTGAATTCCCATTTTGCAGATGAGGGAATTTAGGCACAGACAAGTTAAGTGACTTACCCAAGGTCACATAGCAGGTACTTGGCAGAACTGGGGTTAAAATCCAAGTCCTCAGACTCTCAGGCCTGGGCTCTTTCCCTAAGGCAACGTTGCTACTATTTCTACTGTTACTACTACTACGACAAGGAGGGTATTTTTTGGGCTAGCCAGTCAACCTGTCAATTAACCTGTTAACCCTATGCTGAAAGAGTTTTTGGCCAATAATCAGAAGAGCCTGAGGCAGTTCCTTGGGAGTCAGACATCTGGCCCAGATTCAGTGGAGTCTGGGGCCTTCACCAACCAAGTCATCAAGGCAAAGAGAGAGAGGGAGAGAGCGTGGTGTCACACACATCCCAACCACACATAATAATAACAATAATAATGGTATTTGTTGAGTGCTTACTATGTGCCAAGCACTGTTCTAAACACTGGGGGAATACAAGGTGATCAGCTTGTCCCACTTGGGGCTCACAATCTTAATCCCCATTTTACAGATGAGGTAACTGAGGCACAGAGAAGTAAAGTGACTTTCCCAAAGTCACACAGCTGACAATTGGCAGAGCCGGGATTTGAACCCATGACCTCTGACTTCAAAGCCCAGGCTCTTTCCACGGAGCCATGCTGCTTCCCCATTTCTGGAGCAGGCTGGGACGAGCACTGTCAGGGGTAAGGGGAGATCAGGGAAGGGTATAGATGAGAGGAGGTAATGGGCAAGGGGAGGGCGGTGACAAAGGGAGGTCAGGGGCACAGGGAGGGCATGGACGAGGGGAGGGCATGGACAAGGCGTTAGTGTGGATGAGGGGAGGGTGTGGGTGAGAGGAGGGCATGGATGAGGGAGAAGCAGCGTGGCTCAGTGGAAAGAGCCCGGGCTTTGGAGTCAGAAGTCATGGGTTCAAATCTCGGCTCCACCACTTGTCAGCTGTGTGACTTTGGGCAAGTCTCTTAACTTCTCTGTGCCTGTTACCTCATCTGTAAAATGGGGATTAAGATTGTGAGCCCCCGTGGGACAACCTGATCACCTTGTAACCTCCAAAGTGCTTAGAACAATGCTTGGCACATAGTAAGCACTTAATAAATGCCATTATTATTATTATTATCATTATTAGGGGAGGGCAAGGATGAGGGAAGGGCATGAATGGGGGAAGGGCATGGGTGAGGGGAGGGCATGGACAAGGGGAGGGCTTGGATAAATGGAGGGCAGAAATGAGGGGGCAGTGTGGACGAGGCTGGGGGGCTGGATGAGGGGAGGGTGGAGAGAGTGTGGATATGGGCTGGGCCTCCCCGCAGGGGCTGTGCATGGATGAGGTGAGCCCAGAGCAGGACGGTTTTGCATTTTCACTGAGCTCTGCGGAACAGAGTGACCTACATTTTCCTGCGGCGGAGACGTTAGCAGACAGAGAGACGAGGTTCTTCTGCGTTTACCCCAGGGTGCACTGGAGTCTAGCTTCAAACCCCGGCTTTGACTCCTGGATCCCGGCCCTCACTCCCTTCCCGTGGGTACCACAGGGCCATGGGGGGCCACAGGGGGCCGGGGATTGGGGTTGGGCAGCAGGCTGAGGCTGGCCAGAGGCAGATCAGAGGCAGAGTCTCCTCCTCCTCCTCCCACCCCGACGCTGGTGCCAATCTGGCCTGGTCGTTCTGGGCACGTGTGCGACGAGGGGAGACCAAGGACACATCGATCGTTTCATCAGTTGCTAATCTGAGGCTCGGCCCCACCATCGGCTTGTGCTGGATAAACAACAGCACCCGACATCGCAGACGGATCCCAGGAAGCCCCCGGCCTTCCCCCCGCTCCACTGCAAGAGCCCCTGTCACTTCTGAAATAAAACCCCAAGTGGACACAAAACACCTCACTGTGCTGGATGGGAGAGGCATAGGGGGAGGCAGGGATGGATGGGGCCAGCACATGGGGAGGGACTTTCCCTCTGTCTTTGGCCACATTATGCCACACAGACTGGTGACAGCTACTCCAGCCCCTTGGAACTTGAGCCTCCAAAAGTGGCGAATCATAATAATAATAATGATGGTATTTGTTAAGCTCTATGTGCCAAGCACTGTTTTAAGCGCTAGGGTAGGTACAAGGTAATCAGATTGTCCCCCGTGGGGCTCACGGTCTTAATCCCCATTTTAGAGATAAGGGAACTGAGGCACAGAGAAGCAGCGTGGCTCAATGGAGAGAGCACAGGCTGTGGAGTCGGAGGTCATGGGTTTAAATTCCAACTCCGCCAATTGTCAGCTGTGTGACTTTGAGCAAGTCGCTTCACTTCTCTGTGCCTGTTACTTCATCTGTAAAATGGGAGTCTGTGAGCCCCCCGGGGGACAACCTGATCACCTTGTAACCTCCCCAGCACTTAGAACAGTGCTTTGCACATAGTAAGCACTTAATAAATGCCATCATTATTATTAGTATTATTATTAGGCTTGCTCAAGGTCACAGAGCAGACAAGTGGCAGAGCAGGGATTAGAACCCACCTCCTCTGACTTCCAAGCCCGTGGTCTTGCCACTAAGCCATGCTGCTTCTCAGAGAAGAGACCCCACTGCCTCAGTCTCCCCAGATGTCACACCGACAGCTTCCCCTCTGGACAGTCAAAGGGGGTCAGAGGGTGGGGGGGGGAACGCAAATGGTACCCTGCCCAGTCCCTTGCCCTCCCAACCTCAGGAAGCAAAGTGGCCTAGTGGACAGAGCACAGGTCTGGGAATGAATGAATGAATGAGTCAAGAGGACCTGCATTCTAATCCCAGCTCCACCACTTGTCCGCTGTGTGTCCTAGGGCAAGTCATTTCACTTCTCTGTGCCTCAGTTTCCTCATTTATAAAATGGGGATTAAATCTGTGAGTCCCAGGTGGGACTTGAACTATGTCCAACCTTGTATCTGCCCCAGAGCTTACGTGGCTCAATGGAAAGAGCCCGGGCTTTGGAGTCAGAGGTCATGGGTTCGAATCCCGGCTCCTCCACCTGTCTGCTTTGTGACCTTGGGCAAGTCACTTAACTTCTCTGAGCCTCAGTTACCTCATCTGTAAAATGGGGATTAAGACTGTGAACCCCACGTGGGACATCCTGATCACCTTGTATCACCCCAGTGCTTAGAACAGTGCTTTGCACAAAGTGCTTAACAAATGCCATTATTATTATTATTATTATTATTATTATTATTATTATTATTATTATTATTACAGTGCCTGGCACAGAGTAACACTTAAAAGCCACCCTTAAAAAAAACCACACACAAAAACAGAAGCAGAGTCTCAGAAGGATATGAAGTTGTGCCTGTTGTTCTAATTAACTGTGGCATTTGTTAGGCACTAACTATGTGCCAAGTACTGTACTCAGCACTGCGCCTCACTCCTTCTGAGCAAGAGTCAAGGCCAAGAGGCCTAATAGAAAGATCAAGAAACTGGGAGTCAGAGGACCTGGGTTCCAATCTTGGCTTCCCAACTTCCCTGCTGTGTGTCCGTGGGAAAATCACTTGACTTCTCTGTGCCTCAGTTCCCTCATCTGTCAGATGGGGATTTAATACCTGTTTTCCCTCCCCCAGGGAATGGGAGCCCTGACTGAGACAGGGACTGTGCCTAATCTGATTGTATTGTATGTATCCCTGCTGTTTAAGACAGTGCTCATCAAAGTACTTAGCAAATACTGCAATGATAATTTACTCACTGCTGTCAATCAATGGCATTTACTGATTACTTACTCTGTGCTGAGCACTGTACTAAGCACTTGGGAGAGTAAAGTAGAATTGGTAAACATGATCCAGCCCTTAGAACAGTGCTTTGCACATAGTAAGCACTTAATAAATGCCATCATTATTATTATTATCATTAACCCTGCCCTCAAGGAGCTCACTTTCTGTGTGCAAATCACTGAACAAAGCGGTTGGGAGAGAACAGTACAATGAGTTGGTAGAGACGATCTCTGCCTTTGAGGAGCTTACAGCCTAGTGGGAGAGACAGTAGAATAAATTCTAGTTCTTTCTTTATTCGACAGTCCCCAGTGTGGAGTGATTTCCCTCCACTCCTCATTGGGCTCCTTCTGGAGTAAACATGTCTGCTAATTCGGTTGTACTGTGGTCTCCCAAGCACTTTGTACAGTACTCTGCTCGTAGTAAGGGCTCAAAAATATGATTGATTTTGGAAACCACAGTCTTTCACTTCAGAGGTGGGGCAGCCCTGCTTTCCAAGGGCTCTGGGGCTCCAGGACTCCCTCCTCTGCCAGGTTCAACAGAACCCAAGCCACCACAAGCCCCAGCATCAGCTCGATGTGGCCCCGGGGGTGCCAGAGCCGGGCTGCTCAATGAGGAAGAAGTGACCGCCTGTTACTCCAGACACATTTGGGAATCTGCTCTGCCAGGGGCCTAGGCAGTGGGAAAATTATGGAAATCAAAGAAATGAAATATCATTCCAAACTCTGAGTGTATTTGTATTAACACAGTGCCTTCCCCATGGTCCTTTTCCAATTCTGCCTCATAAATCATCCTTGCCTTTAGGGGCCTGGGTTGGTCCTTTTCTCCTTTGCATTGGGGAGGAAAGGCGAGTTGAAAACTGAGGTTCAAGAGCTTGCCCTGGAACTCAGGCTTCCTGGTTACTGCATGGTCTCCACACCCCTCAACCTCTTATTTTATGACCAAAGCAGCATGGCCTAAGGGAATAATAATAATAATAATAATGACATTTATTAAGTGCTTACTATGTGCAAAGCACCGTTCTAAGCACTGGGGAGGATACAAGGTGATCAGGTTGTCCTACGGGGGGCTCGCAGTCTTAATCCCCATTATACAGATGAAGTGAAGCAAGCCCAAAATCACACAACTGACATTTGGCAGAGCTGGGATTTGAACCCATGACCCCTGACTTCAAAGCCTGTGCTCTTTCCACTGAGCCATGCTGCTTCTCTATAATGGGCCCAGGCCTGGGAATCAGAGGACTTTGGTTTTAATCCTGGCTCTGGCATTTGCCCGCTATGTGACCTTGGACAAGTCACTTAATTTCTTTGTGACTCAGGTTCCTCACTTGTAAATCAGGGATGCAATAACTGTTCTCTCACCCCTCCAGACTGTGACTGTGAGTCCTAAGAGGGACAGGGACTGTGCTGACCTGATAATCTTGTATCTACCCCAGCGCTAAGTACAGTGATTGGCCACAGCCTGTAAGTGCTTAACAAATACTACAATTATCAATCAATCAATCAATCAATCATATTTATTGAGCGCTTACTGTATGCAGAGCACTGTACTAAGCGCTTGGGAAGTACAGGTTGGCAACATATAGAGACGGTTCCTACCCAACAATGGGCTCACAGTCTAGAAGGGGGAGACAGACAACAAAGCAAAACATGTAGACAGGTGTCAAAATCGTCAGAACAAATAGAATTATGGCTATATGCACATCATCAACAAAATAAATTGAATAGTAAATATTATTACTATTATTATTGTTATTACTATTATCTTGTCCTCTCCTTTTCCTTCTCCCCACAATCCCAGCATTCTCTGGTCCTTGGGTCGCAGAGGTCCCCAGTGACCACCCCCAGAGCACCCTGGCTCTACTCTGCCTGACACAGTTTTGGACCCTGAAGCTGAGGGACTAGAGCACGTCCAAGAATGTTGCTTGGAAGGAGGGACCGGTCATCACCACCATTGGCCAGGGGCAGTGAGAGGAAGCAAGTCAGATGAAGAACTTCTCCCTAAATGGGGTTGGGGGGGACACCTCACTATTGGCTTCAAAGCGCTCCATCACCTTGCCCTCTCCTACCTCACCTCCCTTCTCTCCATCTAGAGCCGAGCCCACACACTCCACTCCTCTGCCGCTAACCTCCTCCCTAGGCCTCGTTCTCGCCTGTCCCACCATCGACCCCTGGCCCACGTCCAATCTCTGGCTTGGAATGTCCTCCCTCCTCACACCCGCCAAACTAGCTCTCTTCCCCTTTTCAAAGCCCTACTGAGAGCTCACCTCCTCCAGGAGGCCTTCCCAGACTGAGCCCCCCTTTTCCTCCACTCTTCCTCCCCTCCCCATCTCCCCGACTCCCTCCCTCTGCTCTACCCCCCCACCCCACAGCACTTGTATATATGAACATATTTATTATTCTATTGATTTTATTAATGATGTGTATATATCTTTGTGAGAAGCAGCGTGGTTTAATGGAAAGAGCACAGGCTTGGGAGTCAGAGGTCATGAGTTCTAATCCCGGCTCAACCACTTGTCAGCTGTGTGACTTTGGGCAAGTCACTTAACTTCTCTGTGCCTCAGTTACCTCATCTGTAAAATGGGGATTAAGACTGTGAGCCTTGTATTTATCCCAGCGTTTAGAACAGTGCTTGGCACATAGTAAGCACTTAATGAATCCCATCATTATTATCTATAATTCTATTTATTTATATTGATGCTATTGATGCCTGTCTACATGTTTTGTTTTGTTGTCTGTCTTTCCCCTTCTAGACTGTGAGCCCGTTGTTGGGTAGGGATTCTCTCTATTTGTTGCCGAATTGTACTTTTCAAGCGCTTAGTACAGTACTCTGCACACAGGAAGTGCTCAATAAATCTGAATTAATTAATTAATTAATTAATTAATGAAGGAGGAAGGTCTCAGTCAGCCCACATCCACCCATCCTCGCAAGCTTGTCTTGGAGTGAAAGCACAAGCCGATAGGGGCCCAGCCTGGACTTCCTGCTGGGAACCTACAGGCCATCATTCATTCCTTCAATTGTATTTATTGAGCACTTACTGTGTGCAGAGCACTGTACTAAGCGCTTGGGAAGTACAAGTTGGCAACGTATAGGGACGGTCCCTACCCAACAGCAGGCTCCATCACTTTTCCCACAACCTAGGCCGATGACATCCTGGTTTTATTTTCGAAACAAGCATAAGTGGTTGGAGTGGGGCTTGATTGTGGGCAGCTCGGCTCCTGCCGAGGGTCCTCTCACCAGCCTCTCTGATTGACTCAAGAGGGAGATAATCTCCAGGGCTGAATGGGGAAACAGCCCGATTGCTCTCAACCTGCAAATCTCTCCTAATTGAAGCTGGGCGTCCCCTCCCTGCTACCGCCGTGGATGGGAAATCAGCCCAGGTTTAGGTTCCTGTCCCAGGGTTAGGAGACACTGGTCCTGGGGTCTCTGCTCGTTTCTCCTCCTCTGTCCTGGACACCCCCTCTCACCCAGTCCTAGAATCTCTCCATTCTGGACTATGGAAGCTCTCTTCATTCATTCAATCATATTTGATTCATTCAATCATATTTGATTCATTCAATCATATCATATTCTCAGAGAACCCACCCTGGTCCCCGGTCTTCAGCCAATCAGATTCCTGTTCCTCTCCCTCGACCCCCTCCCCAAAGGTCTCCCTCACGTCCAGGGTTAATTTATCTTGGAGTCAAATCGATCAGTGGCATTTACTGAGTGCTTACCGTGTGCAGAGCACTGTATTAAGCACTCGAGATTGCAGTTGGAAGGAACAGATTATGTTCCTTTCCTCCAGCTTACATGCTGAAGGCTTTGGGTGTCTGCGAGCTCAAATGAGGGGAAGGGCCAAAAGCAAGATGCAGTAACAGCATTAGAAGGGGGCGGGTTGGGCCAGAAAATCCTGTGCCCCCTCACCCCCTGCCAAGCCCCCACTCTCCACACCAGGTGGGGCTGATGCCAATGAATACCCCAGGTATTGCCTTGAATACCCCAGGTTCCCCTCCAGAGCTAAAATTAAAAATAATATGGAATTTGCCTCTCATTAAAATGAAGTTTGTCACCACTATAATAAATTGTCCTTCTCAGCCGCAGAAATAGCTCCATTAACACATTTTTTCCTTCCTAAATGAGTTGAGAGTGGGTATGTGAGCACATCCCTGTGGACTGCTAAAATGCCGAGAGGCCCCTCCCTGCAAAAGAAAGCGCCGTAATGATCTGCCTGGGACCCTGGCGTGGAGATGGCGCTTTGGCACAGTCAGTTACAGATCTAATTAGAAGGAACCTCTCCAGGTGTCAGTAAGGGCGGGGGGACTGATTCCAGGCTCCCTACTCCCTCGCTTCCCCCCGACTTCTCCCAGTCTGCCCATTTTCCTGGGTTTGCTCAGTCTGCTTCCTGACTAGTTTTTGAGTTGATGGGAAAAACTAACTTTCCCCCGGGACTTGGGAGGAGTTTTCCCTTACACTGATCACCAGGGGTACCCAGGGAGAGAGGGAAGGAGGGAGACCTCTCCCCGAGGGGAGGCGGAGAGAGATTCTTGAGGATGAGAGGGTCGCTTATTCCCATGGAGGTGGAAGAGATGAAGATAAACTCTTCTCCAGAAGGGTCGAGGAGAGGGCTGCAGCTGGGGGCAGGAAGTTCTAGAGGTGACAAGACAACCCAGGATTGAAGGGGGCCTACTGGGCTTTGGGGCTTGGTGGGAGGGGAGAGTGCAGGAGGTGGTTGATTGTCAGGAGGAGTAGGTGGAGGGGCCGCATCGGCTTAGATTCCTTTGGGTGTGCTCGCAATCTGCCTGGATCTGTACTCTTTCCTTTAGCTCCGTGGGAGTTTTTTCTGGCATTGGGTTCAAGGGGCAGAGAGCATAGGAGAAATAGCCCTTGTTGGATTCCAGTGGAGGGCTCATCATTGGCCAGGGGTTGCAAGGGTCCCAGACACCCCTGCCACAGCTGCCTCCCTCTTTCCCTAACCCTCGTTGGAGAGGAAGCTCTTTTTTGGGACTGCCTGCCAGAGTCATTCGGGTGATTCGGGCCCCAGAGCCAGAATTCGACCCTCTGCCCTGGCAGCCCTCTGCTGAGGAGGGACAAGTGCCATTTGGACATGTGGAAATAGGAGGGGAGGAAAACACCTCCCTGGGGGAAGCCTGAGGCCTGGCTGCCTGAGCCAGTGGGAGAGGCAGGGTTGCTCTCTGTAGGAACAGACCACTTGAGGTTGGATGAGGGGTGCCCCCCGGCTCCTCTGAACCACCCCAGAGCTCTCCCACCCTGGTTATGTTGGGGGTCAGAGGTTAGATAGGGTGGTAGAGCCTCTCAGACACAACCCAATCAACCTCAGGCCAGGATTCTGGCCCTCCTCTCCAGAAGTCCAGTTGTCCAGTTCCTGTGCATCCTGAGAGCTCAGGGTGGACCCACCCTGAGCCCCTGGCCCAGGCAGGGGTCATTCCCAGCCCCACAGCAAGGCCCAGCAGTGGCAAAGTCTGATATAGCCACTTCTCTGTGTCTCAGTTACCTCATCTGTAGAATGGGGATTAAGACTGTGAGCCCCACGTGGGACAACCTGATCACCTTGTATCCTTTCCAGTGCTTAGAACAGTGCTTTGCACATAGTAACCGCTTAACAAATGCCATTATTATTATTATTATTATTATTATTATTACTATTATCATTATTATATAGAACCCCCAGGTGCCTACCCGGGGCCTGGGATTCCCTCCGCTGGGCTTCACGATACTAAATTTTCTCTAAGGTCTTCCCAGACTAAGCCCCACTTTTCCTTAACTCCCACTCCCTTCTGCGTCACTCTGACTTGCTCCCTTTGCTCTTTCCCACTCACCCAGCCCCACAGCACTTACGTATATATCTGTCATTTTATTTGTTTGTATCGATGTCTGTTTATTTGTATTGATGTCTGTCTTCCCCACTCTAGACTGTGAACTCGTCGTGAGCGGGGATTGTCACTCTTTATTGTTGTACTGCACTTTCCCAAGTGATTAATACAGTGCTCTGCACAGAGTAAGTGCTTAATAAATGCAATTGAATGAATGAATGAACACAGTCTGATGACCCTCAGGGGATGGCCATGTTACCCAAACCCTCAAAGCCTCAGAGTACCCAAGCACTGTTGTTCTAGTGCTCAAAGCTTCCAGAGACTTGTGCCCCTTGGTGCCAGCCCTCAGAGGTGCTGGGGACCTGTGCCTCTCGTTGCGAGGCCTCAGAGCTTCTCTGGACCTGTGCCCCTCAGTGCCAGTCCTCAGAGGTGCTGGAGACCGTGTCCCTCCATGCCAGCCATCAGAGGCGTTGGGACTCATGCCCCTCGGTGCCAGCCCCCGGAGGCACTGGGGACCCGTGCCTCTTTATGCCAGTCGGAGGTGCTGGAGACCCATGCCCCTCAGTGCCAGCCCCTGATGCTGGACCTCGGAGTCGCTGAGGAGCCAAGCCCCTTGGATCCGCCCTCAGAATCAAAGGGGAGTCATGCCCCTCGATGCCAGCCCACGGAGCCACTGGGGACCTGCGTCCCTGAGTGCCAGCTGGCCAGTGTTTCCAGTCTCCCATCTCGCCCCCAAGGTTTCATCTCACCGAGCCTGCACTGGCCCCTGCAGCAGCACGGACCCGACCTGGGGGTGAACGAGCAACCCTGCTAGGGCAAAGGGGGCCAGACTCTGTTCCACTCCTGCCATTTCTGCCCAAATCCTCCGTTTTGACGGGCTGCTCCTCTTGCCAGATCCTCTGTTAAACATGGGAGCCCTTGCCGAGCCGGCTTGAACACCCTCCGTCAAAGTCTTTATCTTTCCGGCTCCCAGCTCTTCTCTTTTTCCGGCACCAAGATTCCTCATCCTCTGAAATACCCTTGCCCTTCCCCGACTTCCTCTTTCATACTATTTCTATTTTAGATTTCATGGTATAATAGGTACAGCTTGCACAGCAGGGAGGAACCAGAATGTGCGTTTGTGGACAGCGGGGTGCGTGTGTGCGCACACACACATCAGGAAGCCTACAAAATCGCACGCACACACACCTGGAAGCCTGAACAAGCACACACACACACACAAGGAAACCTACACAAGACACACACAAGCACACACACACTCTAGCCCCCAAAAGGTGAACAACCAGACTAGAGAGGGAGCCCACCCAAAGGTACCCAAGAATTTCCAGGTATGTACTGAAACCCGGGTAGTTCATATAAACAGGGAGGGACAATCACCTCACAAAGGGGGACCGCTTCAGCTTCACCCTCGGCCCAGACAAAGAAATGGTTCCATGCTCTGCCCATGCCAGGACCCCTCTGAAATCAGTGTTACTCAAACTGTAAACCTCAATCCTCTACCCGGCCCCCTGAGGTTGGACACAGGGCTTCCAACACTCCGGCCCGGAAAACCCTCACCCTTCATATACGCCACACCACAACACGCCTCACCTTCAAAGCCTTATTTAAGTCATTAAATCATACAGAGAAGCAGCGTGGCTCAGTGGAAAGAACCCGGGCTTGGGAGTCAGAGGTCGTGGGTTCTAATCCCAGCCCCGCCACATGTCTGCTATGTGACCTTGGGCAAGTCACTTAGCTTCTCTGAGCCTCAGTTACCTCATCTGTGAAATGGGGATTAAGACTGTGAGCCCCATGTGGGACAACCTGATCACCTTGTATCCTCCCTAGTGCTTAGAACAGTGCTTTGCACATAGTAAGTTCTTAACAAATGCCATTATTATTATTATATTTCCTCCAAGAGGCCTTCTCCGATTAAGCCCTCTTTTCCCAACTGCCTCTCCCTTCTGTGTCTCAACCCCCATTTTACAGATGAGGGAACTGAGGCACAGATAAGTGGAGGAGCCAGGATTAGGACTCGGTTCCTTCCGACCTGCTGGCCCAGACTCTCCACTAGTACCCTTTGGGCACTTGATATTCACCCCACCCTCAGCCCCACAGGCCTCATATAAATATCCATAACTTATTTATATTAATACCTGTCTTCCCCCCTAGATCGTAAGATCCTCATGGGCAGGGAACGTTTCTGCCAACTCTGTTATATTGCACTCTCCCAAGAGTCTGGTACAGTGCTCTGCACATGGTAAGCATTCAATAAATTCAATAGAGAAGCAGCATGGTTCAGTGGAAAGAGCCCAGGCTTTGGAGTCAGAGGTCGTGGGTTCAAATCCCCGCTCTGCCAATCATCAGCTGTGTGACTTTGGGCAAGTCACTTAACTTCTCTGTGCCTCCGTTACCTCATCTGTAAAATGGGGATTAAGACTAAGATTAAGGCGTTGTCCCGAGGGACAATCTGATCACCTTGTAACCTCCCCTGCGCTTAGAACAGTGCTTTGCACATAGTAAGCGCTTAATAAATGCCATTATTTCTATTGTTATTATTATTATAAATACCACTGATTGATTCCGACAGTTGCCTGTCTACGGAAAGGGAATGGTTCCGCCAGCCTTAGCCCCTCCACCCCCTGCCCCTGGGACGGAGGTTGTTGGACAGGCAGAACCCCGCCCCCCTCTACCGCAGAAGAGAATATAGAGTGCCTGCCAATTCCAGTTCTCCATTCTCCTGAGGGAGAGGAATACACAAACCTCACTGCTCGAGATTTCTCCAGAGACTTCCTTTTGAAGAGTTCAAAGCCCTTCATGTAACAGATGTATAATTGTCACCATCGAGCTTTCATCCCCAGATCTCGTTGCTTGCTGCAGACTCTCGCAACAGCCCGGGTGCCGACGTTATCAGTCAAACTCCATACGCCAACCCTTCCGACAGACACTCACAGTTTAAAGGCTGCACGGCAAGCAGTGCTGCGTACATCAGATTCCCAAGGGGCCTCATGTCCTGCCGAAGCCCCCAGGCCCCTCCCCGCCAGGCTGAATCCTCCCCAACAGTGCAGTCTTCCCCAGCCTGGGCCTCTCCCCACCTCCGACTCACCCTGGCTTCGTCTCTGTTCTGATCCCTCACTGGGTCCCGCTATCTTCCGTCTCTCTTTTTTTTGTTATAGCATTTGTTAAGCCCTTTAACTTTGTGCCAGGCACCGTACTTTGAGCTGGGGTAGATTCGTGCTCATTAGGTTGGATCCGATCCACATCCCACATGGGGCTCATGCTCTTCATCCCTATTTTACAGATGAGGAAACTGAGGTTCAAAGAAATTAAGTGACTTGCCCAAGGTCAAACAACAGACAAGTGGAGAAGCCAGAATTGACCAGGTCCTTCTGATTCCCAGGCCCACACTCTCTCCACTAGGCCACACTGAATTTCATCTCGCTTCCCTCCCCAGGTGCCCTTCTGGGTGATGGAGCCAAACTCTTGGTTGGGAATGAGCCCATCTGCGTGTCCTGAGGAAGTATCTGTCCCAGAGTTTCCAGCAACCAAGATTGCCTTGGGATACATAAAGAGCCATCTCCTCAACCCATAGCAGCCTGCCCCTGTTTTTCTTAAAATTATGTTCTCTCCTGCCAGCAGACAAGAGTCACAGAGAAACTCTCTTTCCTCCCTCCTCTCTGAGTTTGAGGAGTTCAAGTCCCCACCAGCCCCACATAAGTGGGCCATAGTAAAACTAGTCCAGTGTGTCTCTCAAACCCCTTTGGTATTTAACTTTTTCAATGCCAACCCCTCTCTCCCTCCCTTTCTTCTTCCTACCAGGGCTTCCTTGTCGTCATGTACATCCCCAACAGTGCACTCTCATTATTATTATAATTATCATCATTATTCTCATCATTGCGCTGTATTTATTCAACACATACCACGTACACTCTCAAGTGTTCAGTACAATGCTCTGCATACAGTAGATGTTCAATAATGATGATCTAAGCACTGGGCTAAGGCCATCAGAGGCTCACAGTATAAAGAGATGAGGACAGAGATGTTATCCCCATTTTACAGATGGAAAAACTGAGGCACAAAGGGGCTAAGTGAGTGGTCCAAGATCACAGAGCCGGCGAATGGCAGAGCCGGGATGAGAATGCAGGCCACTGGACTCCCCATCCCGTGCTCTGTCTCCCGCTCTAGACAGCAAGGTTCTTGTGGGCAGGGAACACACGCTAACTCTGTTATACTGTACTCTCCCAAGTACAAGCGCTCAGTACAATGCTTTGCACACAGTAAGTGCTCAATAAATATGATTGAGTGAATAATAATAATAATGATGGCCTTTATTAAGCGCTTACTATGTGCAAGGCACTGTTCTAAGCGCTAGGGGGGATACAAGGTGATCAGGTTGTCCCTCGGGGGGCTCACAGTCTTAATCCCCATTTTACAGATGAGGTAACTGAGGCTCAGAGAAGTTAAGTGACTTGCCAAAGGTCACACAGCAGAGATGTGGGGGAGCCGGAATTAGAATCCATGACCTATGACTCCCAAGCCCGTGCTCTTTCCACTGAGCCATGCTGCCTCTCAGAGCTCTGTGCGCAGTAAGTTCTGAATAAATAGCAATGAATGACTGATTGATCCATAAAGGGTAGGGCGGGCAGGCCCCAGGCTGAACTGGGAAATCCAGGAGACAGGACTTCCTTGCTTTCCTATCGATTATGACTCCTTTCCCATCTGCCGAGATAGAGCAGGTCTCTGGGTCCATCCCTGTGCTTTGGGAGAGGTGAGGAGTCCTGGGTGCAGCTGTTGAGGTAATGAGGCCAAAATGTGACCATCAGGAGGAGAGAAAGTTGGAAGGGGAAGGAAGACTGTCTAGATCTCTCTGCAGACCACCAGGAGAGGCTGGGATACTCACCTCTAATTGAACGCACAACCCTGGGGAATTCTAGACTGTAAGCTCATCCTCTAGACTTTTGTGGGCAGGGAATGTGTCTATACTGTATATTGTTATACTGCATTCTCCCAAGCACTTTACAGTGCTCTGCCCACAAGTGCTCAGTAAATACAATTGACTGACTGACTGAGTCTGACCTGGGCTTAGGAACCAAACTTCCAATAATATCATCATTCCTAAGAGAAAATCGGTTCCAACTTAAAACACATTTGACATAACCTGCAGTTTTCCGGACATTGTCGGTTCAAGGATGGCCAGCAGACCATTCTTTCTAGGAATGTGGGGAGGGGGGTTTCAAGGCCAGGAGTCAGCAGTGATGGTAGCCAGAATTCAGAAGGGGGGTTATGGATCTGAGGAGGCACATCTGCACCAGGGGTTCTAGCCATGCACCAGAGGGGACGTTTGCTTTTTTGAAAATGGGGTGTTCCGGTCGCACACCACATTTTCCTGGGCTGGGGGGCAGCATGTGGGGGTTCCCACCTCTTGAGAGGGGCTTTGCCACATGACCCCCTTGCAGGAGTGTGGGCTCCGCCTCCTCACCCCCGAGGGAAGCCCCTCGTCTCCACCATGAAAACCCTGGCCCTGCCCAGCTCTGCCCAACCGTCATCCCTCTGCGGTGAGCGATCCTTTGCTTTGAACAGAGCCTGCCTTCCTCCACCCCATTCTCTGCCAGCCCATCGACAGCCCAATCATGTGTTCATTATCACCGCCGAAGCCCTTCTCCAGACCACGGGCATGGTGAGTTATTGCTCATCCTTCCCTCCCAGTGTCCTCGTCCCCGGAACCAGAGGACACACAACTGTCAAGCCGCAAATTCCCGCGCCGTTTCCCGGGATCCATAAATGTGACTGCCTGTTTATGACATTATCAACAAGTCCAGCCTTCTCCCTCACCCTCCCAAATCCACGGCCCCATGGCCCTTTATGGAGCTGGATATTTAGATAGTAAATATGTCTGTATGCCATCCAACCCTGGCTCCGTGGACCCGTCTAGGCCAGTGAATATATTCCCCACATCACCAGCTCGACAACAGATGTTGGCGGAATTATCACCAACGAGAGGCTCAGCCACTCCCATTTCCCTCCTTCCACATTCTCCTCCTTCTCCCTCCTTTCTCCAGTTTCCCAGAATAGCTCCCTCCTCCCCAACTACACTTTTCTCCTCTGGACCTGAAGAGCAGCAGAAATTATTATTATTATTATTTGTTAAGTGCTTACTATGTGTCAAGCACTGTTCTACGTGCGGAGGTAGATACAAGTTAATCGGATTGGACAGAAACCCTGTTCCCATGAGGAGCGCACTCTAAATAGGAGGGAGAATAGGCTAATTGAATTCCCATTTTACAGATGAGGAAATTGAGTCAAAGGAGAAATGACTCACCCAAGGCCACACAACAGGCAACTGGAAGAGCTGGGATTAGAACCCAGGTCCTCCAACTCCCAGGCCCATGCTCTTTCCACAAAGCCATGCTGCTCAAATTTGTGACATTAGAAGCAATCAATCCAGTGCACCATACATAGTAAGCGTTCAGTAAGTATCACTGATTGAGTGATTAGAATGTGTTGTTAGGGGCTTTGCAGTGTGCCTTTATCTCAGCTTTCCCTGATCCCTTTTCTTCAGAGGAAAGTAAAAGGCCCAAGAGAGGATGAAGAGGGCACTCCGACCATCTTACCACAGATACACTCTAAGCTAATATGGAAAGTTGGGTGGGAAGAGAGCAGCTGATCACTGTTGTGGCCGACAAGGAAAATCCAGGGTAAATTGAAACCTGAGAAGCATCAGGGCCTAGTGGACAGAGCCTTGGGAATCAGAGAACTTGAGTTCTAATCTCAGCTCCTCCACCTGCCCATTAGGTGACCGTAAAATGGGGATTCAATACCTGTTCCCCACCCATTTAAAATGAAAGCCCCACATGAGACAGGGACTGTATACAACCTGATTTTCTTGTACAGGAAGGGTCACATGATGGGGCAGGGACTTTGCCATCTATTTTAACTCCCAGCCTTTGACCCAAATCACCAGCCCAGCCTGGGTCAGCAGCTCCAGGCTGCAAGCTAGGCTCCTCACTACTCTCCCTCCCACCTCCCTGGGCTCCTCCTTCCATTTCCCTCCTATCCTCCCTCCCTCCACCTCATCCTTCTTCTCCTCCTCCTCCTCCTCTTTCTCCTCCTTCTCATTCAAACTCGTACATAGCTCCAACCCAAGGCAGCAGCAGCACAGGTGCCTTCGTGCCCAGAGTAGAGTCCAGGCTGCCCGCAGTGACTTGGGGAAAAGAGAGGATTAAGCCTGGTGTCCCCACAACCTGGGAGCTAGGGGAGAGGAGTAGACCTGCTGCACCCCAAGGCCCCCCCGAGATGGGCCAAAAGAAAACTGGAGGAGGAGCTGGGGCTGGGACCAAAGGGGAGAAGAGGAGCAGGCCAGCGGCCACAAACCGGCAAACATTTTAAACAGGTTTTGGAAGAAAATGAGAAAGTGGTTGGGCTGCAGCAGTCGCTCCAGGGGAAAATTATGCTTCTTGCTGCATTATACCAAACAGAAGGAACACTTGGTGGGTTGAATATGTGGTAATTTATTTCTCTGATCGTTAATGGGCCGCACACACGTGCACAAACACACACACAGACACAAAGGCACACACACACAATTTAGCCCCATATCTCTGAAATGGGAGACAACAGTCTTCTGCTTGTCAAACTGTTTCCTTCTCACTTTCCTTTTTTTTTATTGAGCACTTGTCACGTAGAGGGCCCTGTACTAAGCATTTGGGAGAATACGACAGAGCTGGCAGACACGTTCCCTGCCCTCAAAGAGCTTATAGTCTAGAAGGGGATACAGACACTTAAATTATGGCTATGTACATAAGAGATGTGGGGCTGAGGGTGAGGTGAATATCAAGTACCCAAAGTGTATAGATCTAGGAGCCAGGGAGACACAGAAAGGAGAGGGAGTCGGAGAAAAGACCTCTTGGAGGAGATGTGACCTGTCAGGATGGAGAAGAATGAGGACTCAGGTGAGCCAGAACTAGCCAGCTCCCAGAGTGGCCATCAGAGGCCCTCAAAGACACTGGCCAAGGAGGCCAACATATGTGTTACCCCGAATGCCCAGCCCAATGTGATAACATCACTGACACCATTTAGGGAAAATTGGTCTCAGACCACCTGAACCGAGAGCGTTTTTTTGAGGAGACCCCCGTCAACTGCCGCCACCACTCTCTCCAGAACCTCTGCATTCCTTTTCCAGGTTATTGTGAATGCAGGTACCACTTGTGAGACATGAAACTCAATGACAAGAGGGAGGCTGGACATTGAAAATCAAAACACAGGACATAAAGGCATCCTGTGCCATATATGTTCATGGGCAACTCTGAAGCAAAGGGCCCTCCTGGTAAAAACACGGGCCTGGGAATCAGAATACCTGGGTTCTCAACCTGGCTCTGCCTCTTTTCTGCTGTGTGACCTTGGGTAAATCACTTTATTTCTCTGGGTCTCAGTTCCCTCATCTGTAAAATGAGGATTCAATTCCTGTTCTCCCTCCTACTTAGAATGTGAACACCATGTGGGACCTGTTTATATTGAATCTACCCCAACTCCTACTTCAGTGCTGGGCACATGGTAAGCACATTACAGATACCACAATAATAATAATAATTACTATTGTCCTCATTATTATCATTACTATTAGATGGGGCAGGTCATCTGGAAACAGACCAGTTCAGTATAAAACATGAATATTAGTCACCCTGCAAGTGACCCCAGGCAGCTCAGGTTCCTGGGCTCCCAACTTGCACCAGGTCCTCCCAGCCCACTATTGATCTTAGTCTCAGCTGTGTGACCTAGGGTCAGTTACTTCCCTGTGTCTCAGTTTCCTCATCTGTAAAATGGGAGATGAAATATCCGGTCTCCCACCTCATTAGGTTGTAAGCCCCATGTGGGTCAGGGACAGTGTCCAATACCTCACTGCTTGGCACTTAGTAAGCACTTAACCTACCATCAGCATTATTATTACTATTATTACTATATTATTAGTAGTAGTATTATAATTTTCAACTCCCCCAGGGGAGGTGGCACCTGCCGCCTACTCTCTTGTTCCCTGCAGTTCACTCAGCCAATCAGACCCAGCCTCCTGACAGCTCTGCCAGCATCCAGAAAGGGATAATGGGAAATTCAAGAGGAAAGGGTATGGGGATAAGGGGTGGAACTGGGTTGCAAGTGGAGATGGGTTGCAAGTCCTTATTGCACTCCACTGCTCCCTGCTTTCCATGCCAACCTTTCAGCCTTTCCCTGTCTTGAGGATTCAAGACAAAATGGCCTTTACCCCCTAGGCTCTTCATCGGAGCAACAAGTATTTTTTTTTTAATGGTAATTGTTAAACATTTACTATGCTTCAAGCGTAGGGTGGATAGAAGATAATCAGGACCCGGTTCACAGTCTAAGTAGGATGGAGTAGGATTTAATCTCCACTCTACTAATGAGGTAACTGAGGCACAGAGAAGTGAAGTGACTTGGTGAAGGTCACACAGCAGGCAAGTGGCAGAATTGGGATTAAAACCCAAGTTCTCTAACTCCCAGGCTTGTGTTCTTTCCTCTAGGCCAAGCTGCCTCCCCTCAATTTTGCAGTGGAGAAAAAGAGTCGAGCTATGGTAACTGAGTTGGAGGGAAGATTACCACCTAACTGAGGACATTATTTATTCCAGGGGGGCGGAGGAGAGGTGGGAAGGGGAGGTGTGGGGGCAATCCATTCGTTGAGACAAAGGTAACATTGACTGGAATGAAGATGCATGGACCTGGCCAATCGATGGGAGACTGTTGGTTTAATAATCCAAGGAGCCCTCTTTTTCTGTTGTTTTTGCACATTAAGAATTATTCTGGTTGGGAACCAATAATTTGTTACAATATATCCATCTGGCCTTTCCCATTCCCCGTGTGACACCCATTTAGTCTGAATTAATAACGAAAGTCGTTCTGTTCATTTAATGCACAGCTTAGTGTGCTTTTCCTTCTATTAGTGCCATTTTTCATTTCTAAAGAAATAGTCTATTTTAATTTGGGGGTTGGCCTGGGACCACCCCCCAAAGCCAGTTTGGTCACTTCCCGGGGTTGGCTGGGGAGTGTCCAGCAAAATCAAACACTCTTCTAAAACTTTTTTTGCTGAGTGATGGCAAGATTCAGGAAGAACTGGATGAAGAATGAAGAAGCCCAGGCTCACAGTGACTCAGCAGGGGACCCCGAGAATCTTAAAAATAATTGTGGGATTTGTTAGACCCCTATTACTATGTGCCAGGCACTGGGATAGATATAAGATAATCATGTCGGACAGACACAGTCCCTGTCCCATGAGGAGTGCATAGTTTAAGAGGGAAGGAGAACAGGTATTGAATCCCCATTTTGCAGGTGAGGAAATGGGTACAGAGCAGTGAAGTGACTTACCCAGGGTCACACAGCAGGCAAGTGGTGGAGCCGGGATTAGACTATTCTTTCAAGCCCAGCCTCCTCGGTTAGGGTTGCCTGTTTCTGGGATATATCTTCCTCTTGTCCCTACACTAGCCAAAGCCAGGCCACATACTGCTTTAATATGAGCCCATTTCTTCCTTCCTGCAATACAACCCAATCTGACAATACAAACAAACCAGCTCCAACCTTTCCAGCCTCAGAAGTCTAATTCTAGCCCCTCTTCTACCTCTGAGCCCTGACTCATGAAACTGTCTTCCTCTAAACAGTAAGCTCCCTGTGGACAGGGAACATATCTACCAATTCTATTGTATATACTCTCCAAAGTACTTAATACAGTGCTCTGCACATGGTGAGCTCTCAATAAATATTACAGATGATGATGAAGTGACTTGGGGAAATTATCATTAAAATTTATAGAATGAGCTACTGCATTATAGTTGATTCATTTCCAAGTTACACGTGATAAAGAATAGCCATGTTGGCAAGGGTCATTAGTTGTTTGTTATTGGGATTGTTTTTAATGGTACTTGTTAAAATCTTACTATGTGCCAAGCCCCGTACTAAGTTCTGGTGTAGATACAAGATAATCAGGTTGGATAGTGTCCCTGTCCCAATTGGAGAGAGCCGACTATCTAGTCCTCTTAGACCTCCAAGAATATAATGTGACCTAAGCAGAAAGAGAGTCACTGGGCTCTAATGCCAGTTCCACTACGTACCTGCTGGGTGACCGTGGGCAAATCTCTTTGCTTGTCTGGTCCTGTTTCCTCATCTACAAAATGGGGCTTAAATTTCTGTTCTCTCTCCCCCTTAATCCCCATGTAGGGCAGGGACTGTGTCCAATATGATTATGTTGTATTCACCCCAAGGCTTAGTACAACACTTGCTACATAGAAAGTGCTTAACAAAATATTGTTAATATTATTATTCATATTATTACCCTGCTGGGCATGGCTGTATTAGCTCAGACAGGAGGAAACAGTTTTAAACTCTATGGGTTTGAACTAGATTGTATGCTCCACTAAATTATCAGCTCCTGGAGGATAGGGATCAAGTCTACCAACTCCACTGCACCCTACCCTACCAAGCTCTTTGTACAGGGCTCTGTCTGCAATAAATTCTAAATAAATATGACTGATTGATTGATTGACTTGGGTGTCAAGTCATGACCCCAGAGAGATAAAGCCTGCTATGGGCTCAGTAGGAAGGACTCCTAGCCTGCTGTAGGGGTGAGGGGGAGTTGGGGGAGGCTGAGCAGGTGGAGAGAGAGAGAGAGAGAGAGAGAGAGAGAGAGAGAGAGAGAGAGAGAGAGAGAGGGAGAGAGAGAGAGAGAGAGAGAGAAAGGAAGGAAGGAAGGAAGGAAGGAAGGAAGGAAGGAAGGAAGGAAGGAAGGAAGAAAGAAAGAAAGAAAGAAAGAAAGAAAGAAAGAAAGAAAGAAAGAAAGAAAGAAAGAAAGAAAGAAAGAAAGAAAGAAAGAAAGAAAGAAAGAAAGAAAGAAAGAAAGAAAGAAAGAAAGAAAGAAAGAAAGGGGAGGAGGTGGCTACAAGAAACAGGGGTTCAGGTCTTCCACTTTAACCCTCCTCCTGTTCCTCCCATTTTTCCTTCTCCTCCTCTTCCTTCTCCTCCTTTTCCTCTAATCATTTTTCTCCTCCTCCTCCTCCTCCTCCCCTTTCTTCTTCTTCTCGTCTTCCTTCTCCTCCTAATCATTTTTCTCCTCCTAATCCTCCTCCCCTTTCTTCTTCTTCTCCTCTTCCTTCTCCTCCTTCTCCTAATCCTTTTCCTCTTCCTCCTCCTAGTCCTTCTCCTCCTCCTAGTCCTTCTCCTCCTTTTCCTCCTTCTTCTCCTCCAACACACTTGCCCCCTGTACACTTCTTTTATCATTCACAAGAGTCTCTTGATTGAAAAGGCCCCTAAGGCATTTTGTAAATAAAAGTCCTTTAATTGGGAAGCTGTTAACTTCTCAAAGAGGAATTTTAATTTCACTACCCCCTCCTTCTGCTTCCCCAGCCCCCTCCACCAATCTAAGGTAAAATATGCCAAAGGCTAATAGAGGCAGCTGTGCTTCTGCTGTGGCCTGGGGGTGGGATGGAAGAAGGTCTCCCTATCCATCCATGCATGCATGCATCCTTAATTTGGTTCTCTTTCCAATTTCCTGGCCAGACAGAAGCATAGATCTGGACGAACTCCTTCTCTACTGCACAAACCATCATGCTTTGCTCCTTCCTGTCCTCTCTGCCAGCTGATAAGGGGGCCCAGAAGAGAGACAGACAGATAGATAGATCTTCATCCCCTGGCATCCCCAGGCATCCAGCTCCCTCTTCTCTGCTGCCCCAAACCAAACCCCTGCATCTCCCAGGGCTCAGACAGCCACCAAGAGAATTCCGGACCCCCAAACTAAACTGATGATAGTGTGACTTCCGATTAGGCACTTCAGTTATGTTCTTTATAGATACCATAAGGACATAGTGACACACCTGAAGAGGTTCTCTGAGGGCGTTCACAGATCCTACACAGTGACTCTGATCCCCCTCCCCTTTCTCCAAACCACCTCCTTGCCCCCCGAAGTCTCTCTATGCACTGGTGCCACTTCCAAGCTATGGAACTTGGCAGCAAGAGCCAAGAAGAAGGAGATTGAGGCTTGAAAATGAAATAATAATTATTAAGGTGGTAGTTATTAAGTGCTTACTCTGTGCCAAGCACTGTACTAAGCACTGGGGTAGACATAAGATAATCAGGTTGGACACAGTCCCTGTCCCACCTGAGGTTGACAGTCTAAGGGGGAGAGAAACAGGATCAAATGTCCATTTTCCAGTCGAACAAACTGAAGCACAGAGAAGGTAAGTGATTTGCCCAAGGTCATACAGCAAGCTGGAGGCAGAGCCAGGATTAGAACCCAGGTCCTCTTGACTCTCAGGTTGATTGACTCCTAGACCCTGCTCTTTTCACTAGGCCACGCTGCTTCTCTAAAAATCCACTCATGAAGGTGTCCAGTTCTGTGTCTGTACCAGGCAGAGGGCAAGCCAGCTGAAAACCAGACAGTCTGGAATCAACCCAGATGAGTGCTCAGACACCTCTATGTCTGGTTGGTTTATTTTCATCACCCAGCCTCCTCTACTGAACTTCTGCTGCAGAGTTCCACGGTTCAGATGTGGCACCCGTGTTCCCAGAGAGCTGGGAGGCTCTGGAGCCAGTGGGCGGACCCACTGAGAAAGGCTCTAGGATCCCACATGATTGACAAACATCTGCAAAATGGCGAGTGTGAAGTCATCGCGTCACATTGTGTGCCCATAGTAATATGTGTGACATCCTGTGAGTCTCCCTTTCTGTTATTCATCAGGGTCATCTCTAGCCACTCTACTCACTGCCCTTCCCATGAGCACACCAAATGAAGGGCCGGGGGTAGCATGCTTCCTGAGTTGGGGATTGACTTTTCCTGTCCAGACCTTTGGCCAACACCACTCTGTGACTGGACCAAGGTTGGGAGAGACGACGGAGTGTGGGAGATGGGGTGGAAGGGTTCCACATCCCGTCTCTGTCCTGGAACTCCCTCCCACTTCACATCCATCAGATCACTACTCTCCCCACCTTCAAAGCTTTATTAAAATCACTTCTCCAAGGGGCCTTCCCCATCTGAGCCCTCATTTCCCTGACTCCCTCTCCCTTCTGTGTCACCTATGCACCTTAAAGCATTAAAACTTCACCACACTCCCTGCCCTAAAGCAGTTATGTACACATTGGTTATTTATTTTAATATCTGTCTCCCCCTCTAGACTGTAAGCTCCTTGCGGTGAGGAAGCATGTCTACCAACTCTGTTGTAGTGTATTCTCCCAAACACTTAGTACAGTGTTCTGCATATAGTAAGCTCTCAATAAATACCACTGATTGATTAATTGATTCTGGGCCAGGCCCCCAGGAGACCTAGACTCTCCATTTTGAAACCTAGCCCTTTAATAATAATAATGATGATGATGGTATTTGTTAAGTGCTTACTATGTGGCAAGTACTGTTCTAATCACTGGCGGGGATACAGGGTAATCAGGTTGTCCCACATGGGACTCACAGTCTTAATCCCCATTTTCCAGGTGAGGGAACTGAGGCACAAAGAAGTTAAGTGACTTGCCCGAAGTCACACAGCAGACAAGTGGTGGAGCCGGGATTAGAACCCATGACCTCTGACTCCCAAGCCTGTGCTCTTTCCACTGAGCCACGCTGCCTTTAGACTGTAAGCTCTTTGTGGACAGGGAATGTGTCTACCAACTATGTTTCATTGTACTCTTCCAAGTGCTTGGTATGGTGCTCTGCACAGAGTAAGTGCTCAACTGAATGACTGGTTGATGGACTGATCCCTCCTTTGCTCTCTGCGGGAACACCTGCTGGGTGCCCCGGGACTGTGGCCACTGGACCCAGCAGCTGGCTCCCAAGGACCCTGGGATGAAGCCAGGCCAGGCCACCCAGAAACCGCCCTGCCTCTCCATCCTGAGGATGATTCAGCAGGCCAGGACCCGCCGCCACAAGGCCCAGCCTCAGGGCACCCAGGGAGGCAGTGGCTGCGTGAGGGAAATGTTTATTTTGTGCCGTGCCAGTGCCCGGGATCCAATTTATTTCCTGGGAGTCCTCATTAGCACTGATTGTACAGCAAGTGCTGGGCAAAGTTCTCAAATAAATACTCTTTATCAAAGCCTTCAAATTCTGAGACAAAAACAACAACAAACCCAACATGGAGGCCAAGATCACACCCCTACATCCTCCTTTTCTTCCTCCTCCTCCTCCTCTTCTCCTCTGCCATCACGACTGCTGCTAGTTTTTGGGTATCTCAGAACCCCCTCCCCTCCCCAGCCATGCCCTTTATAATGACCTGAGGGAGCCCCCAGCAGCCTGGGAGCACATACAGCTGGAAGAATAAGTTTCTCCCTACTGGGTACCCCAACTAGATAGATACCCCAAGAGCTTTCCACGTAATCTTCCATGGCAGCAGAATGGGCCTGCCAGGGGAGCTAAGGGAGGCATCCCACAATCCCCAGGGCAGGAACATTGACCAGAGCTCCTACTCTAAGCAAGGCTGGGCTCCTTCTCCCCAGCAGCAAGGAGACATTTCCAGGATGCCAAGACCCTGAGTGACATCATCCTGTGACATCCAAGTGAGGTAGGGGCAGGGGAATTAGAGGGAGGCCAGGGGAAGTGCTTCTGGATAAGGGCAAGAAGCACAGTTCAACCTTCAGGCCTTAGGGCAAATGCTCAATGCCTTCTGCCCTCAATGGGTCGTTACTTGGGTCATGGGGAACAGTGTGGACTAGTGGGAAGAGCCCAGGCCTGGGAGCCAGAGGCTCCAATTTCTAATCCTGGCTCCACTGCTAGTCCATCTGTATGATCTTGGGCAAGTCACATAACTCCTCTGTCTCTCAGTTTCCTCAACTGTTAAATAGGGATTCAAGACAAATTCTCCCTCCTACTTTCCACTATTGCTTTCTCTGGGTCTCTCCACTCCCAGCTTTTCCACATCTCCACATCCCATCCCAAGCCTCCACCATCAACCAGGCCCTTCTCCCAACTGGAGGCTTAGTGGAAGGACCCCAGCCGGGCATTCAGGAGGCCTAGGTTCTAAATCTGACATGAACACTTGCCTGCCATGTGACTTTGGGCAAGTCAGGCCTCAGTTTTCTGATGTGTAAAATGAAGGATTCAATGCCTGTTTCCCCTACTTCTGTGCCCATCATGACTATCTTGAACCCACCCCAGGCACTTCGCACTTAAATTAGGCACATAACAAATACCACTGGTATCATCATCATTCTCATCGTCGCTCACCTCTCCCCCAGGCCCCTGCCTCCTCTCCAACCCTGGCTCCCCCCACCCCTCTCTGGGGTCCCTCTCATCCCATCATAGTCAGGCACCCAGTCAAGTGAACTGTTCAGGCTCTCCTTTCCTCACCGAGGAGAGGAACAAGAGAAGGAAGAGCCCAAATCAGGCTGCCACTCAGGAATTCAAGAGAATCCTTACTATGGTATTTATGGAAGCAATTCATAGGTTATTAAAGTTCCCAACCGGCCATTGTCATATACATACATACATCAAAACATACACACACACATGCACACACGTACGCATGCACACAGGCGCACACTACCAAGAAGTGAACTAGCCAAAGGGCTTGCTGAGTTGCAAAGCAGTGAGCAGTGAGAGACCAGGAACCAGGAAGCCCAGTGGCTTCCCGCCTCAGGGGAGGAAATCAGAAACCTTCCCATTTCTGCCTAAAGTGAAGTCTAGTCCTGGTCAAAACCTGATCCATTCCCACTGCCCGGGCCCCAAGAGGGCGGTGGGGCTGTCCGGACTTCAGGGAGTAGGGCTCCGTGTTCTAGCCCCAGCTCTGATCAATCAATCAATCAATCAATAAATGGCATTTATTGAGCACTTACTATGTGCAAAGTACTGTCCTAAGCACTTTGGAGACTACACAACAACAGAATTAACAAACATGTTACCTGCCCATAATAAGCTGATCTTTTTTTTTTTATGTTATTAGTTAAATGCTCACTCTGGCTACTATGTACCAAGCACTGGAATCTGGAATAGATACAATCCCACCTGGGATTCCCAGTCTAAGGGAGAGGGAGAACAGGGATTGAATCCCCAATTTAGAGATGAGGGAACTGGACACACAAAGAAGCTAAGGGATTTACCCAAAGTCACCCAGTAGGAAAGTGGCAGGACCAGGATCAGTACCCAGATAAATCCATCAATTTTATTTATTGAGCATTTACTATGTGCAGAACACTGTATTAAGTGCTTGGTGGAGTAGAGTACAACAGAATTAGCAGATACATTCCCTGCCCATAACAAACTTACAGTCTAGAGGGGGGCACAGGCAGTAATATGAATAAAGAAGTAATTTATAATGTATAATTTATAGATAGGTACGCAAGTGCTGTGCGGTTGGGAGTGGAGTGCATGGCCCACTGGATAGAGTATGGGCCTGGGAATCAGAAGGACCTGGGTTCCAATCCCAACTCTGACACCTGTCTACTGTGAAGTGGCATGGCTCAGTAGAAAGAGCCCGGGCTTTGGAGTCAGAGGTCATGGGTTCAAATCCTGGCTCCGCCATTTGTCAGCTGTGTGACTTTCGACAAGTCACTTTACTTCTCTGAGCCTCAGTTACCTCATCTGTAAAATGGGGGATTAAGACTGTGAGCCCCTCGTGGGACAACTTGATCACCTTGTAACCTCCCCAGTGCTTAGAACAGTTCTTTGCACATAGTAAGCGCTTAATAAGTGCCATCATTATTATTATTATTATTACTGTGTGACCTTGGTCAAGTCACTTAGCTTCTCTGTTCCTCAGTTTCTCATCTGTAAAATGGGGATGAAAACTGAGCCCCATGTGGGATTGGGACTTCTCTCGTAACTTCTCTGTGTCTCAGCTACCTCATCTGCAGAAAGGAGCTTTAATACGTGTTCTCCCGCCACCTAACATATTTACTCATACAGCTGCCCCCCTCTTTTCCAAAATTTTTGCAACCTCAAAACTGGGGAGGGGTTTTTACTGAAGGAATTACATCTAGCAATAATGGGATCAGGAGAAGAAAGAAGGGAAGACTAAAGCGGAGGAAGAAAGGAAGGGAGAAGTAAGAGTAAAATAAAAGGGCTCTTGAGACAGTGTCTAACCTAATTACCTTATTACCCCAGCACTTAGTACAGTGTTCTGCACACAGTAAGCGCTCAATAAATATGATTGATTGAATATCAAATGTCCAAAGGTCACAGATCCAACTGCAGAGATGACGCAGAAGGGAGAGTGAGCCGGGAAAAAGAGGGCTTGGTCAGGGAAGGCCTTGTGGAGGAGATGTAACCTTAATAGTGTTTTAAAGGTGGGGAGAGTGGCAGTCTGGCATATGTGGAGAGGGAGGGAGTTCCAGGCTGGGGGGAGGGGGGGAAATGTGGTAAAGGGTCAGAGGTGAGATAGATAAGATCAGGGCACAGTGAGTAAGCTGGCTCTAGAAGAGCAGAGTGTGCGGGCTGAGCAATAGTAGATTAGTGAGATAAGGTAGGATGGGGTGAGCTGACCGAGTACTTTGAGTACCTGGAGGAGGTGAGCTCTCAGTAGGGCTTTGAAGGGAGGAAGAGAGCTAGCTTGGCAGATGTGCAGAGGGAGGGCATTACAGACCAGGGGGAGGATGTGGGCCAGTGGTCGATGGTGGGACAGGCGAGAACGAGGCACAGTGAGGAGGTTAGCAGCAGAGGAGCGGAGGGTGTGGGCTAAGGACTTGCCCAAGGTCACACAACAGACAAGTGGTGGAGCACATTGGGAAACAGGGAGCAGTGGCTAACCACTTTCTACCCAAAGACATCACCCCTGGAACCTTCTCTGACCACCAGGGCTGATTGGGAGGGATTCCCTCCGTGGCTTAGTGGAAAGAGCCCGGGCTTTGGAGTCAGAGGTCATGGGTTCGAATCCTGGCTCTGCCACTTGTCAGCTGTGTGACTTTGGGCAAGTCACTTCACTTATCTGGGCCTCAGTGACCTCATCTGTAAAATGGGGACTAAGACTGTGAGCCCCATGCGGGACAACCTGATAACCTTTCATCTACCCCAGCACTTAGAACAGTGCTTTGCACTTAGTAAGAACTTAACAAATACCATCATTATTATTATTATGCTGAAACTGCTCCAGACCATAATAATAATGATGGTATTTGTTAAGCGCTTACTATGTGCCAAGCACTGTTCTAAGCGCTGGGCCATCCACAGCTATACCCCTGCCCTAGTGGCTGAGTGGGACCTCCAGTGCCGCCTGTAGACCGGTGGCAGTGACCCATACACACACACACACAAACTCACAAGCACACACACCTCCTCACATGCACAGATCAGCACCCTGCACCCACCTGTCGGGAAGTGTTTGGATCTCAGGGCAGGGGCCGAAGCCAAAGCAGGCTGTCTCTTACCTTAGGAGCTGGGCGAGCAGCAGCCAGCGCCGCTGGCCGCTCTCAGGGGGCTTCTCGCCCACGCTGGACTGATCACTGCAGAGGGTCCGTGGAGAAGGAATGGCTCCTTGGCACCTCCGCAAGCTGAGAAGGGCACATGGTCCTCACGGCCAGGAGGCTGGAGCGAGAGAGGGACAGACAGATGGACTCAGAGAGTTTACCCAGACCTGCGGGAGGGGGACTGCCCCGGGGTCACCCAAGGGGACCATTGACCCTGGCAGCTTCTCCCCTGGAGATATTCAGTTAGCACCTTGTGGCCTAGTGGAAACAGCACAAGCCTGGGGTCAGGAGAACTGGGTTCTAATTCTGACTCTGCCACTTATCTAACTGTGAGACCCTAGCTTCCTCACTTGTTACCTGTTCTCCCTCCCCATTAGACTGTGAGCCTCATGTGGAACAGGGATTGCATCAGATCTGATTAACTTGTATCCAGCCTAGCACTTACTACAGTGTTTGGTACATAAGAGACATTTCAGAAACACCAGAAAGATTATTATTGGGGCTGGAAGGGAAAGGGCCTCATAGGAGAGAGAGAGGGAGAAGGAGAGGAGAGGAAGAAGGAGAGGAAAAGGGAGGGGGAGAGGGAGAGAGGGAGAGAGGAAGAAAAAGAAAGAGAGAATCCCACCCTTCAGTTCTGCAAATTCTGGGTGCAGAGCACTGCATTATGCATGTGGGAGAGGACAATACAGCAGAGTTGATAGTCAATCAGTCAGTCAATGATATTTAGTGAACACCTGCTCTGTGCACAGCATTGTACTAAGTGTTTGGGAAAGAACATTGTGTAATGGCAGCATGGCTCAGCGGAAAGAGCACAGGCTTGGAAGTCAGAGGTCATGGGTTCAAATCCCTGCTCAGCCACTTGTCAGCTTTGTGACCTTGGGCAAGCCACTTAATGTCTCTGTGCCTCAGTTACCTCATCTGTAAAATGGGGATAAAGACTGTGAGCCCCACGTGGGACAACTTGATCACCTTTACCGCCCCCCCCCCAGTGCTTAGAACAGTGCTTTGCACATAGTAAGTGCTTTACAAATACCATTTAAAAAAAATAAAAAATAAGAAACAAACAGACCAGGAACCTTCCATGGGCTGGGATTCATCTGAGGTCCCCGGCAGAGAGGTTAACTAGCTTGGTTGAGTGCTACAGAGCCCCAGGCCCTGCTGAACTTACCTCCTTCCCTACTCAGCCCAAGTGGGCAAGGAAGCAGGTCCTCAGAGCCACAGCCCACCTAACTTCCTAGGATGGTAAAGCTCTAAAGTATAGACTTCTTCAATCAATCAATCATATTTGTTGAGCACTTTCTGTATGCAGAACACTGGACCAAGCCATTGGGAGAGGACAATGCCACAGAGTTTGAGAATGCAACTCCTGCCCACAAGAAGTTTACAGCCTAGAGGAGGAGGCAGACCTTAAAATATATTACCTATAGGGGAAATAGTAGAGTATAAGAATATTTACAGAAGTATTGTGCTCCTGGGGTGAGTTCAAGGTGCACAAAGGGATATAAAGCGAAATTCATAGTTGGTCCAGAGGGAAGGGTGGTTAGGAGAAATAAAGGACTACATCTGGGAAGGCCTCTTAGATGAGATGCAATTTTAGGAGGGTTCTGAAGGTGGAAAGATTGGTGGTCTGTCGGATATGAAAGGGGAGGGCGTTCCGGGCCCAAGAAATAGAGGTACAGAGAGTAGGTTGGTGGTTGAGGAGCGAAATGTACAGGCTGGGTTGCAATAGGAAATCAGTGAGGTAAGGTAGGCGGGGAAGAGCTGATTGACTGCCTTACAGTCGATAGTGAGGAGTTTCCTTTTTTATGGTATTTGTTAAGCACTTATTTTGTGCCTAGGCACTGTACTAAGCACTGAGGTATATACAAGATAATAGGGTTGGCCACAGTCCCTGTCCCATGTGGGGCTCACGGTCTAAATCCCCATTTTATAGATGTGCATTTTTGTAGGCGTGGATGGTGCCTACCAACTCTGTTGTTCCGTACTCTCCCAAGCACTTAGTACAGCGCTCTGCACACAGTAAATACTCACTAAATACCACTAATTGATGGATTGATTGATAAGACCTGTTCATTCAACTCACAGTGTGCTGCCCATGCTTTGACTTCAGCAGCTTCTTCCCATCCCTCTCTATCTCCTCCCTCCCTCCCCCAGCCACCCAGGGAACCACCCAACCTCTCCCTAACCTCTCCTTCTGGAGCTCCCTCGGTGCCCTCACAGAGGGTTGCTATGGAAATGAGATGAACATGAGATGGTTTTGGGGAGAGGGAAGGCAGGAGGCAGGGGGAAGAGGGAAGGAGGGGAGCCAGTGGGAGTTGACGAAGGGTGCAGAGCAAACAGAGTGGCAAAAATACACCACAACTCTCAGACAGGAAGTAAGGAGCTGAGGGGCTCCTGCCTGCGGCTCCCTCCTCCCTTCCCATAGGGAAAACGGGTCCTTCCATGACCCGATGTTATGCTTGGGACTGCCAGGGTGGTTTAGTGAAAAAAACACAGGCTTGGGAGTCAGAGGACATGAGTTCTAATCCCTGCTCTGCCACTTGTCTGCTGTGTGACCTTAGGCAAGCTGCTTAACTTCTCTGTGCCCTCAGTGACCTCATCTGGAAAATAAGGATGAAAACTGTGAGCCCAGCATGGGGCAACCTGATTCCCTTGTATCTACCCAGCTGCTTAGAACAGGGCTTGACACTCCATCAGCGCTTAACAAATACCGTTATTATTATTATTATTATTCCAGCATTTAGGACAGTGCTTGGCACATAATAAGTGCTTAACAAATACCATAATTATTATTATTAATTATTATGCTTGCAGACAGAGCCTATGGAATCCACACTGGACTTTATATGTTTTCTGGAGTGGTTTGACATGCCTGCCAGGAGCCAGAGGTTCTGGGCCTCTAATCCTGGCTCTGCCACTTGCCTGCTGTGTGATTCTGAGCAGGTCACTTCACTTCTCTGGGCTTCAGTTTCCTCAACTGCAAAATGGGGACTAAGTACCTATTCTGCCTTCTATGGAACAGAGACTATATCTGATCTGATTAACTCAAATCTACCCCAGAGCTTAGAACAGCATTTGAAACATAGTAAGCACTCAACAAATGCTATTTTTTAAAAAAAGGCACTGATAGAGCATGGGATTAGGAGTCAGGAGGTCATGGGTTCTAATTCCAGCTCTACCGTTTGTCTGCTGTGTGACCTTGGGCAAGTCACTTCACTTCTCTGTGCCTCAGTTACCTCATCTGTAAAATCAGGATTGAGACTGTGAATCCCATGTGGGACAGGGACTGTGTCCAAGCTGATTAACTTGTATCTACCCGAGCGTTTAGAGCAATGCTTGGCACATAGTGAGTGCTTAACAGGTATCATAATTATTATTATTATTATTATCCAAATTCCCTGGCTTCATCTCTTGGCTCCATCCCTGCCCTGTTGGGTGAGACCAGTGACCATGGCTAGGGCATTTCACAGAAGGAATCAAACCAGGTATTTGCCTATCCCCTTCTAAGAATTATAAAAATAGTGGCACTTTTAAGCACTTATAAGGACCAGGTGCTGGAGTAGATACAATGCAACCAGACTGGACACAGTCCTCCTCCAACACAGGGCTCACAGTCTAAGTAGGAGGCAGAATGGGTATTGAATCCCCATTTTACAGATGAAGAAACTGAAGCTCAAAGTAGTTAAGCGACTTGCCCAAGGTCACCCAGCCTGCAAGTGGAAGGGCTGGGATTAGAACCCTGAAAGTCTTTCAGGGGGAGGAGAGGGCATTCCAGGAGTACCAGGGCTTTGCCCACAGGCTGAGCAGCTCAGCCCAAAATATCCTCTTCCCCACCCCGGGCTCAGCGTCTCCAGCTACATGGGGCAATTCAAGGGCCTAGCTTCGTTCCTGGGAGAAATGGAAAGTAAAGCCCTTATTAAAAATATGAACTCCTGGAGAAATGGGTGATACATTATACATTTCCCCCCAAATCAATATTTTAAAAGTCGTTATCTGGCTTGCAGAGGCCAATTTATAGCTCCCACAAGTTTCTCCATCATTCATAGGCCCCACCTCCCCCCGCCCAGAAAAACACACACTCACACACACCATTCTGGAGTGGTAGTCCTGATGCTGCTTTGCAGGTTGGTAAACTAAGGTATGGTTCCAGTTGGAGGATAATAATAATAATAATAATAATAACAACAATGTTGGTATTTGTTAAGTGCTTACTATGTGCCAAGCACTGTTCTAAGCTCTGGGATAGATACAAGGTAATCAGGTTGTCCCACGTGGGGCTCACAGTCTTAATCCCCATTTTACAGATGAGGTAACTGAGGCCCAGAGAAGTGAAGTGACATGCCCAAAGCCACATACCTGACAAGGGGCGGAGCCGGGATTAGAACCCACGACATCTGACTCCGAGGCCTGTGCTCTTTCCACAAAGCCATGCTACTTCCCAGTCTGGTTAGGGTCACAACAAAGCAGTGGCAGAGTGAGAGTCGGAATTGTCTGAGCAGTCTGAGGCACCCCAGGGCACACTCAGGTCCTGCCCGCCCCCCAAAACCAAGCTGCGTTCTTTCTGGCCTCAACACTCCCCAACTATCTGGCCCTAGTCCTCCCACCCTCCTGCCTTTGACCCCCACCCTCCTCTCCTGTCTGTAGTTTCTCTTTTGCCACCACCCACCTCCTCCTTCCCTTCTCCTGACCCCCATCTACCCTATCCCTGCTGCTGCCACCACTGCCTTCTCTCCTCCGTAACTACCTTGGCCTGACTTGCAAACTTATGCTGAAGGCACAAAAGAGACATATGCACACAGAGTGGGGAGGGGGGAAAAGAGAGGGGGGAGAGGAGAGAAGAAGAGAGGTAAGGAGAGAGGGGGAGAGAGGAGAGAAGAAGAGGAAGAAAGGGGAAAAGAGAGGGAGAAACAGGTGTGAGAGAGGGAATGAGGGAGAGAAGAGGGTGGGAGAGAGACACAGAAGGAGAGTAAGAGAGAAAGAGAGAGGGAAAGAGAGAGTGACCCCTGCACCTGGAGCATATTCTAGAGACTGGTCACCAGGATTGGCTACATACCTGTGGAGGCTGGGGCCAAAAGGAAAGGGGCAGGGGGCAGAGGGTCCTAGGTAACAGGCCAGTCAGGCCCTCCAGCTTGCTGCCTCTCCTCACCTCGCCAGCACCCATTTGACCAGCAGCACCTCCAACTTCTGTACCCACTGCCCACATTGAGTCTGGGGGCTGTCCTGCCCCTGCCCCTGCCCCAACCCCGGCCCCCAGGGAGGCCCATCCTTGATGGCCTGCTGAGGCCATGGCCTCAAGGCCCCTTTCAGCTATCTTCACAGTCTCTAAACTAGTCTGCTGCCAACGCATCATCACTTAGAGGGGGTCAGTCCTGGGATCCCCCTCCCCGCAGCTGCTGGGTTCATGGGTGGACCAGCAGTCACAGTCCCTCCAGCACCACCAGCACCACAGCACCAGCGGTCCCTCCAACTGTCAGCTGTGTGACTTTGGGCAAGTCACTTAACTTCTCTGTGCCTCAGTAACCTCATCTGTAAAACGGGGATTAAAACTGTGAGCCCCCCGTGGGACAACCTCATCACCTTGTAACCTCCCCAGCGCTTAGAACAGTGCTTTGCACATAGTAAGCGCTTAACAAATACCATCATCATCAGTCACAGGGCTGGGGTCAAACCAAAGCCTCTGACGAGCACAGGATAGCGGCTGCTCCCTCTTCTCATATGAGAACTGGGTGATTTATTCATTTCCCGGCCAGCCAGCCTCCCCCGATCCTCCTCCCCTTTCTCCTCCTTCTCCTCCCTCTCCTCCCCCTTCTTCTCTTCCTATATTAAGCCCTGGGCAGACCAAAGCAAAGGCTGTGAGCTGTGGGCACATTGTGAGCCCAAGAGGCAAAGTTAAAAACCGCACAGAACCTGAGTAACGGTATCCACAAACATAGACGGCCTTTACAGGTACCTGGGGGAAGAGGCTGGTGTTTGTTAGTGTTTCTACCTTTTCTCTAGCCCTACAGTGTGACTGAGCTTTATTTCCAAGACACAGAGAGGCTAGACAGGTGAATGTTTGGAGAGTGATGGGGTGTATTTACCTAGAGGCCTTTGAAGAGACTGATGGAATGTGTTTGCGATGGCCCAGAGTGTGTGGGAGAGAGCTGGGAGGAAGGAGCCTGGATAATAATAATGATAATAATGATGGTATTTGTTAAGTGCTTACTATGTGCCACACACTGTTCTAAGCGCTGGGAAAGATGCAAGGTTATCAGGTTGTCCCACTTGGGGCTCACAGTCTTAATCCCCATTTTACAGATGAGGGAACTGAGGCATAGGGAAGTGACTTGCCCAAAGTCACATAGCTGACAAGTGGCGGAGTCTGGATTAAAACCCACTACCTCTGATCCCCAAGCCTGTGCTCTTGCTCAGCTGTAGGAGGGGATGCTTACAACCCAAAGATCCTGCCTTTCTGAGAATTCCAGGAAACATGCCTACCAACACTGTGATACATACTCTCCCAAGCACTTAGTGCAGTGCTCTGCACATAATAAGCACTCAACGAATACAACTGCTTGACTGATTGATAGGAGATTCTGAGTTTATTTTCTGGCCACTGGGCCAGTCTTCAAGGACCACAGGGATGGAGTTGAGGACAGAGAGGGAACTCACTGATGGGCACTGCACTATCTGTCTCTGTCTCTGTCATGCCTGGGGGCCCAAAGACACCTCTTTCATCCCTCAGTGATTTCCATTCCCATTCAGAAGGGATAGGAGAGAAGGGAGAGAGGTGGCTAACACATAAACATCCCTATCCACCCAAGAAATCAATCACTCAATCAGTTAATGTTATTTCAAAGCTCTCCATCACCTCGCCCCCTCCTACCTCACCTCCCTTCTCTCCTTCTTCAGCCCAGCCCACTCCGCTCCTCTGCCACCTCTAACCTCTTCACTGTGCCTTGTTCTCGGCTGTCCCGCCATCGACCCTGGCCCACGTCCTACCTCTGGCCTGGAATGCCCTCCCTCCACATATCCGCCAAACCAGCTTTCTTTCTCCCTTCCAAGCCCTATTGAGAACTCACCTCCTCCAGGAGGCCTTCCCAGACTGAACTCCCCCTTTTCCTCTGCTCCTCCTCCCCTCCCCATAGCCCCCACTCCCTCCCTCTGCCCTACCTCCTTTCCCTCCCCACAGAATTTGTGTATATTTGTACATATTTTTTACTCTATTTATTTTATTAATGATGTGTATATATCTATAATTCGATTTATATATTTTGATGGTATTTGTTTTGTTCTGTTGTCTGACTCCCCCTTCTAGACTGTGTGCCTGTTGTTGGGAAGGGAATGTCTTTACCTGTTGCCGAATTGTACTTTCCAAGCCCTTAGTACAGTGCTCTGCACACAGTAAGAACTCGATAAATACAAATGAATGAATGAATGAATGCTTACTGTGTGCCAAGTACTGTCCTCAGCTCTTGGGAGAGAACAGAAGAACAGAGTTGGTAGACATTTTCCCTCCCCCCAAGGAGTGTTCTTGTTCTCCTCAGGCTCCGACTCTGTGACAGAGAGATAAGCTCCAGGCTGCTTCAAACATGGAAACCTACACAAAGAGTCTCTGATGCCGTGGAGGTTTTCCCCCTGCTCCTTCCCTTCCCTGGCTCCAAACTGCGGTCCGGGTTGAGCTCCATCGTGGTGTGGGGAGGGAGATTCAAGTCTCATTGTTGCTCCCACGGTCCAAAATGGCCCCGCAGGGCACAGAGGGGGCTCCAACCAGCTGATGCCACTCCTCCTGTCCCCCGTCCCCTCTGCCCACTGAGGACCTGAGCCACCAACACTTCGGAGCGTGTCCTCGGTGTTCAGCAGGGGCCACCATGCCCGTATCCAGGACCTCCCACCCCTTACCAGTCCCGGGGCCTGGTTCCGCTGTCTGACCAGTTCCATCAGCCCAGGACCACTGCCCCTTCCCCCCCCCCCGCCACACACACACCCCGACACCAAGATGTCATGGCGCATTCCCCAGTCCCAGCCCCAAAGTGCAGCCTGAAGCAGCTCTTGAAACCAAGATACCTCCAAACCCCATCCTATCGTATCTTGGGATTGACCCTAGAGCCCCATATTTCTCCAACACCTTGGTATCTTGGGGGTCCCTCCTTCTCCCACCTCGGGCCACATGGTTCCAAGATGGTGGATCAGGAGACAACATGGAGATCAACAGATTATTGGAGGAGGGACTAAGAGCAAAGAACGGGGCCCTTTGGAGCACGAGGGGAACCAGCTTCAGCTCAACTGCCAATAAGAAGCCACGGGACCTGACTGACAGCACGGAGACTCATGAGACCATCTTTGGGAGGGCCAAGGGGAGCTGACTGCGTTAGCCGGGGCAGGTTTTTGCAAATGAAGGGATGTATTAAAACCCCACCTGTGTAAGCGGCCTGCACTCACTATGTTGACCGCCCAGTGTCTGGGCTGGCGGTTGTGGGCTGAGCCCTCCTGGAAGGGAGGGAGATTAAAGGTGTCTGACTCAGAGAAAGATCTTGTCTCTGTGTCCTCTAAACTGCACCTCAGTGGGAATGGAAGCAGGGAGCTTATAGTCTAGAGGGAGAAACTTATGAGAGACTCCTGAGCCCAGAACCCAGCCATAAATCAGGGAAGCAGTTTGGCCTAGTAGAGACTGCACAGGCCTGGGAATCAGAGAACCTGATTCTAATTTCAGCTCTACCACTTACCTGCTGTGTGACCTTGGGCAAGTCATTTCCCTTCTCTTAGCCTCAGTTTCTTCATCTGTCAAATCATCATCATCATCATCATCAATCGTATTTATTGAACACTTACTGTGTGCAGAGCACTGTACTAAGCGCTTGGGAAGTACAAGTTGGCAACATATAGAGACAGTCTCTACCCAGCAGTGGGCTCACAGTCTAAAAGGGGGAGACAGAGAACAAAACCAAACATACTAACAAAATAAAATAAATAGAATAGATATGTACAAGTAAAATAAATAAATAAATAAATAAATAGAGTAATAAGTATGTACAAACATATATACTACATACAGGTGCTGTGGGGAAGGGAAGGAGGACACTCAAATGGAGTGTCAATACCCTTCAACCCTCCTGTTTAGACTGTGAGCCCCATGTGGGACAGGTTCCTCCTCTGCCTCCCACCCCCTAACTGCGAGGGTCCCTCAAAGTTTGGTTCTGGGTCCCCTGCTATTCTCCATCTACACCCACTCCCTTGGAGAACTCATTAGCTCCCATGGCTTCAACTACCACCACCATGCAGATGATACCCGAATTTACATCTCCATTCCTGATCTGTCTCCCTCTCTGCAGTCTCACATTTCCTCCTGCCTTCAAGACATCTCTACTTGGATGTCCTCCCATCAGCTCAAGCTTAAAATGTCCAAAACAGAACTCCTTATCTTCCCATCCAAACCCTGTCCTCCCCGTGACTTACCCATCACTGTAGATGGCACCACCATCCTTCCTGTCTCACAAGCCTCAGGACAGGGAATGTCTCTCCCAAGCACTTAGTACAGCACTCTGCACATAATAAGCACTCAATAAATACAATTGAATGAATGTGTCAGCCTGATTATCTAGGATCTACCCCTGCAGACTAAGCACAGAGTAAGTGCTTAATACATATTTCGATTACTAATATTATTTATCATGGTCAAGAAGGAAAAAATCCCAACTTTTCATTTTTGTTTACTCCTTGTGCTCCTCAGTGGAGGGAGAGGAGACTGGTAATATTTTTTATAGGCCAGGGGCCCGGCTAATGCAAAACCAGTCTGCCCCAGGGCTTGCCCCCAGGCAGGTGGAAGACCCCATCTCTGCCCCAGCCAATGAGGTCCCCAAGCCCCACCTGGGTTCTGACAGCTCAACAGGGATCCCCTTCCCATTCCCAACCTTCCAGAAATCAGACTGGAACCAGAAAAATATGGACCCGAGACCAAAGACTCTCAAGTCGGGTCAGACATCACCAAACTTGGCTTGAGTGAGGTCCCATGACATCATCCCAGCCCGGGCTGCCCCGGGTTCCCATGGGAGGCCTGAGGCCAGAGAACCGCAGGAACTGGGGAGATGAAGGGAGACGGTGGCATGGAGCTGGGGCAGTGGTCGTATCGACATGGGTGGGATTGATTTAGCCTCTATGTTTTCCTGTGTTAAGGGAGCTGGGGGTTCTGGGTAATTTCCTGCAATCACAAGCCTGGTTTTTGACTTGATACCACAACAAACTGTTAAATCCACATTAATATCCTGTTCAATAAACCAGAGGTCATTTCCTCACCAAGGGGTAACCTCTGGGTGTCCCCCTTACTGCCTCTCATCAGAGCTTTCTTTTGTGCTAGACTGACTGAGGGTCTGAGTCCCTTTCAGCCTCCCCACTGCCAGACCCCTGGGACCAGGCTCCCCAATTCCTGGCTCTCTAATAATAATAATAATAATAATAATAATAATAATAATAATAATAATAATTGGGGTATTTGTTAAGCACTTTACTAAGTGCCAAACACTGTTCTAGGTCCTGGTGTAGATACAAGGTAATCAGGTTGTCCCACGTGGGGTTCACATCTTAATCCCCATTTTACAGATGAGGTAACTAAGGCACAGAGAAGTTAAGTGGCTTGCCCAAGGTTACACAGAAGACAAGTGGCAGAGCAGGAACTAGAACCCATGTTCTTTAACTCCCAAGTATGTGCTCTTTCCACTAAACCATGCTGCTTCTCGATCTGGATCAGAGTGGATCAAATGGGTCCAGCCACTGCAACTCATATCTATCCCTCATATCTACCTTTCCCTGTGCAGTGAAAATCTGGGTTCTTCCAGTTACTCTCCACCCTCCCAAGAGGATGAGAGGATCCCCTCCTGCCCCAGAAGCTGAACTTCCACATCTCTATTCTGGGCACAAGGGGTGGGCTTCAAGGGGAGGAGAGTGCAGGAGCTGGAGACATCACTGGACATTCATTCAAACAATCAATCAATGGTATTTATTGAGCACTTACTATGTGTAGAGCACTTGGGAGAGTCACTCAAATAGTAAACAGTGGAAGTGGAATCTACTCCAAGGAACCTGGTACTTTAGAGTAAATAGCACAGGCAACTTTGCTGTCCTGGGCGAGCGTCTGCCTGGCCCTTGCCAAATTGCCTCTTGCTGACCTGCCTGACCTTCCCAAGCACCCCCTGCCCACCAGAAGCACACGTCTCCTCTTCAGACAACAACCCCAGTGCTCCCCATGCTCAACGCCCCTCTGGAGGAGCTGTTCTGGCTTTCTCTAAGCTCATTCCAGAAATGACAGCCAATTTCCCTCTCCATCTGAGAGCGCAGCAGCTAACAAAGGGGAGTTGGTATGCTGAGGCCGGAGGCTGCCAGCACTGGATGCCTGTGCACCGTCACAAAATCAAGCAAAACAAACAAACCTCCCTCCTCACCGCTCTCTCTCCCCACGGCGATGGAGAACAAAGCCACGAGGACAAAGCTTCCCCGTCCGTCTGCTCCATACTGCTGCTTTCAGGGGCCTCCACTAATCCAGCCCGCACTCTTCCTTCCTCTCACATCAACCTACTCACCACACCTTCATCTCGTCTCTCTCCCTGTTGACCCCTGACTCCTCCCTAGGACTCCCTCCTCCTTCACATCCAACAGTCCACTGCTCTCCCCCTCTTTAAAGCCTTACTTAGGTCACGTCTCCTCTTGTAAGCCTTTTTTTAAAATGGTATTTGTTAAGCACTTACTATGTGCTTACAACTGTACTGTGCTGTACAGTATGCTGGAATAGATACAAGTTAATCAGATTGGATACAGTCCGTGTCACACATGAGGCTAACAGTCTTAATCCCCATTTTACAGATGAGGTAACTGAGTCACAGAGAAGTGAAGTGATTTGCCCAAGGTCACACAGCAGATTAGCGATGGAGCTGGGATGTGCTCATCGCTGCAGTCTCAGTAACATTTCCTTGTAATTCGTGAAGCGTTCCATATTTTTGATTCTGACACCTGTCTACTTGTTTTGTTGTCTGTCTCCCCCTTCTAGACTGTGAGCCCGTTGTTGGGTAGGGACCGTCTCTATATGTTGCCAATTTGTACTTCCCAAGTGCTTAGTACAGTGCTCTGCACACAGTGAGCGCTCAATAAATACGATTGATTGATATCCACATCCTTCTGACTCCCAGGCTTATGCTCTAACCACTAAGTGACACCGCTTCTTCACGCCTTCCCTCCCTAATCTTCCTCCTTTTTGCATCACCGATTCACTTGAGTCCCTCCCCACTAGGCACTTTGGTGCTCACCCCATCCTCTCTCCCCACAGCACTTATGTCCATATGCTTATACTCTGTTGCTTCTCTCACCTGTAGTTTTTTTGTTCTGTTTTTTTTTAATTTCTGTTTCCCCTGCTAGATCGTGAGCTCTGTGAGGGCAGGGATCATGTCTACTTTATTGTACTCTCCCAAGCACTCAGTACAGTGCTCTGCACAGAATAAGTGCTCAATAAATATCATTGATTGACCTGATGGGGAATTCTGCTCACTCTGTAAAGCTGAGAAGGAACCCTGCCAGACTCAGCAGAAAGGGGGATACATGATGGGGATCCAGGATGGGGCCTCCTCCTTTCACCCAACTCCAGCCTTGGCCCAGACCCCATGTCTCCTCTGAAGGTGGAGGAATTGAGGCTGAGCCCTAGAAAGTGGAGAGGAAGTAGAGGTTCCTGACAAATGGAGGGAGATCCAGACGGTACAGCTAAAGGCCTGTCTCTGACTGGATCTACATGGGCAAATTACCAGCACCGTTCCCCCCCGACAGATATACTTTGGCCAAGAGTTTCACATCCAGATACTTGAGCTCAAAAGTCCATTTTGGACTTCAATTATTCATGTGGTTTTCCCACAGAATGATGTGTGTTTGCTGTGAGAAACAGAGCAAGATCTTAGGCATCCTGAGTGGTCACAAGAAGCCCTGCTCTGCGGACCTTGATCTCCCTCTGCATCCTGCCCTGGGGTTGGGGAAAGGGGAGATGGGCAGGTCATGGCCTCCTGGAAAGAGAAGGAAGAGGAGGAGGCGTTGTATTTGTTGAGTGCTTACACTGTGCCAAGCACTGTGCTAGATTCAAGATAATCAGATCAGACACAGCATAAGGGGGAAGGAGAAAAGGGATTTCACTCCCATTCCACAGATGAGGGAACCCAAGCCCAGAGAAGCTAAGTGACTTTCCCAGGGTCACACAGCAGCCAGGTAGTGGACTCATTAGCAAATGAGGCACTAACTGAAGAGGCAGAGGGTTGGTCAGAGGAAGGAGGAGAAACAGAAAAAGGACAACGTCTCTGAAACTGACACTAAAAAAGCAGGTCAAGAAAGAATAATGATGGTATTTGTTAAGTACTTACTATGTTCCAGGCACTATACTAAGCGCAGGGGTGGATATAAGCAAATTGAGTTGGACACAGTCCCTGACCTCTGTGGGGCTCACAGTCTCAATCCCCATTTTACAGTTGAGGTAACTGAGACCCAGTAAGTGACTTGCCCAAGTCACTGGGTTGGAACCCAGATCTTCTGATTCCCAGGGCTAGAGAAAAAAGCCAAGAGCTCCTCCTGAGAGAAGCTAAAGGCTTTGCTCTCCAACTTGGTTAGGCCAGACCAGAGCCGGGTTTCCCAGAGGGCAGCTCCTTCAGCAAAAGGAGCTTCATTCCAATGGCAGGAAGCTCAAACGGCTTCCTGTCATCCCCCACCATGGACTCAGACTTCATCCCGAGTACATCCTTCACACATCTCGTCTCGGCCGCCGGAGACCACGTCGGCTCATTGAAAAGAGCTTTGCTTTTGGAGAGGAGCCTCAGGCGAGGGGAGAGCATCCCAGCCAAGGAAGAGAAATGCCGGCTTGCGCTCATTCGTATTCCAATCTGGCTGCTGGTTCGGTCCAGCCGGGGAAGGCAGGATCCACAGAGAACGTCGGGAGATCATTTCTCTCTGACTCCAATTTATTTTCTATCATTAACGCTTCTGAAAACCCCACCCGCTCTACCTACAGAAAAGGGCATCTTAGCGAGGTGGGGCGGTGGGGGGAGAGGGGGAAGGGTGAGGCCGGCTTAGAGAAAATGCTTGGCCCCTCAGCCAGCTCTGTCCAGACCTGCTGGGAGCTGGACTGGATGGCTGGACCCAAGGGACTGAGCCCCGAGCTGCTCCCACCCACCCTTGTACTTCCCAAGCACTTAGTACAGTGCTCTGCACACAGTAAGCACTCAATAAATACGATTGATTGATTGATTGGGCAGGCCTCTCTTGGCTATGAGTTCGGGTGCAAACCAGGAGGCCAGCCTGGAAGAGAGGTGGCTGCTTCCTTCAGTTGCACAGGCTGTGAAGACAAAGATGTTTTTAAATCAATGGCAAAAAAAGGGGCAGCCACCCCGTCCCACCCATTTTACCAACCCCACTGGGGTGAGCCAGTGAGGCCTCTGCCTCTGCTCCCCTTACCCCTGCCACATTTGCTGTTCGCTCAATCAATCCATCAATTGATCGATGGTATTTATTGAGTGCTTACTGTGTGTGGAGCACTGGACTAAACACTTGGGAGAGGAGAGGAGATAGAGGTGATAGATCTGATCTCTTCCCAAAGAGAAATTACATTTTAGTGGGAGAAACAGACATTAAAATAAAGTACAAATAAGAGAAGCAGCAGAGTAGAGCATATAGGCATAAGTGCTGTGGGGGGGCAGTGAACATCAAAGTGAATAGGTGAAGTGGGGTGGGCGAGAGGGAATAAGATGGGAGAATGAAGGTTTAGTCAGGGAAAGCCTCCTGAGGGACATATGATTTCTCCCTCAAGGTGGAGTCCAAACAGTAATGAAGGCAAGGCAACCGGGAGGGCACCGGTTCTTTCACTCATTCAGTTGTATTTATTGAGCACTTAGTGTATGCAAAACACTGTACTAAGCACTTGGAAAGTACAATTCAGCAATAAAGAGAGACAATCCCTGCCCACACCGGGATTACAGTCTAGAAGGAGGAAGACAGACATCAAAACAAGTAAACAGGCAACCAGTTCTGACCTAGGGGTCTATTGGGCTGCCCCACCCACCAATCAATCAATCAATCATATATATTAAACACTTAATGAGTGCAGAGCACTGTACTAAGCATTTGGGAGAGGACAATCCCTGCCTCTGGCCCACTCCAAAAGAACCTCTGCCAGGGAAGATTCCAAGCTATTCTGCTCCATTCCCTGGCTCGAAGGTTGTCCCAGGTGGGACGAGGAATGCCAGAACCTTTCTTCCCTCCAGATCCCTTAGCAACCTGGGAGGAACACCAGGAAAACTAAAGTGAGGGGGACTGGAGAGAAAGAGAAAGCTAGAGGTTCATGACCCCCGAGCCCCCAACGCATAGACACAAACACACACACACACACACACACACACACACACACACACACACACACACACACACACACACACACACACACTTTAATGTAAAGAAAATTGCCTTTACCAACTCTGTGTAGTTTTAAAGCAATTATGGTTGGGGGGAAAGCTTCTCAAGGAGAAGCAGCAGAGTTGAGTTCTTTAATGTAAGCACCAAATGAAGGTAAAAAATGTCTTTAAAAGCTACAATTTCCAGCAGCCTAGACTAAGGACAAAAAATATTTACAGCTCTGAGAAGGGAATGGATCAGGGTGTGGAGTAAGGTGTTCCTTTCCTGGTTGGGGAGGCCGGGCTAGACCAAGAGTGATGTGAAATTTGGAGGTGGGGGAGCAAGGAAGGCCCGATGAGCAAGGGTTTGAAGAGGTGTGAAATTGAGAAGGAGAACAGGGAAGGCCAGGAGATTGTGAGCCGGAGAGGTGTTAAGTTGATGGGGAGTGGGGTTGGGAGCAAGGAGGTGGAAGTGGAGGTGGGGAAGCAAGGAAGGCCCGATGAGCAAGGGTTTGAAGAGGTGTGAAGTTGAGAAGGAGAACAGGGAAGGCCAGGAGATTGTATGTTGGAGAGGTGTTAAGTTGATGGGGAGTGGGGTTTGTTGGAGGGGGTGAGTGGGTGGGAAACAGGGCAGGATCTCATGAATCTCAGAATGGGGACTAGGCTGGGCTACTAAGAAGCAGTGTGGCTTAGTGGAAAGAGCACAGGCTTGGGAGTCAGAGGTTGTGAGTTCTAATCCCAGCT